>NW_024039511.1:0-320681 GCF_016077235.1 Cyprinodon tularosa | reverse complement strand
ACATTCAGCATTTCTCTCCATAAAAATGAGTTGACACTGCAGATGCAAATAAGACACATGAAAGCGGTAATTCAAAGAGAGTGTTGAGTTGTACAGTAGCTCATTCTGTTGCCATAACAGTTAGACGATCTCCACAACAGAGAGGAGTGTGGAGCATCTTACTGGACATGGTTTGACATTTGCTCCCTCTCACTGATGATATGTGCTCTGCCCTGCAGCTACATCACCAGCTGTGTGTTTCTGAATGTAAGATGTTCAGTTTCCACTGTCTGCGGGATGACTTTATTGTTGTCACATGGGTATACGTGCACAAAAAAACCTTAAAAAGTACAAGAAAGTATGTGTTCTCTTTTATTTGTTGATACTTATTTGTGACATATTTATGGATATCACAGTGGCTGTGTGGTAGTGTGGTCCTCATTAGAGGCAAATCTTGTGATTCTTTGACCACAGTTTCAAATCTATAAACACAGGGCCCCTTTAAAAGCATTGCTTCCCCTGGGAAAAATGTGTAAAAAAAAGGTCTTAAAATAAATGCCATTTACAAAATCATTAGCGTAATACCCATTTTTAGCCCTTAAAATTCTGCTAAAAATAAGAACTTCAACTTTATGTCGTTACACTGTCACAAGTACTAAGCAACAAAATGAACTCTCTGCATTTAACCATCTCCTTGGGAAGTATTTGGCAGCCATTGTGCGGCGCCCAGGGAGCAGTGTGGGTTAAGGGTATTGCTCAGAAACTCAGTGTGGCAGTCAGTGGGAGTGTGTGGGTCTTGAACTAAGAACCTCCGGAACACAAGCACAACCATTAGGCCACCACTCCCCCGAACGATTCTATTGCACTAAATCACAACTTCCTGTTTCATAGCATTTCACTTAGATTTGTCATAGAAAGCCTCTAAACCATTTTTCAACGTGGGCCAGTCCTGTACCGCCAATCGTGTTAATCCTCATCAGTCTGAAAATAAATCTAAATTTAGTTATTTTACTGCAGTATAATTACCTGTAAAAAAATCTATGTTTAAAAAGTTAAAGAAATCTGGAGCTTTTACCTACAAAGCTCCTGAGCAGTTGACTTTTTTTGTAAAAAGAGAATGAGAAAACATCCAAAGCAAGTTAAAATACTCATTTTGCTCTGTTGCCTTAAAAAAATTGATGAGGTTGATTTTAGCTGAACAGTTTTTATTAGGTGTATTATTATTATTTTTTTCATAAGGGCCACATTTCAAATTGACCTATACAGATGGATGCGCTTCTGAAGTTTGCTTTGGGGAAATGAGGGAAGCAAGGCATGAAGCAAGACATACAGACACAGAGAGAGAGGGATGAATCTATTTAACCCCTTTATTAAAATTTTCCATCATATGACAAATCTATATTATATGTTTGGAATGACAGCTTTAATCTTTTCTTCTCAGCTTTTGTCTGACATCAAGACCACCTGACACATGAAATGAAATGCTGTCTTTCCCCACTTTCATCTAAGAAATGACCTCTTATATTGTTATGTAATTTTTTTTCTGCGAAGAAGTTAATGTAATATTTTAAGGATTGTCTTAAAATTATTCAAAAGGAAGGCATGACTGCACATTTACTTTCAATGAATGTTTTTTTTTCTTGTGAACATTTGCTCAAAGAGACTTTTCTTAAATGTTCCTTAAACTCTAAACTTGAATTTCTACATTCTTATACCTCTTACTTACTTACTCTATACTTCATGTTTTTAGGCTAACTGTTAGAAAAAAAAATTATTTAATTTGTTTAATTAAAAAATGGTGACAGTCACAACCACGCCATAACATCTTTTTAATGCGTACATGCCAGAGGCATAGCCAGAAAATGTTTATAAGGGTGGCCAGGCAATAATTAATGTAAACTGAGGGGTGGCCGAAAGTAGATAGGTACCAAAACCTCAGGGTCAATCTACTCTGTGCCAACAGGAAAATTAACAAGCAAAACATCCATATTTTCCTAATAAAGACAAATTATACTTTCCCACAGACTCGTTAGTGGAGAAAATTCTTTCAGGTTTGAGTTTTGGGTGAACATCTTTTCCATTGTCATTACTTACCTAGTTTTATCAGTAATTATTCTGCAAAAAATTGATATTTACAAAAACAAATATCTAAATAAATTGATTATTTATTAAGTTTTTACTAAAACAGTTATGTATCTATAATTTCACTGAAGACCTCTAAGTGACTTGTAGAGACATTTTCTCTTTACCGAATAAAACAAAATCTATTTCTGAAGAGCAGGCATTCTGCACCTATTATCTTTAATGTATCTTTAATATTGATGTGCATAATTAACCACAGTTTTTTTTGTTGTTGTTGTCAAGTAATTGTTAATACATGAAAAATGGTTGGAATATTCCACTTGAGAGTATTACTGCTGCCACCATCTGTATTAGAGGGAAAAAATGGTAGGGGTGGCCAATAATTGGCTGAGGGTGGCCATGGCCACCCCTGGTCCCCCATCTAGCTCCACCCCTGGCACATGTTACCAACTTTGCCAGGAGTCTTGAACATTCACATAGGTCAACACATAAACCATTGTTGGTTAAACTGTGCTCGTGTATCCAATGATGGATTCATGATGATGATCCAATGATGGAATCATCAGAAGTGCTGGTTCTGTACTTGGACTCAGGCTGGAGTCTTTTGAGACTGTGGTGGAGAGGAGAACGCTGAATAAACTCTTATCCATCATTGACAATGATCAGCACCCTCTCCACCACACAGTGGTCAGACAGCGGAGCACCTTTTCTCACAGGCTGCTCCAGCTCCGCTGTCGAAGGGACAGATACAGGAAATCTTTCCTGCCATATGCCATCACATTGTACAATAAAAAATAACCTCTTGTTTCAGCATATAGTAACCAGCACTGTACTGTACTGCACTTCATGTTTTTAATACATTATTTATAATTTGTTCACTGCACCTTAGGACTGTTCACTGTACTTTTATAATGTAAATACGTGTGGATGTTATGTGATTTTTTTTACTTTTTCTTTATCTTATTGTGTTGTGACTGTCACTATGTGTAAAGCTGCTGCTACACTACAATTTCCCAGCTTGGGATAAATAAAGTAAATCTATTCTATTCTATTCTATTATTATTGACAGCAGGAATTGATGAAATCATCGCTCAGCTCAATACTGCCATCTAGTGTCCGTTCCGTGTCTCACAATGTTTATCCATTGGACACAAATGGTAAAAAAAAATGTGAAAAAAAATCCCAAAAATATATACATAAAAAACAACGCTGAAGAAAATTTAACCCCACAAAAAAACAAAAAAACAAAAAAAAACAGTGAATTACAACCTCACTCCTGGTATATTCCTTGCCAGAACTGAAACGTTCAAACTGCCATGAAAACGGTTTATGATAAAACTTGTTACATTTTGAATTAGGCTTACGTACAAACTGATTTATTTAATCTCATTTTATTTATTATAACTTTTTATTTTCTATTTATTTTTATTTTGAAAGGCCATTTCCGCTTTACCCCTCTTGAGCATGCGCACTTCTACTAACGAACAGCGGTAGTGCCGAAAAACATGGCGTGCCCCGCTAGCCGGCTGACTACACGCTTGCTGGGAACTTCAGTTTGTCCCGGCCCGTTCAGCAGCCGTGTTGTCGCCACTTCAAGGAGACATGGAGGAGCTCTCCAGGCGGCAGCCTGTCAGCCTCACCGGGGAGGGATAGCAGCCAGCCTGAGCTCCTGGGCTCCCCGTCATTCGGTGACATTGAGGGCTCTGACAGGTGAGAAGACTTGCATAACCGCAAACAAATAGTAAAAGAGACTAACAAAGTAGTAGTTTTAATAAAACCTGGAGGCGGCTTTGATCTCCAGGGAGTGGAATGACGTGTGTTGTTTCTCTGCATTTATCAAGTCAGCTAACCTTGGTGTAGAGATGATGCAACAGCTGCTGTGAAAGTTCTGGTAGAAAACCCTGAAGGGTCTGCATCACCTCTACAGCTGGCCATTAAACCCCTCTGACATCAGAGCAGATCAGAAACCCTCTGCATCTGCAGAAAATGCAGGGCTGCCAACTTTTCACCAAACCTTGGGGGGAGATTTTGAAATAGTTTGGACAGGAAACCCTGTCAGGGTGAGATGAGGATAGGTGCTTCAGAGGATTGAACTGAAACAAAGTGGCAAAATGGGGCATTTTTATAGCACAGTAAATATTACTGAGTAACAATAAGTGATCTGTAGTTATGTGGAACACTTTTTTTTCACAATATACATTATTTTCTACATTCTGGTGATTTTTTGAGAATTGAAGTAAAGAAGAAAGGGCTCCACTAAAATACTTGCATCTTAAATATACTTTAAACTAAGAATTTCACAACTTAGTTCATTAATTATTATCTGCAGTTCAATCAAATTAAACAATGGGAAACTAATAAGCTATTACTGGATTACTGGCTGGGATACTGGAACCAGAGCAATCGAAGCCTATGCAAACTACACTGTATGAGTATTTTGTTATAGGCTAAGGATTAAAAAGCTTTTTTCATTATGTGATTAGTTTTCATACCATTTGAAAAAAACAGTTAAATAATTCAGACTTTCTAGGAGGCTGTAGATTTTATAAAAACTCACCAAGACAGGAGACAGCTCTTCTCTGGATGTTTCAGTTTGGAAGGTGTGATGGAAATTAAGTTTTTAAACATATTTAATGTAACAAAATAAAGATAAATGAATATGATAAGTAATAATAAAAGAAGAACATCGTTGTGGTTCCTCCTCTATGAATCCAGGATAACTGAGTTGTTCCGCACATCCTCTCTGGATGTGGTTGGTCTTTTCTTGGGTGGCTGATCTTTAGAAAAATAAAAAGTAATGATTCTTTTTCTTTTTGTGGACCTCCTATGGGTTTGAGAGGCAAACCTGGAAGCTTTAAGAATTGATATTTGTGTTGGTTTAATTACTCCTAAATGCCAACAGGAGATTATTAAACTAGACTGTGCAATAATTATTTAACTTGTGAGTAAAACATGGACTTAAACTGGGATTTTAACCAGGTAAAGAGAAACAAACCATTTAATGTTATCCTACCCTCAGTCTCCACTTCAATAATTTAGGCTAGCTGCTGTATTTTTTATTCATATTTACTCAAGCACTAGATTGCTTAAAAATCTTCAATAATTTACAAAGAGAATTGTCCTAGTCCAGATGAGACAAGATAAAAATTAAAATGACATACCTCGTAACAACTGTCTTTTTTCAATACCTGGCACAGTGGTAATCTGGACTCGATATGAACCTGGCATGTCCTCATGTGTTAGCATTGTTAAATTAACAACGCAGACTGGATTTTGATCATCATGGTATTTTTATACATAAATAGGTGGAACAGATCTGAGTTTTAAGGTCTCGCTTTTTAGGGTGAGAAATTGGGAATATGGAATAAGAGTATGTGATGACACTGGGATGGGTGAGTCTCACTCCCAATTGGTGAGAGTTGACAGCCCTGGAAATGTAATGTACAAACATCTAGGGATCTATAAATAAAAATACAAAAACATTTTCTGTTTAAACAAGCTCTTTGTGACTTGAGATATACCAGGATATAGGATAAAGCTGTCTGCTCATTACATGTTATGACATGACTAAAAATATGACTTTATGTCACTGTAATTTGATCAAAGCACTCATAGGTCCATTTGTTGTGGCAACATAATTTTTTTTTTATTCACTTTTGTAAGGTCCACATTTGTGTGACCACTTTTACTCTCATTTTTTGCTGCTGTAACACCACAATTTCCCCATTGTGGGACAATAAAGAGATTTTCTATTCTAAATGTATATATGTGCATATATCATTAATAAATATATAAGATAATTAAGTTATTAATTATGGTTTGCCATATGTAGAGAATTAATCATTCAAATGGTTCCCATTTTTTATGTTTTTTAGGAATCTGGTTATTTATTTCTATTATCGGGAGGCTTCCAAATCAGTTTGATAATGTTTCTGTAGAAGTATTAAACATTCATAGGTTTTTTTGTTTTTTTTTAAATGCACAATAAAAGCCTTTAATCACCTTTTATTTTTATTTTGTCTTTTTATGCTCCATTACAGGCGTGAAATGTCCCCATGGCATGAGCTGCCACTCTTTCCACACCAGCTGCAGATTGCAAAACAAGCAGGACCTCTATGAGATCTTGGGTGTCGCTCGCAGTGCCTCCCAGAAAGAAATCAAAAAGGCTTATTATCAGGTCTAAAACACATTCAAACACTTTTCCAACCCTAAAACAAACTTTAATACAAAGGTTATTACATTTAAATTGTGTTTTTTTGCCGTTACTTTTACACATTTATCATTTTTCAGCTGGCGAAAAAGTACCATCCAGACACAAACCCAGATGATCCAGAGGCAAAAGAGAAGTTTGCCAAGCTGGCTGAAGCATATGAGGTACAACATGTCTCCATTTCTTTAGAGTACATATTTAGAATTCAGTTATTGAAAAGAGAGCTTGCAGGTTTAGTTAACAATTTATCCCTTTCATGTGTTTATTTCTCCAGGTTTTGAGCGACGAGGTGAAGAGAAAACAGTATGATACCTACGGAGCAGCAGGCTTTGACCCGAGTCGAAGTGGAGCGGGCCATCAGCAGTACTATAGGGCAGGGGGGACCACTATTGATCCTGAAGAGCTCTTCAGAAAGATTTTTGGAGAGTTTGCTGGGGGGATGGGCTTTGGAGACATTAACAACATGTTTGACCAAAGGCCTGAGGTAACTAATGATATTGGATTAAATACCAAGATGCAGTGGCTCTCATTGTTAAAGGGGGGGGGGACGTTTTTTTGTGATATAAAACATGAGACCATATTGAATGCTTCTCAAACCTTTTCCATCATTGATTTGGTAAATATTCTGCAGTATGCATATAAGCAGATCTATTTGAGGACAAAATAAAAAACTGGGCTTAGTTTTCATCTAATTAAGTATTTGTTTAATAATTAACTGAAATATATATACTGTAAAACATGAAAGAACAACCAACTTACAGCATTAATTAAAACAAAACTGCACAAAATGTATAAACATTTAGGATGGAAAACCTTCTTTGTCTGTATATATGCTCCAGTTAGATCTCCTCAAGTAGCATAATTTAGGCTTCAACTGGATTTAATTCGGTAAAACAATCTTCTATTAATTACATTTTGCTATACCATTGATTATATATATAAAAAATAAGCAACTAATTAATTGATTATCCAAATGATTAATAGTTGGAGCTATGGCTGAAAGGATTAATTAGGTTAATTGTGATTAATCTATTATTAGAACAATTGTCAAGTCATTCCCTAGAATCACTATCTAGAGCAGGGGTTTTCCTGGTCATATACACTAGTAAGGGAATCACGAGAAATTTAACTGGGAAAAAGGCCGAAAGAAAGAGCTGGGCTGCAAGCGATATTAAATTCATGCTGGTGCCATATGAAAAAAATTCTGGCTCATATTGTTGTCTTGCACCTTGCATGCATTTTAAAGAATCTAAACCACTATAAACTACATATGACATCTAAATTAATCTTTTTAATTTTTTCTTCTCCATTTTGATTATTCGAGAAGAATAAATGATAAAATAGGAAGATTCGATGGCTGCAGGCCTAGTTGGAGCCCTAGTCTGCCCTGCTGTAGTCCTGTAAAGATTGTGAGGCTCATCCTCAGGAGACCCTCAGGACTTTTGGCTAGCTTAGGTTATCTCTATCCATCCTTACTTTGTTCCACTGAGTATTGATTGCTGGTGAAATGTGCTTTATACCCTTCTGCAAACTGTTAAATGTGTACAGTGAAATGATGTTCTTTCTCTGTACACTATGGCCTCAGAAAAGAATGTAAATGAGCAAAAGTCTTCAAAATCCTTCAAGGAGAGTCAAACTTTCTAATAAAGTACATATACTCCTCCTTTCAATTTGTTTTAGTGAAGTTTTACCAGGTATCTAATAAATAAGTCACTTTAAGTTCTGAAATGATTCACCATGAGTCTTCTGCATACTTTTGAGATCCACTGTGTCCTTACCTTTAAAGCTTAAGTTGTGGAAAATAACTTTTTTAGTAACATTAAACAAAATAATTGTTTTAAAATGTGCTTTATAGTGAATCCTCCTCTGTTCTCCTACAGTATGTAATGGAGCTCACCTTTTCTGAGGCAGCGAAGGGAGCAAGTAAGCAGCTGAGTGTGAACATTGACGACAACTGTCCAAGGTGCGATGGGAGGGGCAATGAGCCGGGGACTCGGGTGTCTCAGTGTCAGTACTGCAACGGGACAGGTGTGGTGAGTTTTGGACTACATTCAGAGCCCTTTAAGCCCCTCAGGTTGAACCATCACTGAGAACTTATCTGTCCATCCTGCTGTAGGAGACCATCAGCACCGGTCCTTTCATGATGCGCAGCACGTGTCGGCGATGCAGTGGGAAAGGGAGCATCATAAACACGCCCTGCGTTTTGTGCCGAGGGTCGGGCCAAACCAAAAAGAGGCAGACTGTGACGGTGCCGGTTCCTGCAGGTGGGTTCTCACCTTCTGATGATCAATAAATGAAATTAATATGTTTGTAAATCTTTGTCTTGATTGAAAAAACCTTTCTTTTGAGATTCCTCGCCTGTGTTTAGCTCGTGTTCAGCTAGGCTAGCATCAAGTTTGAAGCCTCTAATGTGCTGGTTTTTTTGCAGGTGTGGAAAATGGTCAGACTGTGCGCATGGCAGTAGGATCAAAAGAAATTCTTATAACATTTAGGGTAAGTTTTTAACAAAGACCGATGTCTTTTTAAAAACTTTTTTGCTGTTATATAATGAATCATATTTTGCTTTTCTATAATAAAGTGCGTCAGTCAATGCAGGATTTGTACACTGTGATACATTTAATCTTGCAGGTCCAGAAAAGCCTTGTATTTAGGCGAAACGGAGCAGACATCCACTCAGATGCTTTAATCTCTGTAGCCCAGGCCATACTTGGAGGCACAGCCACAACACAGGGCCTGTATGAGACCATCAGCATAGCGGTAAGTGAGCCATATACAGATTACCCATTAAGAATATCTGTGGAGCTTTTCACACATTGGACTTTAATGTGCCAGTTAAACTGTCTTTGATTTTACTCTTTGCTATCATGTTTGTGTGTTTTATGTGGTATGGTTACAATCTGCTTTCCTCTGTTTCCCCCAATATACACAGTTTCTTTGTGGGTGATAATTTAAAAAAATAAAGCTCAGGTTGTACTCCTTATATGGTTGTATACTCTGATCTCATAGACTTGATCAGCCCAACTGTTGTCTGTTTCAGATCCCTTCCGGATGTCAGGCTGATCAGGTGATCCGGTTACAGGGGAAGGGCATTCGGAGGATGAACAGCTACAGTTATGGAGATCATTATGTTCACATCAAGATTAAAGTGCCTACGTAAGATCCGTACATGTGTGTTGACCCCCATCAAGCTTCATTGTTCCGTTCAATTTTGATTTCGTCTTCCTTATCAAAGTAATATCAACTCTGTAGTTGATCAGATTATTGACTTGAATCGGGTAGTAATCAATGATGGGAGATAAAGGTGATGGAAAGGAGGCATTTAAAGCTGAAAACTTGGAGCTTATCATTAAAGATAAAGCAGCATAAACACCAGTGGAAATGTGCAAAAAGCTTTACATAGAGGGGGTTAAATAACATGCTTCAACCTACCATTTATTTACTTTTTAAATCAATTTTCCTCTTACATATTTTATCATCTTTGCCTGTTCATTTGATGCTTCAAATCTATATCTGTCATTGTAGGAATACATTTAGAGTTCCCTATTTATTACATAAACTTTGGGTCATTTTTATTCACAATCCTTCCAGGTCTGTGTTTTTAAATAAATAAATACAATGAACTTAGGAATAATTTTAATCATTATTATAGCCTTCTTTAATATGTCACCCTGACTTAGAAATATTAAAAAAAATGGTTCATTAACATGTTAATATTTTGAGAGGTTTGGTGAGAATTGGTTTCATTTGGTTCATACTGCCTTCTCATGTTGTCTCCTTTTCCTGCAGGAAGTTAACTCGAAGGCAGCGTTCGCTGCTGCTAAGCTATGCAGAGGAGGAGACCGATGTTCAGGGGTCTGTCAACGGTGTCAACCCTTCAGCAGGTCAGTAAGATGGTTCCGATGTATTAGTATAAATAAACCTGTATAATGTCGTCTCAAACCTAAAATGACTTTTAACTGACTAGTATATCGATTCCAACACCCAGCTACACCCTTTTTTGGGGGGGGGAGTTGGATATTTGGAAGAATCTGCAATAAAAATATTAAACAAGCAGGATTGTTAAGTTAGAGGCATGACAGACCAGTTAATATGATGCTTCTATTTGCAGATTTTCCACACTAAAATGAAAAGCATTAAGCATCAGAAACTTTGATCTGATGTTTCAGACTGTCCTCAATAAATGTCCCTGTGTTTTAAAGTCTAGTTAAAGTTGCTTTTCCGAATTGTTAGCCAGATTTTTCGTACTGAAATAATTTGCCTTCTTTGGTATAATATTCAACCTTCTACAATTTATAAAACACATCTGTTTGTTTTGAGACATTATTACACTAAGCAATAGTGTATAACCAGTGATGTATGATAGTGAACAATCTTTAAAAGGACATTTGACAGTTTTATCTTTTGAATTCTTATCAGAGGTAAACCATTTGGTCCAAATCAAGCTTTAGTGATCCAATGTTGTTGAGATCTGCCATGTTGGTCCCTCCCCTAATAAAATGTCTTCTCTGTCCAGGAGGGGGCAGCAGCACCTCAGACTCCAGCACAAAGTCGACCTCATCTAAGGAGGAGCCGCAGGACAAACAGAAGGAGGAAGGAGGTTTCTTTTCCAAACTAAAGAAAATGTTTAGCTAACACGCAGCAGCAGGTCAGATATTTAAAATCCTCCCCTGACAGAATGATGGATGTTAAAATTATTATTTTAACCAACATTAGCAACACAGGAACAAAGGTCTGGTGTGGCTGTGCTTATTTTTACTCTTCCCATTCTAATTTTGCAGATGACACAAAGGAAGAAACAAATCTGCACCTACAGACTGGACGGCCGAAACGCTTTCTGTGAAAATGAAGCCTAGAATGGTTCGGCCCATGTGGCGTTTGTTGTTTGTAGGAAGAAGTACTGAAATATCTAAAGCAGATGTTGGCAAACTGGCGTGGTCTATCTATCCACACACCCACTCATATTTCACTACAGACAGAAAGTGGAAAAGGAACTCAAGATCAATAAAGCAATGGAAGAAAGTAGAGGCAGCTGAGAACTGTTGCGCTCTTGTTGAAGCAGCTTCATAGATGGAAATACTTCATTGTGACAACTTCCTACAAATAAACTGTATAAATGAGAAGCTTATTAAAACATGAACGCTCGTCTAATTTCATGGTTCTACTTTAAATATTGCACATCGTTTTACCCTAATGTAGATTAGATATGATGAAATAATTTATCCCATAATATGTTTAAGCCCAAAGGAACATCCATTCCACACAAGTGTTTATATAGAAATAGTTTATAGGTATATGTTGTTTTTTCTAAGGCTGCGGTTTACACTTAAATCATAAGCTTCAACCATTCAAATGTTTTTATTGTAATGAGTTAAGTTTTTTTTCTGTTGCAAAGACTTATAAGAAATAAAACTGAAAAGGAAAGTTCAGTTACCATTTGTATCTCCTTTACTGTAGAGTGTCTGACTTTGACTTTTTTCGGGGAAAGAAGAGGATTTAACAGCACTATTTAAAATAAACCTGACAGACATTTTTGTGTGTAACAGCCATGGCCTCAAAGTGAGGCCATGATTACAGGATTACTGGATGATGAGCTTCGTCAGTGTGGAGCAAGCTAGGACAAATAAAGAGACCACAGGGAGAAGCCGCAGGGTTTTTAGCTTAGAAAACAAAAAAGAACCAAATAAATCGGTTAGACCACACAATATTACCTTGAGGAGCACCCACTTTTTCATAGAAGTGAAGTGAAAATCTCAGACTGGACTTGCTGTCCAGCGATGCACTGGATGGTTCTGCTGGGGATGGCAGGTTGAGAAGATCCTGATAAACTTTGTTTTCAGTTAATTCCTTCTGATCACACACAACCAGTTTTAATGTTAAAGTCTGAAGTCTGTACTCGTTTTACCCTCAAAATTAATTTTATGATAAATGTTATCCATCCATTCATCCATTTTCTGTGGTGCTATTAATTTAGACACTTTCCACACACACACACACACACGTGTGTGTGTATATATATATATATATAAACTTCTTTCTAAACTGATGCTACATGAAAAATGTAAAGAGTTATTACAAACCAGAAATGATACCATTAAAGAGAAGCCTATAACATGACTGTTTTATTAGGATTAAGGCCTATTGGAGGTTAATCAGGAGGTAAGCTATCTGCAGGTTTAAATGAATGTTGGTGAAGTTGCTGTGTTATGTACCGTATGTTACTGGTATCCCTCAACTGCTGAGGAGCATCTTTTTAATCTCACACATTTCTATAATGACAATAAAGGCACTACTGCAAGAGATTCATTATTCTGATCATTTCCGCTGTGCTGCAGATTTCCTCTGTGCCTTGTCTGTTAATGCAGTCAGGAAACAGAAGCTGTAATGAAACTGCAGCACGTCACACACTTTGGACCAGAAGTGTCCCGTCAGTCTCTGGAAGATCCAGTGCTGAGCCAGCCAGTGATCCAACAGCTTTAGCACCACGAATCCGGCACAGGACATCACTGCCAGCTGGAGGTAGCCCATTGTGCGCGCGTCCCCGCGCGTCAGTTGCACGCGAATCCCTGTGTACAGAGCTATGGCCACGTGACATCCCAGTGCCACCTCGAAGCCTTGAGCGTGAGCAAGGGCCAGTCCGTAGCTGGCAACGGAGCAGAGTTCAATGACCGCTGCGCGTGCCGGGCGCCACTTCCCTGGCGCGCGCTCTATGTAGTCAATCCACGCAGGAACCCACGCAAAGATCGGCAAAGTGAGCCACTGGTCCAGCACCGCGGGAGCGCGCCGGAGCGTTGCGAGGCGCGTCCACTGTACCGGTGCGTAAAAAACAGCCATGAGGGCAAAGACTTGCCTCAGGTAGCAGCTTTGCTCCGTTTCATTAGCGGCTTTGCTCCAGAGCAGCCAGTACAGTCCCATGAAGATATAACCAAGGTTAACCACACAGTTGAAGGGCATTGCTAAAAACGCAGGCAGGTTTTCAGCCCTGTTTTCTGCATAATGCTCATAGTTCAAGTCCACTTCAACTTCACTGAACAGGTTCGTATTTGCCAGAGCAACACAAAATATGAAAATCGCCATTACGTGAAGCAGAGCCGACCTCATTCTTCCTATAAATGGCAAATATATTCCATCAAAAAAATGGACAGAGTGAATAATGCTGACACTAACAGGCTTTAGGATCAAACGCAGCAACCTTGTTTATTTCCTTGTTTCAGAGTCATGTGTTTTGTTTCCAGGTTTTGGATTGGCTGTGTGGCACTCATACTGTCCCCCGATGGTCCGCCATATCTTTTTTTTTAATTGCAGTTTATTAAAAAAAAACTTTTTTTAATTAAAGTTATCTTATAAATACATAGTCCGTTAATGAATCAATGCAAACTATTGAGTTTCCTTAAATATGAAACTTTTTAATTTTCAGTCTGGATGATTAGTTGAAGTTGACTATAAAAGAGTTGTGAATTGGGCTACATAAATAAACTGATTGAAATTTAACTTAAAACAACCCTGAAAAGCTGCAGCCTTCTTGCCATCATAAAATGGCTCATGTAAAAAACCCAGTTTTTTATGCTTGTCATTATTAATGATACGTTCTCACTTCATCTTCTGCTTTCATAAATATATGGAGGACCAATCCTGCCTTGATTAAAGTAAAATTTATTGGAGTCCCTCAGTCGGATCAAACGTTTGCTAGATCCCGCTGACTCCGCAGAGCTTGAATATCCAACTTCAAACCAACTTCACCGCGGTCGTTATTGACTGAGATAAGAAGATGGGCCGCTTCCTCCGGATTCTGAAAAACTGCATTGTCGACATCTGTGTCCACATGCGCCGCTAACTGAAACACACGGTCTGTCAGAGCATCCAAACGAAAAATAATAAAGTCAATACTTATAACGTTAACCCTCTAATACACCCCCCCCTCCCCCCCCCCTGCATAATGAGGCCATGGAAGAAATCAATAGGGTAAAAAAATACAAGGAAAGAATAAACCAGAAAAAAATATAACATGCACAAAAATAAATACTTAAAGAAATAAGCAATAAATAAGTAAAGTTGAAGATTATAACGGACAATAAATAAATAAAGTAATTATTACAAAGGGGAAAAAACAAAGAAGCTAATTAAAAGAGATATATACATTTATGTCTTAATCTTATCTTAATTATTGTATTTTTAGTGGGGAAGTAATTGTATGCTTATTTATTTTTGGAGCATTTATTTATTTTTAATTATGGCAGGATCGGTCCTCCATAAATGAAAAGCCAGATAAAGAAACTAATAAAGTAGGACTACTCAAAGAAGAAAAAAGGTATTTGTAATACAAATAAATTACCACAGGTGGCAGCATTTAGTTTGCAATCGCTTTTCTGTTTTCATAATCACAGCTACAATAACCATTTTGCTCTACATGCTTTATAAGCTGGGCTCTTTGTTTAATGTGTCTAAACAATCATATGATTACGTACACAGGTCTGACCACAACTCGAGCTTTATAAAAACATTTAGGCAAAGCAGATTTTTTTAAACAAAAAGACCTAGAAGTAAAGGAAAAGTAAAACTTTAAATATCACTGCACACAGATTACAGCAGTTGCTTTCTAATGGAAGTTTCAGTAAAAATACGCTCAACCTGTTGAGAATATTTTGATCGGAGGTATATTTTCATCACTTATCAACAAAGAATAATATCTGTAGTATTTCTAGTATTTAGGTGGAACAATGTTGCGATGTAATTTATTCAGGTTCTCAAAAATCAAAATAAAATTAAAATTTCTGGAATTAAATTGCATCTCTGTACTTCTTTTAAGCTTGTATAGATAACAAAATCCTGTATGGAACATCTAGCTATAAGTAAGTTAAGCAAGTCAAGCATATTGAAATAAAAGGCAACTTTTAGTTATAAAAAACTTTGAAAATGGTTTCCGTATTGAACCCATTTATGTGAAAGTTTATACACTTGTAGTGCTGCAGTATATCAAATCCCACTGAGTGCAGGATCAATCAACTGTTTTCTAGCATCGGTATCACTCACTGACTTAATCACATTCCTCATTTCCAACGTTTGGGTGAAACTTTCACAGAAAACAATGAAATTCAAACTGTTGATGTTTGAATGAAAAAGACCTGTCAAAAAGTTTCTGGAAGCAACTAAACCATTATGGACTGAGTCATCTGGACTGACCACTGTGGCCTTGACTATACAAGCTCAGGAATAAACATTAAAATGAACTCATTTGTTGTATTTGATAGATACATGAGAGCAGCTACACATGACTTGCCATTGGGCAAGAAAGAAACACCAAACTTGCAAAGCTGTGTTACATGATGACAAGCTGACATGTGGTGTTAATCATGACTGAATTTTTACTCCTTTCTAAATCAGAGGTGGTTTATTTTTCCAATCAGAATCTTAAATCTTGTCGTCTAGTCAAAGTTCCCCGCCTGATGAGCTTAAACAGACACACATGTGGAAGCTAAGTAGCCAGAGTGTCAAAAGCTCAGACACTTAAAATTCTTTGGTAGTCTTTCAAGTCATACTCTTTAAACCATAACACAAAGAGGCCAACATTACATCTTTATTTTATCAGTTTATGGTCGAACGTAACGACAAACTGAACTGGAGCTTAGGAAAACAAAAAGTATCAGTTCTACTGATTTCACTTCAGACATTGTATTCGCCAATCATTAAGGACTGCTTAAATGTCCTTTCATTTTAAGGTCTTTAAGATGGTCGCCATTCCACCATTCCCAGTTCTAGTGAAGTCATGATAGCCATAAAGTTAATTAAATCCAGCTTATTTATATATTACCAATTCACAATATCTTATTTCAAGATAAGCATAAATCAATTATGTTCATAGTTTGATATACATTACAACGAATATCTGAAGACAACAAAAATCACATGTGGCGTTCCCCAAGGGTCCATTTTAGTGTCCATCCTATAAATATCTACATACTCCTCCTAACTTTGAGATACCATAACTATCCAGACAACACACAGCCATACATTATGATGTCACCATATGACTATGAAGCCATTAATGTGCTTGGTAAATAGGTAGGAGAAATCAATATGTCAGTTTACCAGCATTTAACCAAAAGTAATAATTTTTAAATAGAAGGAAAACCATTCAAAAGCTTCAAATAATATAACTAAAACCACCAATCAGGCTCAAAATCTGGGTTTAGTGATGGACTCAGACCTGAATCTTCAGAGGCACGTAAAGAAAGTAACAAAGTCAACCTTCTATCACCTAAAGAAGGATTACATGTCTAACATCTCAGCAGGACCTTGAAAAACTAAATCATGCATTCATGTTTAGTAGAATCCAGGGTAATCAATTAAAAATCTGCGGGGTCCGAATAAAGAAAATCAACAACCAGTAAAGGTCTAGAGACATTTTTAATTATAATCTGTTACTTTAAACAGAATTTAACACTGAAATAAAAAGCAGGTTTTACGGCATCCATGTTATACATTGAATTTTTAAATAATAAAATATATATAAAAAATGTTTTTTCCATTTTAAACTCTAAAGTGTCTTTTGAAGTAGAGAATCGTCAGTTCATACACTTCTTTTATAAAATATAATAAAATATAAAAATATATTTTTTCCTTTTTCCTGGCTCAATGAGAGCAGTGGGCTTTAAGCTGCCCTGAAAGGCTTTAAACCTGGTTTTGAATGGCGACAAAGCCATTCTCAAGCACATATCAAGGTGCTCATTTTGAGCCTGGATCGATATTTATTTTTGATTATATTCATGGTGGAGAATCCTGCTTCACAGCAGTAACATACTCAAAATGTGCAGGGTCATCTTTGAGCACACCATTTCTCTTCGTCTTGTCCTTCTTTCCCATCACCCGGCTTGCCACAGGTTTGCCTTCTGTGTCTAGAAGGGGCTCGAAGGAGTGACCCAAACTGACACAGCTCATTGGCTAACATATAGCCTGGTCCCGGCGCTCCGGACGGCTTTACCGTATTAACAGGAGAAACGGTGCAAGTAAAGTTAGACACTGTCATCCGACAACATGCTGTAATTTATAAATTTTTTAAATCGGGTTGGTCCGGATTAGCCATAATCAATTACTGCAATGTCTTCATGAGGGTCCCTAAAAAGATGATCAGACACCTACAGTAGATCGAGAATGCTACTGCCCATGTCCTCACTAAAACTTAGAAAGTGGAACACATTACCCCAGTTTTGAAATTGTAACATTTGCTCCCTATCTCTTAGAAAACAGACTGAATTTTTTTTTGTTCTATAAATCATTAAACAGCTTAGCTCCAAAATATGTCACAGCAGTGGCCCAGAACTTTATTCCTTGAGGGCAGGTATCCTGAAATTTTTAGATATATGCCCCACCCTACACACTCAAATGAGCTCATACAATGTGTTTGTGAGAGTCACATCTAAGCCTAGGTTCACATTCCAGGCCTTGATGCTCAATTCTGATGTTTTTGTAAAATCTGATTGTACTGTGTGGTTGTTCAAATTTCCCAAAAAGTGACTTTTATGTGATCTCCTGCAAGAACTGCAGTTACACAACTTAAGTGTCCAGCATGCACAGAAGAGGGCAATGACGTCACAAGTAGGAAGAGTACTCTGTGTTTATGGAAGTACACATGGATGCTACTGCCGGAGTAGGTACCAGATCTACTCGGGTAGTCAGATCTGATCTGGGCCCTGCCCCTTCTTATAACGTCATCATATGTCAACGCCAATTGGACAAACTGTACTGCACCTATTTCTTAAGAATAAGATCTCTTTTTTAGTCTAAACACATTATTACATATATTTGCAATTATTTTACATTTAATTGCCAATCTAAAGTAGCAGAAAGTAGAAAACAATCATAGTCACTCATGAAGAAAAGTATTGCATTAAGACTGAGCTCTGCCATTTACCAAGGTGACACCAAAAGGCTTCTTCTAATTCTCTTTATTAAGATCTGAGGGCAGGTACTCAGAGATTCAGTTCCATACAGAAACCCCACATTCATATCTTTAGGTAACACAGAGTACATGTCAGACTTAATAATATTACTTTAGCGATAGTTTCAAGGTGTTGCTTTATTGTACGTCTCATACCATGTCTTTCGGTTGTGCTGTTCTTTTTTCATCTCGTTACAGGTGATGAAGCAGACTGAAAATGTTTTGTCATTATCTCCTTTCTATCTCCTTTCTTTCATCTTTTCTCTTTTATTTCTTTTTTCTTTTTCTTCTTCTGTTTTTCTGCTCTATTTACATTGCAGTGTCCATATAAACTGTAAAACTCCCTGCATAATTACAATAAAGCAATTTATATGCATGAAACAAGTGTAGCAGTATGGCAATTGCCATACTGCTACACAAAGATCTGAGGGCAGGGGAGGAAAATGGAACATCTTAAATAAATGACTTTTGTAGAGATTTTAGACAAAGGAAACAGCTATTCTACTTGTAGAAAATGAACGGTTGTTGTTTAAAGAAAGTTCAAAGTAGTGTAACTTAATAAGGCTAACTGACCGAGCTAAAATAGGCTAACCTGCTGTCTACTGAGCGCAGCTAACTACAGCACTACCCAGCTCTCCCTCTTTTTAACATGGTCAGGTGACCAGATTCCTGAAATCCAATCAGGGGACATTTCCAGCTTGTAAAAATAAATACGTATCATCAAAATTAAACTAGGGAATGGGGACAGTGATGCTTTCATCCAGTTTTAGATATTGCTTTTATATATAAACAGCAAAAATTTTGAATCCAGGAATGTGCCTCACCTATTCCTAAGTTTAATAGAATCTATTAAAAATTGTCGTTATTAGTGCCATCTGGTCATTCAGTCTTCTCTGTCTCTGCCCATCTTCTTTTCTTTGTAGCTGGCTTCTACTTTTCCATCTATTTTACTTATTCTAAGTAGATTTTTCTTCTATCCTTCTCTTTAACCATTCTTTCCATCACTTCTCCCATTTTCCTCCACTCTTATTTAATCTTATTTCTCTCTTTATCAATCTTAGACTGATCTATAACAGGGACATAATATAATCAAAATCCCTTCCAAACACATATCATCTCATCATACATATTATGATAATACTGATGATGATTATTATTAATACTTTTGTTGTTATCTCCCCTGATTAAATACTAAAAAGGCTAATCACAATATTTGGAGCTACAAGTAAAAAACCCTAATACATGAACATTAAAGAGGTGGTTATCTCTTCCTCCATCATTCTCAGATCATGCAGATCTTGTCTCATTCAGTTTTCCTTTTACTGCCTCTTACTTGTTATAATGAGGAACTTTCATAAATCCAAACTGAGTGGTAGAAAAGTAGACCGAAATCTATGCTCATAAATCACAACCATAAAACAGCTAAACAACTTATAACTCTACTTCCAATAACAAACTATCTGAAGATAAACTAAAGGTCACAGATCAGTTCTAAAACCATCTGCAGATGAAGCCCTGTTGATCCCTGGAAGACGGGAGATCAGTGCCTTACAAAGAGTTTTCAATCATTCTGTTTAATTTTATCTGAATCAGTTTACTCATGCCAGCTGCAGCCAATGGTCTGGCTTATTTTGTTGATTGGTTTAATGTTACATTTTTGGTACTCAACTTTAGTAAAGCAAAACAAAAAAGCCCTTTTTTTCCAGGCTCAATAATTGTACAGTGTTCTAACATTACGTGACACATAAACAAAAAACTGAGAACGTGCCTGGTATGTTAACATAAAATGTTAACAGTTATTCAGATAACTATAGAATAAATAACATGCAACCTCGGTCAAACTATGAACTTGCAACGTATAGTCCAGAAAATACGGTAATTCTTGTGCATTTCTATTTCAGCGTCGTCTTTTTTCATTAGACAGGTCAGCCTTTTGATTGAGGAAAAGGTCAATGACCTTTCTGGAACATTTTATGTGAGACTTCTGTTAATCAAGGCCAAAAGTTAATTATTGACTAAACATCTTGGTTTTCAAATCAACATCTATTTACTTTAAAAGTCAAAAAAGAAAATAGAAAAAAAGGACAAAAACCTTTGCATGATTAGAAAGTGGACATTTATCCCAAGTCTGCAAGACTTTACCAAAGTCAATAAAAGGCAATTAAGCTCTGGCAAGGGCAAGCAATTTAAAGACCTTATTTAACCTTGTATTGCAGTTAACGCCAGACATTAAACAACCTTTCAGCTATACAAACAGAGAAAAGATCCTGTCTGCCAATCAAGTGTAACTGACGTGTGGTTGCTGGGAGTAACTGGGAAACCCAAAATGGCATCAGGGGGAGGTCTAATTGTTTTTTTCCTCTTAGTCTATACGAGAAAAGGAATCTCACATCTTCTCACGGGTCAATACAAAAGGTTAAAATCAGAGTATGTCAGGTAATTGGACTTGTAGGGTACTCTTGTAGTACTATTGCACACCCATTGATAATTATTTATGGGAATTGCAATACATAAGTAAAAGGAATGAGTGCACAATGTAACCACCTATTTATGACAGATAGTTTTGCCGTATGTATGTCCATAGATGTTTTTGGCTGGAGTAACAACGTGGGACATTTAGGACCCCCCAGGTTTTAAAAAAAACACACTTAGCTGGAAGGGGTTTCTGACTGATAAATTAATTTTCTTCTCCATAGAGAACACCCATTCAGACATTTGCTTGGTTTCCTTTTAGTATGTTCCTATGTATCCTTTTTTTTTTTGAAGAGTTTTGATTTTAAAGGAGGACATGGAGTCAGTCCCATGAGAAGTTAAACAGGGTCTGATTTGGAAGACACTTTTTGGGGCTACACACTTTTCTTTTCTGGATTCATATTTCAATTATCATTACTTGGGTAAATGATATAGATTTAAATTTTATATAAACTGTATAATCTTTTATAAACACGATACCAGATAAATAAAATCTAAATTACTTTATTGTTTGTTAAAATCAGCTGACAAGAGTTAGAAGAAAAACTGTTCATTCAAACCATCAACTTTAGCTGTAAGGTATTTATGCTATGACACCAAAATCTGGTGTTTGAGTTTTTTTTTTTTTGAATTAGTATTTATTTTTTAAGTAGAGTATTCTCTCCAATAAATCATACTGAGCTTGAGCTTCTAAGCAAAAATGCAATGCACGCTGCATTTTTCTAGAAGCTTCACTTTTGGGTATGATTATAACACCAGATGAAAATTGCAAAAAAAATAAAAAAATAGAAAAAATTTTATTTTGGCCTTAATTTCTTATAATTTACTGTTGATTTATCTCACAATCCCAGAATAATCATTACATTTCGCAGCTGTTCCATGACAAAATGAAAAAAAGTGTAAATACTTAAAGGTAATCTGGGTGATTTTCGCAAATTTTTTGAAGACCCGCCCTCGCTACTTAAAAAAAATGAGAGCATGCATGAGCCCATTTCTCCTTGTGCACGCTCTGTTTAAAAGTTGTTGTTCTCATAGCTCATACAAGCTTACTGTGCCCGAATGTCCGCCCTAACCCCTTAATCCCGCAATCACTATATAGAGCGAAGACTATATAGTGGGCTCTATAGTGAACTCCGTTAACTTACCGATCGGATGGATGATCACTGCTTTTTGCCCCATTGGCCATGTAACTCCTCCTCCACTGCGTGGTGTCTGTGGCGTCTTTGTTATTAGTCGCCACTGTCGGGGAGTGACAGCAGGCCACTGTGGCACCAAATCCCACAATGCTTTGGGAGGAGAGCTCTCCTCCCAAAGCATTCCGGGATATTTCTGCCTCTTCTGAGGCCTTTCTTTTCTTCTCAATCACTTGTAGACTCTTTTTGGCTTATGACCTTCGGCCATTTTCAAAGAACCGCGTTGAGAAAGTTGAGCTTCAATGTCTGAAACTGTAGCTTACCACACATATGCACCTGAAAGTGTGCATGCGCAGAAAAAGTTAGGTAACTGGACGAGCGTATAGGATGGCCTTACGTAAACATATCAGCAGAATGATTGACAATTAGGAGGTCCACTTGTTTGGATGATCCACCCAGAAATAAAAGATCGTTCTCCATACATTTAAGATACTGTATGTAATTATCTTTCAAACTAACACCAAAGAGTAGCTGTCAGAAACTAAATTAGGTCTGCAACTAACAATCATTTTGCCAATTGATAAATCTGTAAATTTTTTTCCGATAAATAGTCAGAAAGCAAAATTTCTGTAAGGATTTTTTTTTTTTTTTTTACAGAATTTAAACCAGATGAAACTTTGCTCTTTGAGAAGTTCTGATAGAACATATTGAAGGACTAAGGGTTACTTTTAACTTAAATGCAGAAATTTAAATATTATTTTACAAATTCGATATAATTACTGCTATCGTGGGTTGCTCTGTCAGCTAAAGGTATGTTTCAGAGTCTCTGTACTCCTGCTAACGATTAATCGCTTACTGAATTAGTCGATTATTGAATGATCGATTAATTACAATAAAAGTTTCAGCTCTAAACTAAATAATTAAAACAGACGAAAAAACAAACAAACAAAAAAAAAAAAAACAGAAGAATACTTTACAAAAAAGTGACTTCTTCACATCCAATTAAATACAGGATGTGTCTTGTTTTGCAAAGTCTGATTAAATATTTCATTTTGAAGTGTTTAATATTCCTGCTTTTTTAAGGAATTGTTACAGGTTTTGTTGGTAGAAAGAGAATATTTCAGAATATAACAAAACTCTTTCGATCTTTGATCGATCCAAACACACACAGAATAATGAAATGCAAAATTATTTTTTATGAGATGCATTAAGGCACCGTGATAAAATCAACTTTTTTATATAATTGGGTCAGATTTTTAACATTGTCTAAGAAAAAGCCTTTTAAACATTCACTGGATTTAAGGTTGGCCTTCTCATTATATAGAAGTCCTCAAGATACTTTTTATCTTTCAAACACTAAAAACTAGTTCCAGCGACAGACTATGTGGCACAAAAGGGTAGACACAAAAGGAAAAATGAGTTAACCAAATTAGATTAGTACGATTCCCTCCATAAATACAGCTTCTAAACTCCAACATTTAAATCAAAAAGATGGATACCATAATCCCATGGATGGATCTGCTCCAAGTGACAGTCCATCTCTAAAACATGTTATTCTAATCCAGTATTTTAGTTGCACCGTGTTCATATCGGTGTAAGGCTAAAGGGTACCGTTGGTTTGAGCCTGTTTCCCATTTCCCCTCAATCAGGGGAACCTATCATCCAATTTCACCCTTCCCCTTCCTTCCACCCCCACTTTCAGCTAATTATGTTTCCAGATCACTTCCACATGCATGTAGGCTGAAACCAACATGTGTGTTTATGCGTATGTGTGTGTTTATGTACAGGAATGTGTATTTATTCCCATTCCGAAGGGTCAAGGAGATGTTCTTTACCTCTTCAGCTATTAAAAGGTCGACCCTAGATTTAGTATCAGATCACCAGGTTGCCAAATGTTTTCCACATGGTCTTTCCATATCAGTCCCACTCCTCCTCTTACCCTTCTACAGAAATACAATGACAGAGTGCACATAAATGAATGACCTCATGCCTGGTAATGCCTTTCAGATTTCCTTTTCAGATGTGTCATAGAGACTGAGTAGGCTGTTTGCCTTCAGCCAAGCTACCAATTGGCCTTCCTGCTTAGAGATTTGAGGTTTTTTGGCTGATTTATGGCCCTCTAGTGAATAAAAAATAGGAAATCTGGTCTAAATCATTTCTGGGTGAATGATTGTTGTAGGGGATCACTGGTCTTGGTAATAATAAAAAAAGAAAATGATCAGAACTGTACCAACACAATTATGTGGTCAGTTGATGTTTTAAAGCAATTTCTTCTCACAATTTTTAAGAGAAGTTACTTCAGAAAGCAACAAGCTTCTATACATTAACTTTTGTACCCATGTTTGTCTAATTCATACTGTTATCATTAGACAGATAATATAACTAATTAGATTCATATTTTAGTTTGTTTCACTTAGGAAAATAGCTAAATATGCACTTTTATTATTTTGTCAAAAAAGTTTACTTTCACAACAAGTTTGCTAAACACGATTAGCCCATCCATCCATTCATGCTGTGTGCCTGTGTATGCATACAGGATTATGTGGGTTGTGGTGCCTGCTCTAGTGGTCAATGAAGTGAGGCGGGCCCACCCTTAAAAGGCTGGCTGGGACAATAATGGTTTACTGTTATTTGTGCACTGTAGGGAGGACCTGGTCCAGCATGTAGGCTCAGATATGAGCCCTGATTAAGGATTATTTTTTTAATGAATTAAGACTGGACTACAGTCATGCTTCGTATGAGAGATTGCTGAAAGACATGGCCCAATGCAAGTTACCATCTAATGTTGCTACATGCTCATCCAGGAGGAGGGAATGTTCTGGGTTTCCTCGGATCAAAAACCTGTTAAAGAATTTTATTGATGACGTTCACTTACCCTAACATGTTTATCAACTTGCAATATCTCAGTATGAGTTGGTCCTTTCAGATAAAATATTGAGAATAGGTGCTCCATATAAATGAATAGAATTTATCTGGATCAAACTCCTGCTCCCTGTTGCTGGTTTAGTGTGAACAATTTATTGCAGCCACGCTCCTAAAGTAAAGCGGCAACTTTTCTTGGTCATTGTATAATCTGTGTGACAGCTTGAAAGAACAAATCATCCCCTTCTACATGATTTTATTAATGTAATTGAGGTTTTACTCATAGTTTCTGTTTTTCATTCTTTGCCATACTTTCCTCAGTAAAAAAGAGGCCGAATTACCCATTGCTGCTTCTTCGCTCTCTGTATCATGGGACCTGTTCCATACATAGATATAGGTGTAGATGAGAGCTATCCGGAGAGCAGTTGAAACACAAACAATTTAAATTTATTTGGTTAAAAAACAGCAAAGAGTTTAGAAAGAAGCAAGACTAATATATCTGTACATTTTTCCTCACATGTTTAACAGGTACTATAATATTGTCAGTCAGAGGAAGTAAAAACAGACAGTAAGCATGGTGGTGTTAGCCTAGCATTTCAGTGATCACCATATAAAAACATTATCTGCAGGGAAAGATATGAATTATTTCAGAACTTTATATGTTAAATCTTTGATTTTTAGAAACATTTAAAAATTCACTATGGTCAATTTCTTAATTTTATAGTAACTTGCTTAACCTAATTGTCCCTTTCTTAAGGTACAGAATAAAGACAGTCCTTCTGAATATTTAGTTGGGAATTGCTGGCATTAGGAACAGTTATTGGATACAACCTTTGATTAGGTTAGTCCAAAAACAAATGAGGTTGATGTGACCAAATGTAGAGCTGTGTATCATGTAAATGGATAAGAAGTAGAAAACATAACATTGACTTCCATCCATCTTTTTCCTCTTATCCCTAAGTGTAGCTGTGGGGCGGGTGCCTATCTCTGCCAGTCTATGGGTGAAAGGTGGACTACACCCTGGACAGGACAGCAGTCCACCACAGGGCAACACAGAGACACACAACCATTCACACACACTCACACTTCAGTCAATTTAGAGCAGCAGTTAACCTAACGGTCATGTTTGGACTCTGGGAGAAAGACAGAGTATCCAGAGAGAACCCACCTATGCACAGGGAGAACGTGCAAACTCCATGCATAAATACATCAGATCAGGAATTGAACCCAGGACCTTCTTGCTACAAGGCAACAGTCCTACAATCTACACTACTGTGGAGCCTTATACTGTATTTACCCCCTCTCAGGACAAAAAAAAATATGCTTGCTAAATTTAAAGTATTAAATAACCTGAGGATATGCTTTGCATGAATACGCATGTGCCTGAATAGTTCTGCTCTTACACATCTGTATAGCATGACCTACACAGCATTAGGATGGCGGGCGCTGAGAGCAGCACTCCAGAGCCCATTAAACTGCACACACTAATCATAAAATCCCCCCTACTGTCTCTCCCACTCACTTTCTCTCACAGTCAGGCTTCTCTGGTGGGTTTTACTGGCCTCAAGGCAGGCAATGCAAACTGTAAATTAAAAAATGTCGACAGCAAACTCTACAGTAATCAAAGCAAGATATGTTATTACTAATTGTTATCATTTATAGTTAATCAACAGACTTAAACCTGTGTTCAAACATGGTCTGACTGTTAAACAATGAAAGAAACTACACCGACACCACCATCAGTCCAACAGTAAGGTTCAACTTTTAAAATTAAAACAGCACAGAAAAAAGGAAAATCTGAATGTTCCATGTACTTCTCTTTGACAGTTATGAGATATGTGTGAAACCAAAATAAGACTAACGTCCATGTCTCCTGTGTCTCATAAGATGCAATAACCAATTAGATGTACTAAAGCTCGATTTAGTCCCCTTTAAAGTTCAGAAAAGATCTCAACAAGATTTCTCAACTTTAGTCTCTCTTTGTGATCCCAAGCTGAAAAATCAATGATGTCTCTCTATGAACTCAGTCTACTCTCATCTTTGCTTCAATATCCTTTCTGGAAAACATTAAATAAAACATTTCTAGAATTGGCTTCACATACGAAACCTTAAGCAACTCTGAAATAAAAATTGTTGTCAGGGTTTAGTTGTGGTTTGAGGACCCAAATGCAGAGGCAGAGAGGCTGGTGAGATTTCTTGCAGTTTAATGGGGCAAAACAGTAAACCAAGGCAGGAATGCAAAAATCCAACTAATAATCAAAAGCAAACCAGAACTATGGAGACATCTGGGGAAACCAACACATGAGGAGCCAGGGAGAGACGAGGTAGGTGGAGGACAGCAAAGACAAGGAACCAACAAAGAGTGATAGCAGAGGGAGAGCATATATAGCTGAGTGAGACAAAGGGAGGGCTAACGAGCTGACAAGGAGCAGGTGTGAGAGGAGACAACGAGGGAGCCAAGGGGAAAGGAACACACACACACACACACACACAAAAGAGGGCAACAGAGGACAACAGAAAAACATGAGAACTAACATAAATATAGAAATTACAACAAACTGGAATTAAACCAATAAAACTAGAAAACAAGGAGCAAAGTAAAAAACAACAGAACCAAGACCATGACAATCATAGAATTAGATTTTGCAATAAAACAAATGTCTGTAGGCAAATCACCTGTTCAAGATTATTGACTTCCAGTTTCCATAAGTTTTTCTTGGAAGACAACAAATTTATTATTCAAAGACTTAAAAGAATATAGGCTACTGAAAATTATATTTTAATGGCAACTATGAAATAAAGAGTGATTACTTTGGTATCAAAACCAGGAAAAGACAGATAATTTATTATTAATCCAAGGCCAATAACTATATTGAATGTAGATTACAAATTATTTACCATTATATTCTCCAATCGACTGAAAACTGATTTGGGACAGATAGTGTGTGAAACCCAATCAGGATTCATTAAGGATAGGGCTCTGCACAACAATATTAGATTGGTTCTTGACCTAATAGGCTATAATTATAAAATCTGAGTTTCTTTTTTTTAAGTCCTTTTTTGTATTTCTTATTGTGGGACTGGTAGCCTAGTGGTTAGGGCATAGAGTTTGGAATCCTGAGAGCTTGAATTTGAAACCCACTGAAACCACTTTGAGACTGCCACTCTGGGTCTATGAGCAAGACCCTTAACCCCTGATTGCTCCCTGGGCGCTGCACAGTGGCGGCCCACTGCTCCCCAAGGCGATGGGTTAAATGCAGTGTTTATTGATCTCACAATGGAGAAATTAAGTTCAATTTGATTGTATAGAATATCCCTTAAATCCTTAGAGTATTTTGGCTTTGGTGAAAGGCTTATAGTGATTAATGTAATATACAAGGATATTGATATTTCAGTCCCTCTTTCTCAAGGAACAACTCGAAGGTTTGAAGTGCAACGGGAAATCCCACAGGGTTGCCTCTGCTCTCCTTTTATTTTAGCTGCAGAGTTATTGACTTTTTTTCTTAACATTGACCAAGATATCAAGCCATTGGATATATTTGGTTGTCATCTGATAACTGTGTGATGATACCACTATTTTTAGGAAACATGAAAAATGAATCCCTTTAATTATAGCACAGATAAAAAGAGCCTCTGAATTATACTTAAATTTATTTAAAAAAAAAATTGAGTTATCCATGACTAGGTTTGGATGTGCAGCAGTGTCAGCAGAGACACCCAGACTTCTTTCTGCCATGAGACCTCTTTCAGCTCCTCTGGAGGAAGCCTGAGGTGTTCCAAGGACAGCCAAGAGACAGGATAGGTCCCACTGCAGACAAACTGCAACTGTGGCTACAATGTAGCTTGCCACAATCAGTGTGTGAGTAAAGGAGATTTACCATTATAGGGGTTATAAAAAGGAGAATTTCATGTTTTGCAAGGTGTCTCCTTTGAATCTCAAATATGGCTCCTGTACTGTAATGTTAACTTCTCACCTTATTTCTCTAGTGAATTTTAAGAGAAGCACATGAGAAACATTTGACACAAAGTAGAAACTAAAATGAAGCTGAGATTAGAAACTCAAATATGTCCCATGAAGTATAGAAGAGCAAGCTATGAGCCGTAAAAAATTTCCACTGGAAGGTTTTGTCAGGTTACTGATAAGAACTGATTAACTACAACATGGATGGATTTTTGCAATGTTAGGGTGAGATTGAGCTCCAAAACTCTGTGGATAAAAAACCTTGAGAATATCTGTAAGAAGGTGAATAAAGCTATTTTAAGCTGACTTAGTATCCATGGATATATATATTATAAAAATGTCAAAAGGTTTTTCATCAGAGAAAAGAGGGAATGACTCCAAAGGCAAGGTAAGTAAGTGTCTAAATGAAAAGGGTTTATATGGTTTCTCATCTGTGTATTCTGCCAAAACTGTCCCCTTAATGTCTCACAACTTTATGTTGTGTTTTAAATTACAACCATTGATTAAAAGTTATGTCTAACTCAATTGCCAAAGGAAAATAGGACATGCTAAAAGTTTAACATCTTACAGAGACCAAGGATAGGAAATAACTCTAAGGCAGGAGAAATTATCTGGCATTTCGACAGAGAAAACAGAATCCATTAAAAAGAAACTGTGTGCACTACAACACAGGCAAATAGAAATGGAGGACATGCAGACACAGACATCTACTAATTCCTTGAAAAATTAATAGAGGCATCTGGTTATTTTTAAAAACTTGATGGAAAGAACCTCAATGTTTTGTGATAGTGCTTTAAACTAGAAACCCAAAACATTTAATGACCATTTATCCTTGAGAAAAATCCCAGTTGTTTAAAGCTAGTGGTATTGTTGTCTGTTTCTGTGGTTGGTCACTCTCCATTGTTTAAAGGAACATTTTGCATTAAGGGGAGGGATTCAAGTGGCTCAAATGACATTTGCCCGGTGGGCCGAAGTGCTCATTGGGCCGGCAGATCCGACATGTATATTAATAATATGTATTATTATTATTATTATATTTCGGCCTCGTTATATTTGCATAATGCATGAAGAAGAAAAAAATCTGCAGCGCAAGAGTCTGTTCCGATCATCCGGCCCTTACCACAGGCTACTGCAGCCCATTGGCTATCATCCCTGACAGTCTAAAGGGCTAGGCCAATCATAAAGTAGAAAAACACCTTCACTCTCCATTGGAACTTTGTGCAGCGGTGTTCACAGTAGTAATGGATAAGAAACGCAAGGGAGGCACAGAGAAACTGCGCGAAAAAAAGAAACGAGTTCTTAAAAAGGACGCACTGTAAATGTATCTGTCATGAACCGAGGACAGAATGGACCCAGTATTCAAGGAGACAGTCAGTGGGCAAGTTCAAAGGGTTTATTTAATGAAAAACAAAACTAAAAGGGGAGCTGCTAGGATCTGAGGCACGCGGCAACTGCAGGCAGGGGGCGGGGCACCGCCCAATCTTAGATACTCTGTAGTGGGAGAAACACAGGTAAGTGACCACGATCATCTGACAGAAGATGACTATCTGAGTTGGTCACTTACCAAAACGACAAGTAACGATCTGGCCCTGAATGCTCAGGCTGAACTGAATATAAACCAGAGGAAACAGGTGAGAGGAATAAATTATAATTGAGGCAGGGAGGGAAAACGACAGGTGAAAGGAATTACTAATTAAGGAGGAGCAAACAGGCCAGATCATGACAGTGTCAAAATGACTGACATGTTCCCAACAGCAGGCCCTTCATCTGCTCTGGTGTCTGATGTTAAATAAAGGGACAAATTATCTGAGCAGGCAATACAATATTTCATGCATCATGTGCTGATTAGAACTACTGTGATTGCGCAGATAACAAGATCGTGGTGTGAGGAGGGGGAGGTTTCTTGTGAAACCTATGCAGCGTATCTGTCCAAAGTGATGCTCTGTTCAACCAGCGTTCCAGGTGACTGGTTAATCAGAGAGCTGATTGGATCAGCCCGATAAGTTTCTCTGGGTTACTCTCTGACAGTCACCTAGTTACCACTCAAAGCTGTGCATTCTGTGAAACCGCAGAGGTTGAATCCTTGAGTAAAAATGAAAATATATGACTTTTACAGCAGAATAAAGTAAAGTATATCCACGTCTAGTGAATATACTTTTTATTTCATGCTTTTCCACAGAAAAGCATGAAATAAAAAACAGGGCAAGGGATTCAAATATATTGAGAGCTGCATGAAGTGACATTTCTTTTCAACGAGGTTCAATAAAAACTCTATTTCTTATGAGGTCAATATACATTTAAAATTTAAGAATTTTACTTATTTTTTGACAAAATTTAAGTTAAAACTACAGTTTTCTATAAATTTGAATTTGAACTCAAGAAAAACTTAAATTCATCTGTAAAAATTAGAGCATTTTTTTATTTGTTGTGGGGAAAAAAAAAAACATTTGACAGATGAAAACTGGGATCCTATCTCAATCCCACTGAAGCTATCACCTTATTGTTTTTGAATAATTAGTAAAACAGAATTTGTAAAGAAAGGATTAAATAGATCCAAACGACCTATCAGTAACCATGTCTTTTCCAGCGCATCATCATTAGAGCTTCTTTTAAGTATTATGTCTTCAGTACAGGGGCCATAACAGGGGTCAGGGCATGATCTACAGGTGCTGGTCATAAAATTAGAATATCATGAAAAAGTTGATTGATTTCAGTAATTCCATTTAAAAAGTGAAACTTGTATATTATATTCATACATTACATACAAACTCATATATTTCAGATGTTTATTTTGTTTAATTTTGATGATTACAAATGACAACAAATGAAAATCTCAAATTCATCATATCAGAAAATTAGAATATTGTGAAAAGGTTCAAAATTGATGGCCCCTGGTGCCACACTCTAATCAGCTAATTAACTCAAACCACCTGCAAAAGCCTTTAAATGGTCTTTCAGTCTAGTTCTATAGGCTACACAATCATGGGGAAGACTGCTGACTTGACAGTTGTCCAAAAGACGACCATCGACACCTTGCACAAGGAGGGCAAGACACAAAAGGTCATCGCTAAAGAGGCTGGCTGTTCACAGAGCTCAGTGTCCAAGCACATTAATAGAGAGGCGAAGGGAAGGAAAAGATGTGGTCGAAAAAAGTGTACAAGCAAGAGAGATAACCGCACCCTGGAGAGGATTGTGAAACAAAACCCATTCAAAAATGTGGGGGAGATTCACAAAGAGTGGACTGCAGCTGGAGTGAGTGCTTCAAGAACCACCACACACAGACGTATGAAAGACATGGGTTTCTGCTGTCGCATTCCTTGTGTCAAGCCACTCTTGAACCACAGACAGCGTCAGAAGCGTCTTGCCTGGGCTAAAGAGAAACAGGACTGGACTGCTGGTGAGTGGTCCAAAGTCATGTTCTCTGATGAAAGTAAATTTTGCATTTCCTTTGGAAATCAAGGTCCCAGAGTCTGGAGGAAAAGAAGAGAGGCACTTCATCCACGTTGCTTGAAGTCCAGTGTAAAGTTTCCACAGTCAGTGATGGTTTGGGGTGCCATGTCATCTGCTGGTGTTGGTCCATTGTGTTTTCTGAGGTCCAGGGTCAACGCAGCCACATACCAGGAAGTTTTAGAGCACTTCATGCTTCCTGCAGCTGACCAACTTTTTGGAGATGCAGATTTCATTTTCCAACAGGACTTGGCACCTGCACACAGTGCCAAAGCTACCAGTACCTGGTTGAAGGACCATGGTATCCCTGTTCTTAATTGGCCAGCAAACTCTCCTGACCTTAACCCCATAGAAAATCTATGGGGTATTGTGAAGAAGAAGATGCAATACACCAGACCCAACAATTCAGAAGAGCTAAAAGCCACTATTAGAGCAACCTGGGCTATCATAACACCTGAGCAGTGCCACAGACTGATCGACTCCATGCCACGCCGCATTGCTGCAGTAATACAGGCCAAAGGAGGCCCAACTAAATACTGAGTGCTGTACATGCTCATACTTTTCATGTTCATACTTTTCAGTTGGCCAACATTTCTATAAATCCTTTGTTTTTATTGGTCTTCAGTAATATTCTAATTTTCTGATATGATGAATTTGAGATTTTCATTTGTTGTCATTTGTAATCATCAAAATTAAACAAAATAAACATCTGAAATATATGAGTTTGTATGTAATGTATGAATATAATATACAAGTTTCACTTTTTAAATGGAATTACTGAAATCAATCTACTTTTTCATGATATTCTAATTTTATGACCATCACCTGTACAGGGGCACTGGCCCCTGTTTGCCCCTGTCTAGAACCGGCCATGGTGAGGAATGATGACACCATGGCGAGGTGCACTGTATGCTGAAGTCCAATGAAAAACAGAAAGCACAACCAATGTTCAAGGCTACAAGATTGAAAGTATTAAAAATAAAAGACCTATACTGTTCTGTTTAGTGTTTAACAAATTACTGTTAGTTAATAAACAGTTGTTGAAAACTCTGTGATTTACGTTTTCATCGAATGTCAGTGATTTTAAAGTAATTTTGAGTGATAAATATATATATTTTTTGTGATCATTGCACTTGCCCTGTGGGCAAATGCAATGAAATTTGTACTCTCCCAACAATAAAAACTGCTTGCCCCGGGAGATTGTGCGATGGTTAACATCGAGCCCTGTTAGTAGTGGACACCTGGTTTCTGTGTTATTATCAAACTCATCAGCAATGGGAGCAGACAGCATCAAGGTCCTATAATTACCAAAGACAAAGCTGAGAAATAACAGCACATCTATGAACAACAGCCATTTTCAAAGCAATCATTGACTTCTGCAGAGAAGTCTCTGTGGATGTGTAGTGGCAACCCTTATCAGGATTAGATGATGCTTGTTGAGGGCCCAGATACAGAGACAGAGAGGCAGAGATGATTTTTTGCAAAAAAATTATTGAAGAAGTAAAAATATAGAAGCCATAATTCAGAACTGATTGACAAGAGACTAATCAGCTCATGGGAAGCAAGTGTGGATAGAAGCTAGGAGAAAGGAGACTGGCACAAGGGGGCAACAGAGAGTAACTCAAAAAATACAACTACAAATTTGAAGTCAAGACAGACAGTGGGATAACTCAGAAAGCATTTGTTAACACTAAACAGGTCTGCAGAAAGAGGAACCTCTACCAGAGAGAAACACAGGTTAGTGACCACAACAATCTGATGGAGGATAATTATGAATGCGTGAGTCACTAACCTGGTTTGACCATTCAGTCTCTGCCCAGAGAACAAGGTAGGATCCAGCCAGTCTGCTGCCAGAGAGTTCCAGATGCTAAAGTCTTGAAGGCTGCAGAACTGGCAGAAGATCAGATCCAAGCAGACGAAAAAGGACAGGATAATCCATGTCAAAGTCAGAAGGCAGATCCAGATTCAGTCCACAAGAAGAATCCGGCAGATGTCTGAAGACAGGTCAGGCATACAGATCAGAACAGGGACAGGCAGGCTCAAAGGTCCAAAAGCAAAATGGGTCAGGATCAGGCAATCAGAACACAATAAGTTGCAGTAGAAAAACTCCACCAAACTCACCAAACGCTGAAGAATAATTTTTCACTGATGGCTGGGACCAAGCAGTTTAAATAGAAGTAGGAGCAGATGGGTCACATAAGCAGTGATGAAAAAAGGGCAGAGTTAGACAGGTGAATGAAATGAGCAATTAAGACAGCCAACAGCACCAAGTTAATGAAAGTAGCTCAGATCAGTTTTTTTGGGAGGTGAAATTATCGGAATTGGGTCGTTCAAACAGCTGTGAAATTAGAATAAATAATTGGATACATTTTGCATCATTTTAACTCTAAGGATTACAGCAATATACTGTGAACATACTCTCTCCATTTTACTGTGATTTCATAACTGTGACATTGCAATTGATTATTGTAAAATCACAATAGTACACCTTAACATTACAGCTTCAATAAAAAAAATAATTACCATAATATTAAAATACATTACTGGACATTTCAACATTTTGCTATAAATCATTACAATAACACCCTGAACTGTTACAGTGTTTTTATTGTGAAAATAAAGTGCAAGTTGACATTAATTTGATGCGTAAAAATTGAGTGTCGCATTTATAGAGGTAAAATAACCTATCAGTCATATTTTTGGACTGTGGGAGGAAGCCGGAGTACCCGCAGGGAACCCGCACATGCAAAGGGAGTACATCCAAGCTCCATGATGAAAGGTTTGTAATCTAACCCAGGACCTTCTTGCTACAAGCAACTGCTAGTAGCAATGAGTAGCACAGGATTTTTTTCTAAATGTGGGATTTTACTGTAAAATAAAATTGAAATACTGTAAAAAACCAGAGAGACTGTAGTATTTACAGTGATTCATTGGAAAATTACAAAGGAACCTAATTACTATTAATTAATATTGTTATTTTTTGTAGAAAGGTGGTACTTTCTAAAGTGTACAGTTTTGCTTGCAGCAACCATTTTCTCAGATTTCAGATTTCTCAGATTATACCTTCTTAATCTTTGCACAGTGCTTCCATTTTTGCTGAGTTTCTTGAGCTGAACACATGATAAGACACTAAAACACACAAAGAATTTTATTGGGACAGTAAAACATTTTTTGTCATATTAATCAAAATGTATTCACAGGAATTGGAGAAGAGTATCTGATATTTTGAATATCTCATATCTTTGTAATGTCATAGTGTTGAACACAAGAACTCAGGCAAGCAATGGTCACTTGTGTCACATGATGGAGAGTACAGTTGCTAATTTTTTTTTTATATTTTTTTATTGATCTGTCCTCAAAACTAATTAAAACTGTTGCCAGCTTTTTAATGTGTCATAATTCCCCATGTTCTTTGCTACCTTAACTACGGTAATGTTTCTAAAAGAAAACAAAATAGAACAGTAAGCCAAAGAAAGATATCTGTCGTATTTATTTTTTTCTTCAGTAAATAAAGCCGTTTTTGATCTTTTTTTATGAAATGTGCCAGTCTTTCTGAGGTTTTGCAGCCTTGCTTTCACAGCGGATGGGAATCTTCCTCAATTTGCCCCCAAATTGTCTTTAATTACAGGAACCCATGAATGCAGAGAGACAAGTGGCCTGTAATTACTGAGAATGAAAATAGAGCCTGTTTTTGTTTCTCTGAACAGATTACTTGAGACAAAGGTGTCAGACTGGAGCATTAAAAGCTGTGACTTACTTATTTTGGAGTTTGAACTGCTATTTATTGGTCAGACTGGAACACATGTTGATGTTCCTTGCAGCAGCACAAATTCACCCTGGAAATGATGAAAAAGTTTTTAAAAGTCTCTCTGCCCTTATGAAGATGCTGAAAATAGAAACGTTCTGCCTTGCAGCATTATATTATGCAAATAGTTATTTTGTACATTTGTGTTCTGTTTATATTTTTTAGTAGTCTATTTTTATTTTGCAGGATATGAAAAATACAAAATGTTAAATGCTCTAGTGGGTCCTGCTTTGTCACGATTCCATAAAGTCCTGACTGTAAGACTTATTGGTGTTCTATCTACAGATTCTTCCATCTCAGCAGTGAATCTGTGCTGCTCCTCCAAAGATACCATGGGCCTCTTGCCTGTTCCTCTCACCATTGCTTTCCTTGCTCTGTCGGTTCTGGCCATGCAGTAATGCCTTGGAGAGTTTGTGATATTGTGTTATACCCTGACTGAAACCTTAACCACTTTAAAACCTTGCATTGACCTGCCTGCTGGATTTTTGATGTTCTCTAACAAACCTCTAAAACATTCATAGCACGCCTGTGTTTAACCTGATTTGGTTGATTTCTGTACATATTTAGGTGACTTATGAGGGCAGTCGTTGCAATGGATATTTTTTTATAGGCTGAAAATACGGTTGAATACACATACACACAAACATATTTCAGGTTTCTTATCTGTAAATATGTTTAAACCGATGTGTTGTATTCCTTCCACGGCACAGCAAGGTATTAATTGGTCTGTTACAGAACATACATTGAAGTAAAGAAGTCATGGCAGTATAGGGAAATCATATCTGCTGTGTTAACAGATCTAATGGTGGAGGTGATACATTTTTAACCGGGTGCCTTTGCAGAACTTTGAAATGAAGGACATTTATATGCAATGGGTTTTTTAATGTATTTTTTGTATTTTTAATGTAAATCTTTGCAGAGGCAGTACAACTAAACCTAATGCAGCTTATACAGGATTTCTTGTCAAATGCTAATATACAGTCCCCACCTCCAATTAGGCTGTTTGAGCCAAAGAAACAAAGGTAAATACATGTGACACAGAAAAAAAAAAATAGACAGACGGACAGATATATATATATATATTTTTTTTAATTATGAAACCCTAAAGGAACAATAAACCAGATCTCACTAGTAGATAGCTCTGTTGAGCACTCTCTGTAGACCAAAATCAGATGTGTGAAAATCTAGCTGTTTATTTTAAAACTTTACTCTCAACATTCAAGGTAAGATTTTGGTAAGTTTAAAGCTTGTTGAGAAAAATTTGCCTCAGTTTCAACAGAAGTATTTTGTGGTTGTGTCAAAGGCCTTTTTAAATTCCAAAACAGCTACTCCAACTAAATTTAGTATGTGTGGTCAAGCTATAATGGACAACATTTTAAAATATGCTAAATTTAATTGTGATCTACAAATTCAAAATATTCCACCAAACTCTAATTATATTCACCCCTTTAACCTCCCTGTCTGAAGACTAAAAAGAACCTTGATTTCTGCACTGTTTTAATAACTTTGACTTGGTATAACAAAAGCATGTTTTTAAGCACAACAGTAATTCAGCCTGCTTAATTTGCACCCTGGGCTAAACCAGCTATATTTGTAACATGAAGGTTTTGGTGTCTGCCTTCAATTATGCTCATGTTTAGACTGTAGTGTGACTGCTAGTGGCAGAAACTATCACATAAAGTAGTATAGATAGTCTTGGAGTACTTGAGGTTTCACTGTTTAATATTGTCTGTCTGCATTTTTCCATTGACATTTCACTCTGTTTCCTCCCTTGGTTTGGTTTTAAAGCCTTGGGCCTAAACGGAGGTTACGAATGTTTGAACATTCAGTCGTCCCAAAGCTGACTTTACTGAGTGGCCTAAGTTGAGGTTAAGAGGGTCCTGCTCCTCTACTCCTCTTTATTCATCTTTACAGCAGCTGCCTGCCTTCATCGGAGCTCTACAGCATGTTCAGCACACATTTTGTTTTAAATTAATGTATCAGATGTTTACATTGCAGTGTAAACACAACTAGGCTGGTGAGAGGACACAGAGGGAAATGCAAAGAGAAAAGGAAATCTTCAAAATCTGTGTTTACTTACTCATGGTGAGTAAACACAGATGTTGACGTTTCACTTTAGATCCCCTGTGAACTGCTGTACCATGGTGCATAAAGAGGTTGCTAAATCCCCACTATTTTACAGATAAGTGTGATTTTAAGATATGGCTGCTAGCTACTAAATCAATATTCTAAGAGGTAAGTTGATAGGGAAAAAAAGTTTGGATTTGGCTTTATTTTTTTCTTCAATAGTATTCATTTTTCTATAACTGAATGCAGTTTAGTTTTATCTCAGAAAAGTTTTTTGGCCTATAATTATAAATTTATTTGATAAGGGACAAAGGTAATATTAACCAACCTGAACATAATAAAACAGTATTAATTTAAAAATTGCAGTAGAGGGATTTTGGATTTTCTCCTGTGCAACACTTTTGTAATTTAGTCACACTTAGTTGCTTGTAAGCATTTAAAACCTGTTTAAGTCAAGCCAACGTATTTAAATCAAATTTAATTCTAGACTTTGACTTGACCATTACAAAATCTTTTTATTTTTTTGAAATTGCTTTGCAACCCTGAATTGCTATACAACCCAAGTAAGTTAAGCTTAGGATAAAACACTATGGCATTCTGTCTGTCTATCTGCTATACAGAATATAGTTATAACAATTAGTCCGCTCAGATCCTACGGCTCTACGAAGCCCTGGTCCGCCAAGCTCATACTACATAGTTTGGCTGTCAGTACGATATTCTGTCACTCAAATGCTGCTGTTTTTACACAAGATGTAATGAAGTACACACTTTACAAAAATATTAACTTTTGTCTTATCTCAGAATAATTTATACAAAAACCAAATGGGATCATCAACAGTTTATTTTATTTATTTTTTACAAATGAGAGATTTGCCTTAGTGCTTATTTTAAGCCAGCATTAGTTTCCACTTTAAATTCCTCCATGGATGCTATTTCTGCTTCCTCTTTTTTATCATGATGATGAAAGCAAGTTGGAATTGCAATGCTTTGGATGTTGTTCTAGGCTCCTTTGGGACCTCCTTGATAAGTCACTGAAGTGCTCTTGGAGTAATTTTAGTAAGTCGAGCACTTGTGGGAAGGTTAACCTCTGCTTCATGTTGACTGCATTTATGGATGATGGCACCATTGTGATTCACTAAAGTCCAAAAGCATTGGAAATTGCTCTAAATCTTACCTCACTGTTAGATGTTAGCGAATTTGTTTCACATCCAGTGTTAAAATACTTTAGATAAGGATATTGTGTATTTCTTTTTGAGATATGTTAACCTATCTCAGATTGTCAGAGATGTTTTATTGGGGAATTCTTTTAGGCTGTCCAAAAGCCTTTTTCTAAGCCTTGCAGAGAGATCAGTTAAGCCACTGACTACAAAGGGGCTAGTCTATGCTACTGTATTAATTTGTTTTTTGTTCCCAGCTTTGGTCCTTTTGTGTGGTGTCTCTGCACATTCTCACTCATTCTATCAAGCTCATTTACCCCACTTGACGATGTCAATTACACCTGGGGGGTCTGATAACTCCTCCGAGGCCTGTTGGCCTGTTCTCCCTGCTCATATATTTTCTGTTCCTATAACATGTTCAAAATTAACAACCCTGCCATATTCAGTTTAACCACTTAATGTTTGTGATTGTTATTGTATATACCAGATTTTCCGTATTATCTTGTCTTCATATCTGTATATGCTATGCTCTCTTTTATGTAGCTGTGATATTTAATCAATAAACTTGTTTCACATGGAGTCTTAGTATAATGTTTTAAACCTGATGTTTCAACATCTGTTCACTGTTTCCATGCTTTTAGATTTATTCAGTGAAAGAGGAGAACGTGCAGTTGAGGGTTACAGAGCTATAAATGTGCAGAGTTTCTGGTTGTGTGACTCTTTGAAATTAATAGTTAAAAAAAAACACAGACTAGTAAGGTGTGTTGATAGGAGAGAACTACTTCATTTTAAACTTTATTCAGAGACCAGAATACAAAAATTTATGAACAGAAAACATAAAAAAAAGAACTTGCTGATCAACGGTGTCAAAAGTACACACATTTGTTACTTAAGTAGAAGTATAGATACTTCAGTTTAAAAACACTAAAAGTATAAGTATCAACTTGACCTCTTTACTGAAATAAAAGTAAAAAACTATGTGCTCCAAAAACTACTGAAAGTATAAAAGTATAAAGTAACCTTTAAAAAGACAGCCAGATGCCACTATATGAAACGAAACCTCAATTTTTCGACAATTTCGAAAAATGATTCATTCAGTGACGGATACAACCCTTTTAACGTACATAGGAGAGTTTTTGCCAAGAGCAGCCCCAAGGAGCATATGTATAGCCGGTGAAATAAGTGTTGAACATGGCACCATTTTTCTAAATATTCTTTTAGAGGTGCTATTGACATGACCTTTTCATGCAATCCACACATATGAAGAAATCAAACTATAGATGTGTGTGGGTTATTACCAACATCTGTTGAAAATGTCATATCAATAGCCTCTAGAAATATATTTTTCTGAGAGAAATGGTGGCGGCTTCAATACTTATTTTACCTGCTGTATACATGCAGTGTGCTGTGTATTGCTCTGAGTAATCATGCAAAAAATCTACTTAAGTTCATAGTTGGGTCAAAAGTTGCTTTAAAACATGTTAAGTACTTATTAATAAGCACCAAATGAAGAGATGTAAGTGAAAAGCAAAGAAAATCAGAAGGGTTCCAGGAAAGTAATTCTCTCATACTTAACAGAGGGGGATTAATTTTCACTTTTGTTTTAACAGCTGAAGATAAAAGTGAAGGAACCACATTTTACTACATATAAACATGTTGTTTTACTGTGCCTTTACCAAACCAATGCTGATGGTCAGAAATGCACACAAGGAGAGGACTGAAACACAGAAACACATTTACAGGGAGGTTGTAATTTGCTTCTACACATTTTTGCACATTCCGGTATGGAGTGATTTTTGCTCTGTAAGTGGTGCAAGTAAGAGCCACATTTTTACTGCTTACCAGAAATAGAGAGAGAGACAGGGGATGATCGCAAATCCAGTCTCCTGCTGTGATTAAAACCTTTTTTAAACCTGGCTCACACTGTGTAGGATGTTGCCAATTTCAGTGTTGACTCATGTTCTATAAAGGTTTGTTTCTGCAGTCCATAGTAGTAAATGTGAGCTGTCTTTCATGATATAACAGATAGCTTTGGAAAGTACCAAACTGTGTCTTGCATGGAAGTAAGAAATTAATTTATCTCTACTTTATTGTATATCCTTTTTAAATCTGAATAGATTTTTCTTTTTGCCAAATCCGGATTTATGGCTGCCCTATGTTAGGATGGCACAGATGTTTTTTTAATTATTATTATTAACTTGAACAGTGTAAAATCTGCAGAATCTAAGATCTACGTTTCTCTTGGTCTAAACCTTTGCAACTTTAAAACTCATATTATTATAAACAGGTTATTTTTATTGAAGTCACAAATAGTGTACACAAGGAGCTCTTAGAAGTGCTTGTCACCATAGTGAGCAGCCAAACACATTTACAGCCCAACTTGTCCCTCTGTTTGGGAGATGAACGGCTGTGCTTCCTCTTTCCTGGGTGCTGTAAACACCACGACACAGCAGTTCTCACAGCTTTCAACTTTCGCCAAGCATGCTGACGAGTTTACAATACCTTCTTCTATGTTGACCAAACTGTCCCTGTTTGCTCTGAACCCATAATTCAAGTTTCATTTGTTTCAGAGCCGAGAAAGAATAGATTCTCAGCCAAGTTCTAGCAGAAGCTGTGTCAGGTATCTGTGTTTATGGATGATGCTTTATGATTCTCTTCAGAGAACTTGCAAATGTTACTGTGAACAGGGAGAAGCAGGGTGACGGTCCATGACGATAGAACAATCAAAGTCTAAAAGGGGAACTTTTTTAAAGAAAACTTCCCTCATCATATCATTTCCAAATAGACTTAGAAAACTTGGGTTTTGCATCCTCATAACAAAGCAGAAGATGACCAAATCAAATTTGTCCTCTATGATTTTAAGTGATTGAAAGTATGCCTCAATAACAGTTTTTTTTTCAGTACATCCACTCTAGTGATAACTACACTACACAGCTTCTGTTTTTGAACTGAAAAAAATAAATACTTTTTTGTTAAATATTAATTATGTATTAATAAATATTAATTAAAGTCAAATCAGAAACCAACCTGGTTGCCAGTACCTATGCCTTAAAGTTGATGGTTATTTCAAAAGTTGAATGTTCAGCATACTTTCACATTTTTCATTGTGAAATAAGGGAAAACCAACATTCGAAGTTGGTTCTTGTGTGAGAGACTTAATGTTCTTTTAATGTTAAATTTTAACAATATAAAGGGATGCTAAAGAGATGCTGCTATTCGAAATAATATTGTATGTTCTGTACAATGAAAATAAAAGCATACATTCTAATATTAGATTTAAGAGAACCTACTGTACAGATAAGTTACGAGTTATTAGGAATTGGATCTGCCATGGAGCGGCCTAGTGGCTATTGATCAGAGCATTTACATTTTGGAGCAACCCTAAATATTGGAAGTTCAAAATTTAAGCTGTTACTGTCCCTAAAACAAAAAAGGGTAAGGTAAAAAAAAGAAGATGAAGCATTTTCCCACTGAGATGAAATAAGGACCCCCTCCACCTTGAAGCGGTGGAGGGGTTTCAGTGCCTGAACGATCCCAGAGGCTATGTTGTCAAGGGCTTAATTGTCCCTGGTAAGGTCTCCCAAAAAAAAACAGGCTCTGGGTGACAGGTCAGACGAAGAGCAGTTCAAAAATCTTTCATGATGACAAAGCTTGAGCGGGAGGTGGATTCCAGAGCCTGAAAGGAAACAGTCAGGCTATGGAATCCACCTCCCCCTCGACACACAGCCAGGGCTCTAGAACCCAGCTCCTTGAGGGAAGCTGTACTCTCTTCTACTCGCTATTCACCTTCAGATGGAGGGTCAAACTGTTGTTTTGGCCTATGGGCCAAATGGCAGTATGGCTAACCAGGCCTTTTTAGCTTCCCTGGGGAGTGTGTTGGATATTGCCCTTTCTGGGGATTCCATCATTCTATTGGGGATATCTATGTGGGAAAGTACAGTGACACCTGGAGGGGCGTGATTGGGAAGAACAGACCCTTAGCTCTGAACCCGAGTAGGGTTTCATTATTGGACTTCTGTGCAAGATATAGATTGTTCATTATGAACACCATGTTTGAGCATACAGTAAGGATGTTAATTGGTGCACCTGACACAGGGAAAATCTAGGCCAAAGGCCAGCACTGGGAGAGCTTCTCCCAAGTTCCGGGGGAGGTTGGAGACAGGGAGTCTGAGTGGGCTATCTTCTCCATCTCCATTGTCAATGCAGCTGTCCGTAGCTGTGACTGTAAGGTCTGTGGTGCCTGTCATAATGGCAATCCCCCAACCTGGTGGTATAAACCTACAGTAATGGTTGTTATTAAGCTTAATAAGGAGTCCAACCGAGCCTAGTTTGCTTGAGGCAGCAAGCAGGTAACATGAGGCAAAACGTGCTGCAGCCCAGGCGGTTACAGAGACCAAAAATTGGGCCTGGGAGGAGTTTGGAGAGGCCATGAAGAAAGATTAGCGGTTGGCCTCAAAGCGATTTTGGCAAACTGTCGGGTACCTCCGGAGGGGAAAGCAGTGATTTGCTAACACTTTTTTCATAGGTAGTGAGGAGCAGCTCACCATGAAAGGGGACATTGTTGTTTGGTGGAGGGAATGAATCTCGTCCATCCGACTGACATGCCTTTCGTGGCAAAAAAACGAGAAGTGGTGCTCAGGGCTACATTCGTTTTTCACTTAGGCTGAAGTCACCAAGGTGATAAAAAAAAAAACTGTAAAGTGGCAAGACTTCGAAGATGGATGAGATCTATCCTGAGTTTCTTATAGCCCAGAATGTGGTCGGGATCCAACAGGTGCCCCTGGATGGGCAGACTAGGGTGAAGGTTCCCCTGCATAAGAAGGGGGACCAGAGAGTGTGTTCCAACTATTGGGGAATCACTTTTCAACTTCCCCGGGAGTGCCTATGCAAGGGTGTTAGAGAGGAGAGTTCGGCTGATGGTTGAAGCTAACAGGAAGTGCAGTTTGGTTTTCATCCTGGCCATGTAATAATGTACCAGCTCTGCACATTTTGCAGGGTTCTCGAGGCCTCATGGGTGTTTGCCCAACTTGTCCTCATTTGTTTTGTGGACCTGGGGAAGGCGTTTGACCAGGTCTTTTATGATGCCCTATGGGGGGCGCTTCAGGCATGGGGGGCCCTTTACTAGGGGTAATCCAATCTCTGCACAAGCAGAGCATGAGTCTGGTCTGTATTGCCGGCATTAGTTTATTGACAGAATTTGTAGGTCTAGTGATGGTCTGGTTTGGGGGACCGGCGGATCTTGTCCCTGCTTTGTGATGATATGGTTCTGCTGGCTCCCTCCTGCTAAGACCTACAGGATGTGCTGGTCACTTCGCAGAAGAGTGTGAAACAGCCGGGATAAAAATCAGCTCCTCTGAGGACACAGTTCTCGACTGGAAAAAGGTCCCTTGTTCCCTTCAGTGTGGAGAAGGGTTCCTGCCTCAAGTGGCAGACTTCAAGTATTTTTGGTTCCTGTTCATTAGTGTGGGGATAATAGAGTTTGAGGTCGATAAGTGTATAGTACAGAGTAACTAACAATAAAATTACAGTTTAATTTCCTGAGTAACTCTGTGGTACCTACTGCATATCTCGATGATGCCTGATAACAACATCTTTCTGATACTCTGCAAATGATTAAATTCATTTTAGATACATAGATGAAAAAATATGCTCAGGACATGCATTGCTTGAATGAAATGGCTTTTATGGAGGGACGAGGAGGTGCCCCAATTAGCTTCTCTGCTGTTCTCGCCACTCCTCTCACCTTCTTCTAGTCTCTTGCACTATAGCCTATGCCAGCTGGTGTTTCAAGGGGCGGCTTTATCGACCCTGGGAAGAAGGAAGGTCAATTGAAATGATCACATCAGATAAGTTTTTATTTTTTTATTTTCTGTCTATGGGAAACTTTGTTCATTCTCAGCAGATAAGACAACAAAGTTTCAACAAAACTGTGATAAAATTTAAATTTAAATTTTGTATGGTGCTGTCTACATTATCATGTCACTCAAATTAACAAACAGCTGAACAGTTGATAATGACATTCATTATTTTATGGGTATTTATTGCTATTGTGGTTGTGCTTTGGGATTTAAAACATGAGACCACCCATTCTTTCTTTCTTTTATGTCAGTTTAGAATAGAGTGTAGGGTTTTAGAATAGAGTGTAGGGTTTTTTTTATGTCCTGAGATTTTTTTTCTTCTCATCTTCTTTCCTTATGATGTCTCATTTTAAATCTGTGATAATCCATGTTTTTTCCAGATGTTACTTGTGGGAACGTGACGACTTTCAGTTGATGTTTTTTAAGATGTAAAAATGACCGATTTCTATAAAACATATGTTTAAACCCTGTAATTGTCACATTTTCACGTTAAAAAACAAAGTGATTAAATACATTGGTAAGTTTTTGAGAGGACTGCCTAAACAAGCTCTCGGTCAGCTCTTTTCATGTGAAGAATTATTTTTTCCTCACACAGAAACTTCTTGTACAATTTTATTATTAGCAGTGGATCACTTTTCAAGATAAACCTCACATACTTTTCAGCCAAAAATAAAAGAGTGACTCAGCAGAAAAAAGTCGCTGGTGTGCAGCACTAGGCCAACATTTGAAAGAAAACACTGGTGAGAAAACAGGTCTGGCTTAGATAGTGTATCTGCAGCACAGACCACACACCCCAGCCAAAAAGCCTGCTTCCATTCAAACATGTCTCTTTTAGAAAGGTGATTAAAAAAGAATTCAGTTAAATCCTGATTAGGTTTAGGACATTGCCAAATGTTATTCTCTAAACTGGTACATGACTTTCGTGTGGCAGTTATTAGATTAATTTAACTGATATTCTAGATTTAAATCACATATAAAACCTAAATAGTGGTAAAACTTATGGTAATAAAGCTGATAACCCATTAGATCAAATTGTAAATAGGTCTTTTTACTTTAAATATTTTAGTCCAGAATACAATGTGTAATAGTATCTTCATCCTTCTCTTTGGTTGATAGTTAATGGTTCATTTTTTAAGTGTTCCATACTGTACTTACAGATCTGTCTTACTGATGTAGACAATCAGGAAGAGAAGGAGCAAGATTTTTAGGCAGCTCCTCAGACAAAAACATTTGTTTCTAATCTTTCCGATACTTCCCCTCCAACAATAACAAGTATCAATCCTTTCTGCCAGTTTTCTTTCCACCTAACGGGACTTTCCTTCCTTCTCCTCCTTCTCTCTGAATCATTCTGGATATTTCTCAATGTTCCCTTTACTCAAAACAACTATTTTTACTGCATTTTTTAGAACTGTATTACTAGCATGTGTTTTTTAGCAAACACAACAATCTAGATTAGGTTTTTGGTGTAGTTTCTATTTTATAATTTGTTTTCAAAAATACATTTAATCTATTGAATATTTATTTTTTAGGACTGCCAACTACTGTTTTGTGAAAACTAGCCCAAACAGGTGTTGGTATTAAGATAATCCATGAAATAGTTAAGGCCTGAAGACACTGCGTAAGAGTTTTTAATCTCTGATCCGATTTTATAAAATACATAAATAAATAACCAATAGCGCAGCTATAAAGCAAAGCCAAACTTAACAAGTGCAAGTAGATTTTAAGGAGGTTCAAAGTAGAGTTTCCAAATGTATAAAGTAAAAACAGGATTGAGATGAGAAAAAAAAAACAGTAAGCAATTTATTGCAGACAACTATTAAACTGAATTAGTCTGCTAATCATTTGGCCAAAAGTTTAAGACCACAGCAATTAAAAGTCCAAATCTTTGTGGAAATGTGGTTTCAGTGTCATTTTCTGTCAAATTTCAATGACCCGATGGAAAAGGAAAAAATCTCTCTCTCTTTGAATAATGTGGGACTGTTAAACTGCATAAAGAAGGTCTTTTGTAGTGCACTAATGATGCCGAAGTTGAAGACAGTCATTTTAAACTTCTTAAAAGGTGCGTGTGGTTCTGGAATAAAAAAGGTTAGTTGATGACCCCGATGAATTCATTGCATTGGGCCTGAGCAGAGGGATCCAGTTGGATCTCTGTTAAGAGTTAAGACACAGGATGATCTTTGGGTTAAATTTGGGCTGTCCCTGGCACCCACTGCACTCTCATAATCATCAGACACTAAAGCAATTATCTAGAATGGTGCAGCTACCCATTTTTTTTTTTTTTTTTTTTTTTTCTGTTTTACCTTCTTGGAAGATATGGTCTAATTCCAGCCTATTTCAATCTAGTGGTTCTTTAAAATAAATTGTTTTCTCATTTTATTTTATTTCAATTACATTTAAGCATAGGAACAAGTATAGAAATCTCAAGGCAAGGCAGAGCTGTCATGATAGGCTTAAGAGACTTAATCCACATGCAGAACACCACACGACACTGAGTAAAAGTTTAACAGAGTTTATTGAATGAACACACACAGAGTAAAATGAACTGGTTCAGGTACAGGTCCGGGACTGGAATCACTGATATCTGCAGAGATGGATAGTTTGATTAGCCAGGCAGTTCCGATGGTTTGTATAGCGTGTCTGTTCTGAATGTACCTTGATGAGGTTCTGGCTGATCCCTTTGAGAGGGGGAACCGGTTGGGTCCAGTGACAGTAGATTCAGCAGAGAGCTCAGCAGCAGCAGCGTCTAGCTTCTGGCTTGTGAGTTTCAGACCTTGGCTTGTTTTCCTGGCTCTTCCTTGAGAGCTGGCGGAGGAATCCAGACTGATATCTTCAGGTTTGGCTTCCTTGGGCAGGCAGGCAGGTTTCCAGGCAAAGCTCATCCAGAGCTTCAGACTTCAGTCGGGTTTCTGTGAGCAAAGAAGACAGAGGCAGGTTAGAATCTAGTTTCTCTTCTAGAGTAACTAAGATTCACTTGAGATAGACAGAGGCTCAGGTTCGCTAACCAAACTTGGTCAACACTGCGGCGTTGAAGGAAGGTCTGACTGCTGCTTATGTAGAAGGTCTCCTAATGGGCTGATGATCCTCAGGTGTGCTCAGGGCTCCAGCCCAGGAGACCCACGGCGCTCTCTGCTGGAGACAGGTGGTAGATCTCCAGATCCCAACAAGAGCTGCCGGTCGCTTTGCTTCTAATCTTTTCACATATTAAAGGTTTTTGTTGTTTAATTGCTCAATCATAAAAGAAAATCATAACTGAATTAAATATGATAATTTATGTTTAGAATGAAAAGCTTTGTTTAAGGTTTTAAATCAAGGGTTGTTAAAAAAGATTTTAAAAAGATATGCAACGCTGTTTCCTGGGGCTCAAAAAATGGGTTTATGTTTTATTTAAATTCCTTCTCTTACAAAACGGAATGTATGATCATATCTTTACATTGATGAAAAGTTGTAGCCATTTGCATTTTGGGTCAGGGATAAAACTCTTACACTCAGTGTAATGCGGATTTACTGGTTTTTTAAATTATGTGTCTCATCATTATTTTAAAGCTATTATAAACCTTCTCTTTGTACAACAATCAGCTCTTTTTTTTTGAGTTGGAAAGGCAAGTCATGATATCGTGAATCATTTGGTTAGAGTGACCACATGGTCTAAAAGTTCAGGTTCAGGTCAGGCTAGTAGCCCTTACGGGAGACAAATATTAGGCTACTGACATTGGTCCTTCAATCTCCTCCCCTATGGCTGTCATGGATCTCCATCCTTCTGGCTCAATCTCAGAGAGATCGTGGGAAGATCCCCCCATATATCAGCAAAAGTAAATAGATAAACAAAATGGGAAAAAGTAAAAAAAAAGCCTACGAATAATGTATCCCATTAGTACAGACGTAAGACTGAGAAAAGAAAATGTTTGGGATCATGTAAAGCACTCATGTCCTTTGAATGTTTATATTTTGTAGACTTCACTGAAAGTCTAAAGCTAAATAAATAATTTTTAAACACATCTAAAATATTTCTTCCTAGCACACTTAGAGTTTTTTCTAAAGTACTTTGCTCATTAACAAATCCATTGCTACATGCTCACTGCATCCCTCTATGAAGAGTTCTTAATGGATGATAGTGTTTCCATCTTTATGGATAGTTTTTAGAGCTATATTGATAATAAATCAGATTCATTAAACAGGCAGGGTTTGTGGAATTGTCGAGAACTGTTTCGGGCCGCTGCCGCCAGACACCACCATGAAGATATGGGCTATGATAGCTTGAGCTATCAGTGTCCCACAAAGTCTGCAAAGAGGGAGCTGATTTATTTTTCTTTCGTTTTCGAATTAAATCTTTTGCTGTAATCTGACTGAGAAAAGGTTTCTTAACAATCATAGAGCCCTCTCACAGAGCATATCAGGAAAAACTGACACTGACACACAGAAGATGACATTCTTTTTGTAATAGTTTTACTTTTGCTTAACAAAGACAAAAATGTAAATAAATGCTCCATGCTTTTTAACATCTACACTAAACCGCAAATGGGCTGTTGTTTTTCATGAAAGGGCTTATTAGTAATTGTAACTGTTGTTGGCCAGCATATTGGCAGATCATGATTTTCCCAAGTATAGGTTTGGTGATGAATTGTTAATTTAGTTATAGCCTTATTCTTTAATACAATATGACAGATCACACTTACAACCTGCCCCATCTCCCCCATTATGCTCTCAATCACCTTCAGGCTTCTCCTCTGGCCTCCACTCCACTGGCAGTGTCCGGATCCCAGGGGAACACATCTCTAACCCTTGTATCACAATAATACTCACAATCAAAAATTTTTATGACTCCAAGAAATAACTTCAGTCTTGAGCTCAAATACAACATTTTCATGGGTTTTTAACAGCTAGTATGCTACCTGAAAGGTTAGGTAAGATATGAAGAAAACATCACTAACATTCTGCTAAACAACCAAAAAAGAGGATACGTTTTTTTCTTGCAGTTGGCTTGGTGATGTATGAGATTATACTCTTACTTTCATCCAATTAGTGGGATTTCATAATTTATGCCATAATTGTGTAGCATTAAATTTGAGTAGTTTTGAAAGCATGACTGATGCCCAGTAATGTGTACGTAAATTCCAATACTTGTATGTTACCCGTGCTTATACTCATCCTTGTACTCATCGCTTTCTGTATTTCCTGGACCAGGTTGTTTGGGCAGAAGTCTCAGTAAAGACTTAAAGACTTTCCCTCTCCCCAGACATCAGCTCCACCTTTGCTGTATGAAGCCCTAGGCCAGTCGACACATAGTCTCTCCGAAGTGTGCTAGGTCTTCCACTCTACCTACTCCTAGTGGGAGGTATCTGGAAGACCTCCTGATGGAGATCCCATGAGGGAATCTGAAAAAGAGGTCAGAGTCACCTCAGCTGACTCCTCTCTATGAGGAGGAGAAGAGGCTCTACTCTGAGCATCCCCACAGATGGCTGAGCTCCTCACCCTATCTCTAAGGGAGAGCCCAGCCATCCAGATTGGGAAGCTCATTTCAGTTGCTGTATACTGGATCTTTTTCTTTCGGACATATTAGAAACTTCATGACCATAGAAGAGGTAGGAACATAGACCAGCCAGTAAATCCATTTATTGACCAGCAGCTCCATTCTCCCTTCAGTCATAACCAGCAACTCACTGGAACTCCTCTACTTGAAGCCAGAGCTAATAGTCCCACTTTAACCAAGAGTAAAAAAAAGTATTAATGCTGCTCATATGTATTGTGAGAATACATACACCACCTGGTATAGTAATTCTGGATAACCCAAGTTAAAAATAATGATATATGTTTAATCACTTATGTGATTTTCGCTAGTTTCCAAGGTTTGCTGGTTTGACATTTTTCAAAAGCATTGCTCAGTCTGTCCTCCTTTTTTATAAAGGAAAGTTCTCTTTGGACGCAGAATTCAATACCACCCACACCGACTGACTGACAAGTACTTGACTAATTGAAGGTGCAGGGTGAATACACACAGGAGTGTGGGCCAGGAAAAAAGAAATGGATTAACAAGTCAATTGCAGGCTGCCAATTAAAAGAGTTCTCAGTGTGTAAATGGAAAGCCCGTTTTCTTTTCCACCATTCATTAACAGCTATGAATGGCAAACATATAGGTGGCTGAGGAGACATGCAAAAGACCTGCAAACAAAACACTAACAGGAGACCAATGCCGCTTGCCGCGTTCATGTGTGAGAGCGTGTGTGTGGGGAGTTTTCTATGTGAAGCAGCGGTGGGGAAAGTGTGGGCGTTTTAGTTGGAGGGGAGCAAGTCAGCTTTCCACGATTTTAGAGTGAAAGCAGAAAAGGGGGGCAGAAGAAAAGGAGAAGAGGAAACTGAAAAAAGGGGTGGGAGGACAAGTGGGATGCGGATTAGGATGTAGGAGGAAACATAAAGAAAAATGGCTCTGTAGATCAATGTATAAATATTAAGGCAGTCTGTTGACATGTGTAGGGGAACTGGGGTTAAAACCTTGGATTACTATGATAGTGGAGAAAATAAGGAATAGAGAAAGAGCAAGCAATTTTTATAAAAAAATAATGTCCTAATTTCCTCTGTGTCCCATTCCCTCACACAAATGGAGCTATTTAAATAAAACAATTATAAACGTTTCCCCAAAATCATCACTGTTTTCCTTTGATTCTACCTCCGCGTACGCAGACACAAACACTCGTACTGCACATACAGTCCGAGTCAAATACAAATACCTCAACCATAAAAGCAAGCACCTAAATACACACAGCAGCAGCCAAGCCCAACAAGCACCACTAGCCCCACACACACATGGCTTTACACGAAATGAAGTTTGTGTCTTTTTGAGGCCCCGAACTGTGTATGAGGGGATTTCCAGCCTGATGCTGCACAGCTGCAAGACGACACCCAGCGCGCCACCGGCTTGACGCAGAGTGATGAGCTCATCAGATGGGAGTGTCTGAGAAAACACATTGCTCACGCTGAAAAACAGAGGCTTCACTTGGCTTCAGTATTATCTTAAAAAATATTGCGTGGTGTTCAGAACACAGAGAAAAGTGTGCTTCTGGGTTTATTTTAGAAACTGGACAGAGATTGGTGTAGACTAAAATTTTACATTTTTAAATTTGAAAGCCATACCTCAGAGATAGTGCTTATTCTTATTTCTTGCCATAATCCATTAAATTGATTTTCGACACTGGTCCATGCTGATATTAACTTTGAATATTGGTTGAGGAAGATACAGTTTTGCTTTGCAGCACCAACCTCTAAAAGCTACAAACTACAGCAGAGGTCTTCAACCTTGGTCCTTAAGGCCCACTCCCCTGCATGTTTTAGATGTGTGTCTGCTTCAGCACACCTGAAATAAATAATTACATTTCCTCCTGAGCAGCTTCTAAGTCCTGAGTACTACAAAGCTGTCTTTTGTCCCCTGTGCTTGGGGACAAAAGGCATCTACCCACACACATGGATCTGGAGAAAGAGATAAAGAGCACATTGCGGAGAATAACGACAACAGGGCTAAATGAATTTCAATCTTAAACCTTCGCTCTTAAACCCTGCTCCAGCTAAATAGTCCTTAAGCCACATGCAGAACTAGATTGCTGCAAAACAAGAGTTAACAGGAGGAATTAGAAAATAAACGTCCAACAAAAACATTACTAGGTAAGAGGCTGATTTTTAATTTTCTTATTTTGACCTTTGTTCATTTCCATAGCACCATCTGTTCCCTGCTGGTAGCACAAGCAGCTGGTGGGCATCCTCATATCCGGGTTGGTGAAGCAGCAGAACTGCCTGTATAGAAGCCTGTCCTGGATCTGTAGAAGTGGCAATTTCACATTGATTAATACTGATGCAAAACCTTCTTTGTAAATTTAGTAAAATTATTGGTAAACTTCATAAATATAGTAATTAGATATGCTCTAAAACGTGCCTGATTTAATGAATATGATGTACATTTCTCAGCTGTTTATTTTGCTCTCGGACACGATCTTACCTCTGCTTTGGAGCCGCAGCACGCTGCCTGTCAGTCTCTAAGAGAAATCCCTGTTGAGGTTTGGGCCGCAGAAGCTAAACCTCTTAGGTGGTCTATGGAGCAGAGGTGGGATGCTGGTGCTCAGTTACCATGGAGAACTCAGATGCCCCCTGGAGGAGAGACATCATTGAGCACTGACTTTTCCAAAGAAGCCCTGCTGCTTAGGCATTAGAAAGATGGCAGGTTATGTTTACATCTCAAATCCTGTTGGTTCTCAGATATCCAAGAGAAGTTATTACTTCTCTTACACACAGAGAAACTATTTTGTTACATTTTAAATTTCCAATATATATAAAACATAAAAAAATCTCTTGTTAAACAAGATATTTCGAAAAAAAATTCATTTTAGTGGGACGTTTTAAATCCCCCTATACCTACTTTACAGATACTCTTAGGGGGAAAACAATCTCTCATACGAAATTGCTTCATTTGCAATAAATGGTGTAAAGGGAGTTGGAACAACACCCTTTCTAAATAGTTGGCCTCTGTTATTGGCCACTGATTGCTTTCCTAAAGTATGTGCAAAACTTTCTCATTTTTTCCAGCAGGAGAGCATAGCAGCTTTATAAAAATGGCTGTTACATTTCTGTTGAATGTCCTCCACCTGCATTTTCTGACTGAAAATGGAGAAAAATTGGATTACCTAAATCAAAAGGTTTGGTGTTATAATTGAGTTAAGGATGTATTTTTTAAGGGATAGAGTTGAATAAGAAGAGGAGCTTTTCTGAGTGTGTATTTCTTTGAGGAAAAAAAAAAACAGAGAAAAGGCACATCCATTTAATATACTGATACAGAAAGTAATCCTCAAAGCACCAGCAAATTCCACTGTAATTAAAAGTAAAATCCTTCACCTCAGTCGGCACTTTGTACAGCCAGTCACATTTTTTTAAACTTTTCATCTTGCACAATCCAGTATTCTTGTGCTTACTTACTCAGCATGCTTTTATGAAGTCTTTTATCCGCTGCTTTTGTGTTTTGTTTCCAGACACTGCACACTAGAGTTGCCAAAAAAAGAAAAAAAAAACTTAAGTACTCACATATGTCTAGTGTTGGCTCAGTATGTCCTCCTTGCTGTGTGTGCCTTACCATTTCTGACTGCATGCACTATGAATTTGATCTTTATTTGTTAGGGATTATTTTATTAGCAAACAAACACAAGCTTCTGATTAATATTTTCAAGTTACATGGAGCTAAAAGCCTAGAACATTTACCAGGGGGTTGGCATATTGCTAGTAAGTAGACCAGTTAAAGCTGAATCATTTCCATAACTAATTGAAAAGATCACATAATTTAGATTAGCTATCTAAATAACAGCAATAAAAGGGATACCGATCTCACCAAGTCTCTGTCATTACCATTATGTTATCTACCTGCCAACTAGTTTACATGATGCTATACAACTAAGATACTTTGTGGTATCATTGCAAGTTTCATTGAAAAATAATTTTATTAAGAATATTTTATTAATCCCAAAGAAAAATTTTATGTAACTCATATAAATATGATATCTGTTACAACGGTAGTGTTGCTGAAGCTTCTTGAAAATGTTATTAGCACCAAGAACCAGATGCAGCTAGCCAATAGAGGGCGCTTGATTCAAACATTAAAAAAAGAACTAATTAAAATAACATTAAAAAATTTAAATATTTTGAAATATATTGATATGTTTTTAAGATGTGCAAGATAAAAATCGTATCTTTAAAGCTGTTTTCTTTTTTCGCCAGATTGGTGACATATTACCGCCCTGTGGTGCAAAAAAGTTTCCTCATTGATTCTTGTTAGAATTTGTACATGCATAGTTGCTCCTCTGCAATACAAAGGTATAGGAGAGCTCAGGGTGCAGCTCTGGTGCATCATGAACTGACAGGAAATGTCAGCTCAGAAATATGTCTATGTCTTGTCTATGTCTATTTCTTTTTCCAAGACCTGGTTTAGTTACAAGGCTTGGCTAACTGCATGCAGCGAGGCTAACACTTTATTCTGTTGCCTCCTTTTTCAAACGTCAGGATCTGACCCAGCGTGGACAAAGACAGGTGGGAATGATTTAAAGCACTTTCTGGAAAAGGCAAAGAAGAATGGACAATCTGGGATTCACATGGAAAATAACATGATATAGTGTACTTTTTCTAGATGTTTAATTTGCATAATTTCTAATAAATAAACACATCCTCAGAAAATTTATATTGTTTATATATATATATATATATATATATATATATATATATATATATATATATATATATATATATATATATATATATATATATATATATATATAAAGTACATTAGAGTCTCTAGTTTGAGAAACAGACGCCTCACAGGTCCCCAACTATCATCTTCACTAAATAGTACCCGCAAAACACCAGTGTCAACATCTACAGTAAAGAGGCGGCTGTGGGTTTCTGGGCTTCATGAAAAAGTGGCAAAGAAAAAGCCATATCTGGGACTGGCCAATTAAAGAAAAAGATTAAGATGGGCAAAAGAACACAGACATTGGACAGAGGAAGACTGGAAAACATTGTTGTGCACGGATGAATCCAAGTTTGAGGTGTTTGGATCACAAAGAAGAATGTTTGTTAGACGCAGAACAAATGAAAAGATGCTGGAAGAATGCCTGACGCCATCTGTTAAGGATGGTGGAGGTAATGTGATGGTCTGGGGTTGCTTTGGTGCTGGTAAGGTGGGAGATTTGTACAGGGTAGAAGGGATTCTGAATAAGGAAGGCTATCACTCAATTTTGCAACGCCATGCCATACCCAGTGGACAGCGCTTGATTGGAGCCAATTTCATCCTACAGCAGGACAATGACCTAAACACACCTCCAAATTGTGCAAGAACTATTTTGAGCAGAAGCAGGCAGCTGGTATTCTATCAGTAATGGAGTGGCCAGCGCAGTCACCAGATCTGAACCCCATTGAGCTGTTGTGGGAGGAGCTTGACATTATGGTACGCAAGAAGTGCCAATCCAACTGGTGGGAGCTACTTCTGGAAACGTGGGGTGCAATTTCTCCAGATTACCTCAATAAATTAACAGCTAGAATGCCAAAGGTCTGCAATGCTGTAATTGCTGCAAATGGAGGATTCTTTGACGAAAGCAAAATTTGATGTAAAAAAATCTTATTTCAAATACAAATCATTATTTCTAACCTTGTCAATGTCTTGACTCTATTTTCTATTCATTTCACAACGTATGGTGGTGAATAACGGTAGTGTATATATATATATATATATATATATATATATATATATATATATATATATGGCATTACAAATAAATGTAAGTCATAATCCATCTATCATATTGTGCTGACCTTAGTGTTTTTGCCACTTGCCACTTACATGTTCAGCCTCCTCAAGTGGAAATTAGGTGCACAAGACAGTTTATTTGGACAAACAGTGACAAAGTGGCTGTTAAATCCTATGATGCACTGTGTTTTAAGACTCTCCAGTGGTAGAACATCCCCGTTAACCTCTGGTTTCTCTGAAAAGAGGGAATTCAGTGGCCAAGACTGTGGTTGCTCTGGGGAACTTCCAACTATCAATTTATTTGAGTGCATACTGCAAGGTTAAAAAAAGCATATAAAAAATAAACCTTTAAAAAGAGTCTCTGAACCACTAATGCTTCGGAATTTGATCAAACTCTCGCCACAAGTTTTCCACACCACATGATTGCTTGCATTAAGACTTGCCAATGTAATGATGGGTGTGATTATTTGGGAAGGTCATGGAGCCTGTTGGTGTCTTTGGCTTGCAGTTTTACAGCAGAGGGGAAAGAATATAAATGGAAAAGTTATCACCAGTGAGCCTCAACAACCTTAGCAGTAATTCAGTAAGGCTTAGCTGAATCACACAGATATTTTATCTTTTTGAGTCAATATTTGTTCTATAACAGTGGAAAAGGGGGAAAGAAAGTAAGTGCATAAACTGAAATGTCCAACATAAGGTGCTTTCCATATGAATAGGGTTAGGTCAGAGTTACTTTCCTTATAGTAATTTTTCAACAAATCTGAGTTCAGTAAATGGTAGAGATGATGTGTTGCAGAATAAGAAAGATAACTTTAAAATCCACAGCAGTTTTAAATTATATATATATATATATATATATATATATATATATATATATATATATATATATATATATATATATATATATATATATATATATATATATATATATATAAAATCAGGACATTGTCTATATACAAGAATTTATTAGAAAATAAATTAAATGGACAGCATTGATAGTAATTTACCCCTAAAACCAGATTGATAACAATCAGTGATATATTCAAATAATTCATATTAGTGATTATTATTAAGCATATTTCAGTTTTATAGGGATTCAATCTATGCAAAAGTATTTCTTTAACAGTTTTAGCAGTCATTCAAAGTTTTTTCCAAATTTATCAGTATTTCAAACATGTCCATGTTATTTACATATTATATATATATATATATATATATATATATATATATATATATATATATATATATATATATATATATATATATATATATATATATATATATATATATAAGTCCTATCCTATTTTTTATCACTGAGAATCAAGTTGGCACTCTTAAAGAACTAGGTCACCTCTGGCTTCAACAGGTTTTTTTATGTGTACTAAATCTGGTCATTGTACATCAAATTGTCCAAAAGATGCTTTCTTTTTAGGTCAGACTGCAGACACTTTGTGGCTGTTTCTCTAAGAGATAAGGTTTCTTGTTTTGTTTGGGAGACACACCCCATTTCCCAAGATTGCCCAGTGCAGTGCACATCAGACTACTCAAGGACTGTTTTTGTCTCCCTGTTATCCAAACTGTTCCCTGTGACACCTTCAGCTGTGAGAAAGGTGTAAAAAGTTTGCATATCCCTGTTCGATTAGAGCAGTTTCTCTCCATCTGATCTCATTCTTGCTAGAATTTATATTTCAAGTGCCATATGATTATTTCACCATTTCTATTTTGTGAATTTAATTTATTCATGTGCATGTTTTATTTTTCCACTTACATAATTTGATTTCATTATCAGAATGATTAGTAACAGATTTGTGACTGAACGACAAATATTTCTGCTAACCAAACTGTTCATTTTATATAAATGACATATAATTAAGTCGCCTTATTGATTGCTTTGAAACTGTAAAATGTTTTGGTTATTTTAGTATCTCTTAATACCAACTGATGCACAGAGGGAGCTTCTCCTCTAAATGGTACATTACTCTTATTTACTAAGTTGCTCTCAGAAGTAAATTCTCCCTGTGACTTTGAATTAAAAAAAGGATAATCTCATTGTACAATAAAAAAAATCCTGAAGGCTTACAAAGAAAAAATCTCTTAGTAAATTTCAACACAACGCCTTGGAGTTTTTCAACACTTACTAGTCATTGAGGAACAAAGATGTTTAAAAAACACAAAAAGGGAGTTGTCCCTGTATTTACTTATTCCATTTATCTTTACAGGAAATACAAACACAGCCATGGTTGCAGGTATGATAAAAGCCTTTGTCATAATGACTGAAATCTAAGTCAAACAGTACTGGTGGTCTATCCATTTTGTTCTACATGCAGGGAAACTCTTGGTTGTTTTAGCCGAGTACACAGATAAAAGAAAGCTAACATATCATTGTGCTCCATGGCTGCATTTTATTAACACATCTTCCTGAAAAAGGAAGAAAGACTCTGTGTAAGATGACAGATAACATTCATCGTCTGCCATGGATTCAAGCACTTTTCATTTCTATTGCATAGTTGAAGTGATGGCTCTAGTGTTTTTACATGCACCAAATCTCCAATTCATCACGCTATATTTCATCATGTGTCATCTAAAGTATCGAGGATGTTATTACTGTCTGGAAAGTCTGAACTTTAGTTTTGATTTGCCATTTACACCTAACCTTTTACTCTGGTTCAGTTTATAAGGTGCTGATCTTCTTAATTATGTGAAAAAATTATGATCAGACTTACTGCCAGAACTTTTTACACAGTACTAATCATGGTGACCGCTGACACACATGCATTCTAATTAAAGAGTTCTTGCTAATTAGATGATTTCAGACGACGCCTTACCTTTTAGTGCCAACAGTAAGTTCCAAAGCATATTGTCAATTCACGACACATGTCATCTTAAGGCACTTTACAAAGACAATTCAACCAGATCATACAGTCAGATTTGGTTCAAAGTTCTCTATCTAAGGAAAACCAGCTGATTGCATTGACTGATTGACATGAATGCAATCCCTAAGACAAAGCATGCTTGTTGCGACAGTGGAGAGGAAAATTCTCTTTTAATAGGAAGAAACTTGCAGCAGAACCAGGCTCAGTGTAAGCGACCATCTGCAGAGGCCGATGGGGGTTTAAGGAGGAAGAAGCAGACAGAGAAAAAGAATTAAAGACCAGTAGCGGCTGGTAAAGTTTTCTCCAGGGGGGTCTATAACTTCAAAATAGACGTATACCAAAAAGCAATCAAAAAGTTATCACACCACAGTACGTATACCCAATGTTAGTGTACCCCATAACTATACCAGTTTAATAATTGAGAAGCTTTTAGTCAGCTGTTTTTTATTTTTATTTTTTTTTATATAAAAACTATGTATTTTCTGAGAATATGTTTATTTAAGAGGAGCTATGCAAATTAAAAAACATCTAGAAAAAAGTACATTATATTATACTATTTTCTATGTGAATCCCAAATTGTTCGTTTTTCTTTGCCTTTTCTAAAAAATGCTTTAAATCAGTCCTACCTGTCTTTATCCATGCTGTGTTAGATCCTGAAGTTTGAAAAAGGAGGAAATAAAGTGTTAGCCTCACTGCATGCAGTTAGCCTAGCCTTGTAGCTAAACCAGGTCCTGGAATAAGTGTACTGTCTCAATCTCTCTTTGGACTGCTGGTTAATGTTGATGTTCGGCTGATAGGGTCCAAATGGTTTTGTCTCCAGCTTCTCTTGATAAATTTTCAATTTTCAATCACCCGCACTGCTAACTTTTAAAGAGACTGAATTGGCAACGATTTTTGCACTGTAGGGCCGAAATAGGTCATCAATCTGCCGAAAAATTAAAACAGCTTTACTCCTCCTCCAGTTGAGGTGGCTCGGGCATCTGATTAGGATGCCTCCTGGACGTCTCCCTGGTGAGGTGTTCCAGGCACCTCCCACTGGGAGGAGGCCAAAGGGGAGGCAGGCCTGGGAGCACCTTGGGATTCCCCCGGAGGAGCTGGCCCAAGTGGCTGGGGAGAGGGACGTTTGGATCTCTTTACTGAAGCTGCTACCCCTGCGACACGACCCCCAATAAGCAGAAGAAGATGGATGGATGGATGGATGGATGGATGGATGGATGGATGGATGGATGGATGGATGGATGGATGGATGGATGGATGGACACTCATCATTAAAGATTAAATATTTATCTTGCACATCTAAAAAAAAAAAAAATATATATCAATATATTTCAAAATATTTAAATTTTATATATATTTTTTTATGTCTTAATCAATGTCATTAGGTGGGTGGGGCGGCACCCTAGCGCCCTCTATTGGCCAGCCACCAGTGATAGAGATACAAAGAGCAACTGTCAACCAGCTTCCCTTGCAGCCCGGTCCAGCAATAAATGTGGCTAACTTTAGTGTTGACAGGTATTGTTGGTAAGTCTCAGTTTGTGATTCGTCTGTATTTCTCTATTTTATTTAACTTCAAATGTTGCAACAAAGAAACTGTAATATTTGTTGAGAGCTTTTACAAAATAAACAACCTTTTCAACCAGCCTAACAACCCTTATGTGTTTTTTGTTTCTGTCATTAATTTAAATCTTACACTCTTATACCTTCTGTAGCCAAAATCGTTCCGTTAATTAAATGTGAAAAAATGTATTCATTTAACTTCTTGCAAGTTTTAGGGATAGTTTTAGGGATTTTGTATTCTAAAAAATTTTGATAGTATTTTTGTTAGCTCAGCTTACATATATAAATGCAGATGATGCTTTTTATTCTGGTATATTAAGGAAAGATTACAATCACACAACCAAAAGACTTTGTGTTAAATAAAACCAGAGCCTCAAAAGATCGGTTTAGCTTTCTGGTTTATTCTAATTAGGGTTTTGATGTCAGTTTGAGGTGAGTGTCAGGAATCTTTATAAACCAAAAAGACATTTTTACCCTTATTTCTACTAAAACAATTTTTCCCTAGAGGCTCGCTTAAAGGGTTAACCTAGCTGCATATGTAACTGCCATTTAAAAATATATTTTTTTAATTTAATGTTTAGAAAAACAAAATTTTCTGAATATTTTTAGATTTTTGAAAATATTAATTCAACAGTAAGTACAATTATTACTGAAAGGAGCATTTTATATGTATGCATCATAGAAGCATGGAGTGTGCTGCCAAGTGAAAAATATATTTTTGAACAGTTATTGTATTGCATTAATATAAGAATAACCCAAAAAAAAGCTTTTAGAATAAGCCTTTATTTGCATTTTCATTTAAAAAATATACTATGTAGGCCTGATGCATCACATGCTGTAGCTGCAGGTTGCAGACCCTGGACAGCCTGTATGTTTTATTGAACTTAATAGTCCTTAAAATTATAGAAAAAAAGTATTTTCTTTTCTGTGACTCGTCTTTCCTCTTTAAATTAAAGCAATGATTTTCTGCAAGTCCAATATATTTCCTGAAGCCACCAATATCATAATTTATGCTGAGAGGTTTCCTAGAGTTTTAAATTAGTTTTGACCAAGAATGAGAAAATTAACATACTGATATTTTTTAACATAATGTTCACTTTTGTGCTTGCTTGGCTGAGTGTCTCTGTTTCCACCACAGTATACAGCTTCATGAAAACATGGACCCATTTCTTTAACACTTAACTAACAATTTAAAAGATTAATCAGGGCAGAATATGCATTTAGAAAAAGCAAAACTTCAGGTCAGAGTTTTAATAATTAAATATTGTACTGTGCCTTTACTTAGTGCAAAGAAATGTGCTTCCTGTCCTTGAGCTGCTGTTCTTAGCATTAATCTTGTTTACTGAAGATAAAAAGCCAGATGAAGAATAGAAAGCCAAAGAGACAGCTCCAAGAATGAAGTCTGGCGACAGTTTATTAGTTTTTATTAAACACGTGGAGGCAGAAGAATTTCCTCTCCTCTGATCTCTTCCAGTTGGTCGACACAAAGGGAAAAAAAATCACCCCCTGTAGCAAATGTGATCCCAAACATTCAAGGAGGTCAAAAGTACTTTTCATATCACAGGCAGCCGGGTGGGGCTGAATACTTGGTGCAATCATGAAAATATCATGGGTCCTGATATAAAAATAAATCACAGTTAGGTGATTTGCTGCTTTACTCAATGGCTGGTAAACTCGTTACATAATATTATTATTTTTAGAACAGGCAAAACTTCAACATTCAATATTTAAGAGACTTCAGCTCAGGAAATATTTCATAATATAGTTCAACATCTCTATTAAAGGGTTCACACATGCTTATTAGCATTTAGTTAACTCAAACCTGGTTAGCTTAGTGAAAACAATTGCAGCTTTTTGCCGTTTATGTATATCTACTGGGAGTTAAAACATTAAAGGTACGTTCATTCATTTCAGTGAAGGTATGCAAATATGAAACCAATATACAGATATAGGGGGTCATCCATTTTGAGTCTTAACTTTTTTTTATATTTAAATAGATATAGCATGTGGCAAATAAAAACCCAAAATATATTTAATTTTGGTTTAGACTGACACAGAGAAGAGTTACAATTTATTGACATAGATGAAATAAGTTAATTGGCCTTTGGACCCTGTTGTGCATTGATATTTCCTGAGTTGAATATTATAGGAAAAATTAGCGAACGAGGGGACTAGGGAAGTGATGGGGCAGAGGTGGGTGGAAGGTCAGCTGAATGCAGATGGAGAGCTGACCAGAGCACTTAATGAAGAGAATCCCGCACAATGATTGGCTTTGGAGAGGAGGCGGTCCCTGAGATGATTAACTGAAACTTTGGGTATGGCACGTCGCAAGTGATTCAGGCGTGGATGATGAAAATCTTGAAGAGTGAATTTTTGCTTAAGCTTCATATGAGCAACAAAATAGTAAATGGCTTGTACTTATATACTGTAGAGCTTTTTTAAGTCAGGAGACTTCACACACAGTCTCATGATCAGGCGCGCTGGAAGCTGTTTCAAGCGAGGGGGGCTGATGGCTGGGTTGGAAAACACATGACGTCATTATGTTGAGGGCTGTGGCTGACGTTTTTAACATAATAGTGTAGGCCTACATTTGTCGCCAAAAACTGCCATTTAAAATGCATCGGAACAAAGCATGAACATTTTAAACTTTATTTCTTCTCTTTTAATCATTCAAAACAAACAACAGCTCCCAATCAACAGGATCAGGAATACTTGAATAAAACATGGCCTAAATATAGCCTAAACTGAGCATTGAACGTCTTGAAAGTCCATTCGACTATGGATATGGGGAATGATTTCATATCTGAAACAAAAATAAAACACACACACAAAAAAAACAACTAATTTCATATTTTATCACTACATAGCTTAATACAGACATAAAATTTAGTGATATGCAGCCTTATTCTAGCGTAGACTTCTTCAGCCACAGGACTAAGATGAATAGGCACATAAATAATGCTAAATGCGGCAGTATAGGGGAATTAAAACCATTTCTTACCTCGAAATAGTCAGAAATACGTTTCTGCTGCCTATTGCTAGCCATACCTAAACGAATGTGAGGTGGCGGAAGCTTCTGGGGGAGAAGCCTAGTTTTTTATGAAATATTAAAATAATGAATCATTAGTTTATATCTTATACACAGCCCATCATTTTAATCCCATATCAAACACAGTCTTTAAAAAAATAAATACATAAATAATTTCATGTTTTTAAGTACAATATTATGTTACTCCACAGCCATGGGGGGCTGATGCTATGACGAGGGAGGCTGCAGCCCCCGCAGCACCCCCCTTCCCGTGCCACTGCTCATGATGGAAAGCTACATGGTAGCCACAGCTGCCCTGTGGCAGGGCAAACTCCTGCATCAGACACCACTGTTACCCCATAAATAAAATTAAACAGGATTAGAAAGCAGAAATGCTATGTCCTTGACATCTTATAGTCTACACCATCATGAATAAGACTTAATCTCCTAGTATTTAGAACTCTCAATAGGGTGTGCAAAGCCAGGCTCACATTGACTATGCTGTGAATACGGTCCTGATCCAGTGCGGGCTTTGGTATTAAGTTAAAGTTAATTCATGCTGTTTCTGCATGTTCACTGTCATAAGTCGTTTTCCATGTGCATAGATATCATTTTTTATCCTCCAAAAGCTTCTCTATTTTTGTGTTTTTCTGTTTTACTCTTTTGTTAACAGTAGTTAAATAAGTGTGTTTGATTTTATTTTTAAATTCACCAGAACTTCTTCCTTTCTGATTCCTGACTTTACCGAGTTTGCTTGTGAAATTCATCAGTTTGATCTGGGGATTGCTGCAGGGTCTGGCTAAACTTTCTTTTTGCGTGTCAGGATTATTTTTATGGTTCCTATATATTCATGTTACATCCTCATAATCCCTGCTTGTTAAGTGTCAAAGCAAGGAGTTTATCTAATTGGGACAAGATTAAGGAATAAAATGAGAGTACAGACAGAATGGATCATCATTAACAGCAAGATAACTATCACTGTACATTTGGAGTGTCCTTGATCTAAAAACATAGTGTAATATTTTGATATGGCTGGAGCCATGGATGTCTTCTCTTTAAAAAACCTGTATGAAGTACTGATGTGATAATGTGGCAGGCTGTATGTATAAAATGCTTCCTTAACTGGGATTCGGGGCTGAGTGTGTGAAGAAGTAAACCCGGTTGGTAAGTGCTGTCATCTGTAACACTAGCCATTTCTCTGGTCTGAGTAAGATTACAATTTCTGTCAAAATCTTTTTGTCATGTTTCATAGTGTGTTAATATGTACGATGAAGTGTTATTCAAAGTGTTGGTTCCAAGTAATCTCTTCTCAGGAGAGAATTGGGGAGAGAAAGCTTAAATGAGTAAACACAGAGCTTTCCTTTACATGTGCAAATGTTCTGATGAGCCTTGGTTACCGCATCAATTACCACCCCAGGCTAATGTGAGCGTACAGTACACAATGATTTTAATAACTGGAGTTCCTTGTGCCATCGACAGACGCACAATAGTCAGTGTTAGCCAGGTGTGAGCCAACATTGCTCACTGCTAAAGAATCTGGATATTCACAGTGGGCCAAGAGGATTACCAGAAAATTGGAAAAGTGGAAGGTAAGAATGTTAGAAAAACAAGCACAAGAAACCATTGGACAACCACAGTCTTAGAAAGAGTTTACAAAAAACAGCAGATCAATAGAATCTCACATCCTCTCTGCTTTGATATTTATTTGTAACCCAGATCATAAAATGCTCTCTCTGTGGCTATAATAAATAACCTGTATAAAATGAATACATAAATAGAAACTAATAAAGAGGGTTGTTATGCTGCTTCAAAACCTTTGTGTTTGTTCTAAAATTAGACACAGCATGCTGCACTCTGCACTTAGGGACTTATGGAAAATCTCTGATTTGTTTGTTCATTTTCACAAAATGACCATATCCTAAAAAAAATCATGCTCTTACACGTGATTCTATCTTAAAGGTGCATCTAGTGCCATCTTTCCACCACCACTTTACCAACCTAGAAAAAATAGGGTCAAAAAACAAGGTGTTGGATAGATCATTAGATGACAGAAAATAATCAGAATTTAGATAATGCATTATAAAATCAAGTATTGAGAGGACTGTGAATAACTATTTGTAACATGTTATGCATCACTGCATAGATAGAAACATGGGGTAGGATTTAATAAGTTTTATTACTTCTTCCTACTCCTTTTCGAACATGATGGGATGCACATATGTTTTTTTCCTTTTTTTCTTTTTTGTTTTGTTTTGTTATGACTTTATTTACTTATATTTGCTTTTTATTAAGTGTTTGAAATAAATGATCAATGCTAACATGCATGTGGATTTTACAAAAACACAAATATACAACTAAAATAAAGCTGTGCATGCATTTTTAGTGCTGTATATGCTCAAATATCATAGACAATGTGAAACAGCAATTAAGAAGATAAGAAAATAAGATGTAGCTCAACCAATCATCATACTTTTTCTCCAGTTTGAAAACCTGTGCAGTTTGAAGACTGATGAAACTGATGATGAATGTGGCTGTGCTGTGTGTGCTGAGGAGAAAGTGACCTGTGACCTTTTGTGTGTGGGAAGGGGAGCATGTTACAGTCTCACTGCAGTAAAATAACATTCAGATGCAGATGAAGCATGACAAAACTGACAGTGGTGGGATTGGCTGTTATTAGCAGCTGCTAATAGAAAACATATCTCTTATTTCTCTCATTTAACCTGTAGGATTTATATCTATATGTTAACATACAGGGAAAAAAATGCAGAATTCGATGGATTGAAGGAGTTTTAGACAAAATGTGAAACTTTTTTTTTTAGCTTAAAACACAGAGTGGTGGTGAGAAATAAGGGTTTAAAACTCTTGAACCACATGCAAGTCATGTATCATACTATAAACAGGACAGAGTTGGAGCAAGTGTGTGTTGCTGTGTCTCTCACACTTGGTCTGATTAAAATTGTCAGGGTTGTGTGTGCCTTGACCCAGCTGTTTGTTTTGACTAGGTTTAGTTTTGTTGCACTTTGCCAAGTGAAACTGACCCCCAACTCTAATCAGAAGCAGTAAAACTATTTCTTGTCTAGTCAGACTTTTTTTTACAGTTGTGTTTCATTTTGTATAAACCCCAAGTTAGTCACATTTGAATCTTTCAGAGCAGAAAGCCTGAGAACCTATTTAGATTTGTTACTTACATCTAACAAAAGAACAACTCCTCCCTTTACATGTAATCAACTTGGACTTAACTCTAACAGGCCTTCCATCATCCCTGTGCATAACTTTCATTAGATGTGATTTCTATGCACAGACAAGGGCTTTGGTTGGCCTGGTTTGGGGACCAGTAATGAAGTAAAACATTTTTTTTTTTTTTACAGAACACTAAGTACGCTAGATGTCAGAAGGCTTTAGAACGTTGGAACCAGAATTCAGGTGTGACAGACAGTGATATACTAAAGGCGTTTATTAATACGACATGCGGCTGCTCGTCAGCTGAGGCGGGCTCACTGGATTCTCTGCAGGAGTAGAGACTCAGATCAGTGACTTCAAAACTCAAACAGGGAACAACAATGAGCATGAAAGCCACCAACCTGGCAAGGTTCAGTCAGAAACCAGAAGGAGTGAAGTCCAGAGGAGCAGAACTCCGTAGCTTGTTACAAGGAGAAAAGCGGAGCAGCAACTTGCAGCAGCCAGAGCACGCAGAGGAACCGAAGGATCCAGGAGGGTAAATCCAAGCCGTGGTCAGAAGACAGGTCCAAGGTTGGCAACAGGCGAAACCCAGGTAACAGCGTGGGAAACAAAGGACAGGCAAAACTGAGCGGAACAGGGGCATCCAATATTCAGTAGTCCGTGGGCAGAAATAGGTCGTGAACAGGCAGAACAAAACACAGGGAATGCAAGAGTTACTCTTGCTAGACGCTTGAATAATGTGGCACCAATGACTGGGATCCGGAGGCTTAAATAGCGGGCCAGACAGCTTACCAGAACGGGCGATTTTTGCCAATGGAAAGGGACTCCAAGGCAGTTGTTAGCGGGTCGACAAATGTATGAATAACCCTGTTAATCCACCTGACAACCCCTCTTTATGTTTTAAAAAACATTTTTAACTGTTGGTTATTTTTCATGTGACTGTAAAATTTATCACGGACACTGATTATGACTGAAGGCAGAAACACATTGATATGTTTTTTATTTGAAACATTTCAAATCAACTTGGTTTGATATCAGGTTTCATGAATTTTGTTTTGTTTTGTTAAAAGTTGACATTGTCTTCCATAAAACCTACATCTTCTTTGACCTTAAATGCATCTTTCTCTGATTTCTACATTGTATATTTTATCCCTAAATACCGACTTTGCAACTGCAATTTCCTAGACAACCTACCAAACATATGTTGAGATTTTTATGGCATTTTACATCTACAGAATAATGGCTGATCTTCTTTTACAGAGAAGAGGAGCTAGACAGGTTAAATAAGCACAGCCCTGAAAGAGAGACCAGGAGAGTGGGAAAGGAAAGTTACGATAGCTTTGGACTTGTGATGTTATTTTCAAAGGGGAGTTTGATTTCATCTTACAAGTATTTGGAAAGTAGAGAGAGGCAGGCTCCGGGGATAAATGCTCTCCTTTGTGTAAACTTTCCGCTGTATGAAAAAAGGGCTTTAAAAGTGCTTTAATTCGTTTCTGGGCACACGGGAGGAGCTGCGGTGAAAAGTCTGGGGCAAGTCCCAAGCATGGTTTTGATTAAAAGTTACGAGGTACTTGTAGGAAAGGTTGCCAGAGTTTTTGCACATTCATAATTCCGGCCGTCACTCAGCTCTCTGCTTGCTCATTCCTCCAAGGGGGAAAACACAAAGACACAAAATGAGAAAAGCATATCTGAAATTAGGTGCAGAAACACCATGCAGTAATTTAATCTTGGTGAATTTAAAAAGCTCTGTGAGAAGCACATGTTAAACAGAGGTTCTCGATACGCCTTAAAAATGCCTGACAGGTTCTGTAAGTCTGCATAAGATGTCTACAGTTTAACGCTTGAGAAGTCTTTCACATAGACATCTTAGGGAAAAAAATTAAGTTCTGCTTTCCTCTATTGAGGCAAAACCCTGTGACCTGGAGTATCAAGAGTCAGGGTGCCAGTATTCGAGAAAGCAGACATGAACTATATAGTAAAAAAGGCAAGAATTTATTATTAATTTTAAAGTTTGTTTGTTCCAGGTTATGCAAGAACCTGATCCGAAGCTCATAAAGACAGCTGAATTTCAGCTTTTTTTGATAATAGTTTCAAAATAATGTGTATTTGTTTTGAAGAGCAAGATTTCTAACCAAGTTATACAGAAAAAAAAAAATCTAATATGCAAGTTTTGAGAAAGCATCTATCTCACACAACCAAAAACAGGGTATATTCTTTAAGACATTTTCTTCACATATTAATCACATTTTGATCTGTTTTATTTGGATTTGATGTGAGAGGTTGACAAAAACTTGCAAAAGGGACATAATAGTTTTTTTCAATCAAAATCAGAAAATTTAATGTTAAGAATTGCCTTCAGACGTCACCTTTTGAGTTCCTTTTGTTGAATTTAATAAGAGTACAAACCCAGCTGTTCTGTAAAGGCATCAGTGGTTTGTTAAAGAACTTTAATATGAAAAAAACAGCATCATGATGAAATATGTATTATATGTTTTTGGAGAAGGGGTTTAAACCAGTAACTAGGTAAGTAATGTTTATTTATATAGCACCTTTCACATGCATAGAAGTTACAAAGTGCCTGAAAAAATGGCAATACAAATAAAAATACATTTACAGTCAAAAAAAGACATGATACTAAAACAACCCTTAATCTACTAGAATTAAACTGGGTCTAGGTTCTATAGCAATATCTCAAGCTTTTCACAAAGCACTGATAAATCCATCATCTGAAAATGTGAAGATCATGGCGCAAATGTGACCCTACCCAATTCCATGTGCTTAAACTGACTGGGAATGGAAACATTCATCAGATAAACAACCAACAGGACCATTGTAGCCGTGAAGGAGCTGCAGAGATTAAGGTGGGAGAACCTTAAGCATGACAGCATGAATGTGGCTTTAATGCAGGAGTGGGAAAAGACAAGTGTGGAACAAGAAACCATAATTTGCTGTTTTCCATAAACCATAAAGAATACACAGCAAATAGAGGATGTTTATGAAGGCACTTTGATCAGATAAGACCAAAACTAACCATAATTTGCTACTTCTATATACAAAATGCAATACCTGGTGGAAAATGTGGGATGTACTGTAAACACAATATGACAGGAAAACATGGTGGTAGGAGCATCTTGCTACAAGTAAGCTCTCCCTAATGGATATGCATCTAGGTGTACCGATACATGAAAAGTATGATGTAGGTCTAGAGTTACCGCATCATTAAGTTCTCAAACTTTTCAGGTTGTCTGCCTCAGATAAAATCTCTTATCTGATCTATTTTCAAGACTCAAGCAATTAAGCAACTTTCTTCACAAAGTAAGTTAAATTTATCAGCATGGAAATTAAGAAGTTTATTTGTCTTTTATTTATTAGTTTTATTTGACTTTAGATAGGCTTATATTGCTGCAGTCTCTTGTTTCGCCTTAAGCCACCCACCTTGTCTCAAATATTTCCTCATATGTAATCAGTTGACTTTGTGTGCAGAATGAAACAAAACTAATATCTGCAGTCATCAATGAACATGCAAATCAGAAATTAAATTTTTTGGGGGTGGGCATACATGCAAGAAGATATGAGAAAACAAAAATGAATGCATGACTTCTTGAGCAAATAGCTAGTTTTATAAATTTTGAATGATTGATATTAGTTCAGATTCAAGGGAGCCAATATAGGACAGCATGATGACAGCAGACTATTTAATTTCATCACAATATGCAGCCACACTTCAATAAATCCTTAAAAAATCTATGTATTAGGGAATTACAACCAATGAAACTGAATGAAAAATGGAAGCTGGGAAAGAGTAAATGAAGTGACTCATTATAAACATTTTCTACCATAGCATATTATAAGGAAAAAATTCCTTTGTCTTGTTCTTCTGTCCTTTTTGTTAAACTAAATGCGTTTTGTAAAATCAAATTGTTCTGTGTTACTTAAACACAGTTGTGTTGCCATGAGTTTTGTTATAACTGTGGAAACATCCTAATAAATGATATTGCTTTTGCTCAGTATGAAGCTCTTTTATTTCTCTTCTCTGCTGGGGTCTGTTTCACAAAGAAAATTGTCCAAGCCTAGAATCAGGGAAAATCTTGAGTTTTTCCATTTCACAAAGAGAGTGTACTCAACCTCTGTTTCAATTACCATAGTAACATTCTCCCAACAGCCCACCTGGTAGGGAGCAGGTTTTTCTCGGTAAACTTTCCTTAAAGTCATTCATGTTGTTTTATTTGCTGATAGACACTCGGTATTCCCTATATAATGTAAAACTGATGAGATTATGTACAAGTTCTACCTGTTTGAACAATGTTTTCATATTTCATCTTCACCTGCTGACAGGTGCATATGGTATATTTCTAAGTGTAATTGGTCAAACCATTTCAGATTTAATCTTCACCTTGTGAGATTGCATCAGAATTCTCAGGAGGTGTTACCAGCATATCTCACTGTGAGGAGGCCCAGGGTACAGACCAGGAAACACTGGAGACTATTTCTCTGTGTTGGCCTGAGGACCTTGATCAGGTGTCTGAGAAGATCGAAGTCTTGGAATCTCTGATGGGAATGCTGCCCTCACAACCAAGCCCCGGACAAGCTGAAGATGACAACGATGACCATAAAGGATCAATATTTGACTTTGATCTAAAATAAAATAATTCAGACCAGTTACAAATCCCTTTGCATGGATTTTACTTTTAGGGGGGCTTCACGAACTAATTTAGATCAATGATTAAAAAAAGAAGAGCAATGGACAAAATATAAATTAGTGACCCTAATGTGGTCCTTTGTGATCTCCAAAATACATTGCCTCGCTCATGAACAGAAATCTCCTTACATCTAACTGTATATTTTTTCCTAAGTTTCTAGATAAATCCCCTTGAATCACTAAATTCTACAACCAGCTCTTGCTTATTTTTTATGTAAAACACACTGCTTACTAAAACCCTTTTGTGTGCTTGTCTGATTAATGGGCTCTTGAAGGGGGTTACTAGTTTCGGTGGACATCATTGTGTTGGTAGGTTTGTAGTTGTGTCAAACTCAGTTATCTTTAATATAATAAAGTCTAGTTCAGTACTTGATTGTTTCCACCATGACCGTTTGTTTTTATAATTTATATGTTTTTTTGGTATATTTATAAGTGTAATTCATTAAACCATTTCAAAACTTTTAGGCAGAGATGGCAAAAGTACTCACTTTCCGTACTTGAGTAAAAGTACAGATACTTGTGTTAAAAAATACTCTGGCAAAAGTGGAAGTACTGATTAAACTTCTTTACTCAAGTAAAAGTAACAAAGTACAGGCTTGTAAATTTACTTAAAGTATAAAAGTTAAAGTAGAAACCACTTTTTTCATGCCGTTGCCTACATTTTAAATAGATGTCTGCCAATAGGACTAGATCTCCGTTGTGTTCATTTTCAATCATCTCGTCGTCCATACTACTATGCTAACGCCACCGCCACCAAGCTGCAATGATTTGCTACGAATGAATACCGCCGAATCTGTCGATTCATCTTGTAGTGGTGCGTCAAATGCAACGTAGATTCTCATCAAATTAGATTGAATTTGGTATTGATGACGTGAAAAATAATAACGGTAACTCCATTGAAATGATTGAAAACTAAAGTAACGAGCCAATTTTTTAAAATGTAAGGAGTAGAAAGTACAGATATTTGTGTAAAAAGGTAAGGAGTAGAAAAGTCACCATAAAAATAAGTAGTAAAGTAAAGTAAAAATATCAGAAAAATCTACTTGAGTACAGTAACAAAGTATTTGTACTTCGTTACTTCCCATTTCTGCTTTTAGGAAATAGATATCTTATATTCAGTATATTGCCAGACATATGGCAAAAACTGCCAGACATATTATATATGTCTGGTTGTTTAAAATCTAAGGAAGTTTAGTTTGCCCGCAGCAAAACGACTTTAAAAAGCAAAATAGTGCTTATGAGAAAAATCAGCACTCACTGCAATCTAAGAAAGAAATACTGTACACGTATCTACTAAACTTTGAGTTATCCTTTTTAAAGCTTTGCGCTGTTATTAAACTCGGACACATACTGAGGGAATAAGGAACTACTTTGACAAGAATCTATTCATTCAGCACCAGACCATCTGTGTGTTTCCCTCACATAGCTGACCTTGCGTTTTTGGTCTCCGAGGTAAACCCGTTATGCCCTCTTCAAACTGCACCTGCTAGCAAGTCTTTTCTGCAAAGAGTCTAACAAGATTAAACATTTCATCACAATCATTCCTTAGGAGACAGATACAAAGTCTCTTTGTCTCTTTGTAGAGGTAAAATCTCATGTTTGCAAGGGAAGGTCACTTCATTATTTTGGGGGCCCTGCTGGATCAGTTTATGTGAAAGGAAATGAAATTGTGTCTGTCTGTCAGCAAGCTTAAAGTATCCTATTAAAACTGAAGTGCAGATGTTTAAAAATGAGTGAAGTCGAAGAAAATTATATGCTAATAAAATGAAGGAAACAGTATTGGTGTCACTAAATATTGCAGACACGAGACGGACTCCACCCAATCAGAATATATAATTGATATATTTCTTTTCATAACTGCTAAAAGGGAACTTCTGTCTGCACTTAGTCTGGCACACTGAGCAATGATTCATGCAGATCTTTTATTCCCCTGAACTTTGCAAAAATTTCACTGAGCAAGTTTCCTTTCTCCACCCACTCCACTCACCATCAACAAGGAAAAATAATCCAAACCATCTTTAGGAAAAGAAGAATATACTTTTAAAAAACGACAGTCCAAACCACAGTGAAAATGCATAATCCTTTCTCAGTCAAAAACAAATATGATTGTGTTGAATGCCCATTGCAAAAGCTGCTGGAAAGTCCAAAGTATATAAAATAAACTGACAGTTCTTCGTATGCTTATCTTGCTTAAACAATTAATTTCTGTGTATGATACATGGACACAATGGATTTGGTTATGAAAAGGAAGATTTTGGTTTGACCCCTTGTCTTAAACTTTTTTTCTCCAGTCTCCATTTTTGTTGGGAGCTGGAGAAGTACCACCTTCCTCCAGCAGATTCCGCCGTGGATCCTCCTGAGCCGAGCCTCCTGCACAGCTGAGGCTCATTCCATCATCAGAGGATCCACAGTATTTAAGCTGTCTTCAGACCTTGCCTCAACGCCGCAGTGTTGATCCAGTTGGTTAGCACCTAAGCCTAGTATCTCTGAGAACCTTTGTTGACTTTTGAATCCAGACTGGATTCTAACCTTTGTCTCTGTTTTCCAGGAAACCTGTTTTTCTCCTGTGAAGCTCAGGAAGAGCTTAACCTGCCGAGCCTGCCCTCTGAGCCAAACCTGAAGTCTCTCTCTGGATTCCCATGCAGCTCTGGACTAAGAGCTGGAAACTCAAAAGCCAAGGTCAGCTCACTCTCAAGAAGTAAGACGCTGAAGCAGCTAACGGACTCTGCTGAACAAACTATCTCCGGACCCAACAGTTTCCCTCTCAAGGCTTTAACCAAGAACCCTCAAGGTACGAATCTGAAACTGTCTGAATCAAACTCCTCTGAGCAAACGCTAACTGAACTGTCTCCCACGCAGACTCCAGTGAACCAGTTCCCTAGGCCTGAACCAGAACCAGTGGTTAACTCTGTGCTTGTGACAATAAACATTGTTAAACCTTTTTACTTCAGTTTCCGTCTCCGTGGTGTTCTGCATAACTGGGTCTCACTAGTGAACCCATCATGACAGAACACTGCGGCCTAACACAAGGCCCAGCAGATCACCTCCGCCGTCGATTGGAGGAGCAAGATGCCCAAATCCAGGGACAAACTCAAACCCTCCGTGAGTTATATCGTTTGGTTGAAACTCACAATCATATGCTTCAGAGTTATGCTAATTTTATGAGCAATGCTAATGCCACGTCGGCAGCGCAACCATTTCCGGGTCCAGTTCCACCTCCGAGGTCACCAGCAGTGACGTCATCAGAGTTCTGCCCAAGCCTACCTGAAAAATTCTCTGGTAATATGAAAGACTGCAAGGGATTTTTGTTTCAATGCCGTTTAATCTTTCAGAACTCTCCTGGCAGTTTTTTCACGGATTATGAAAAGATAACTTTCATTCTTTCCCAATTGACAGGAAGAGCCCTGGAGTGGGCTCAGGCAAGGTTTGCCTCTGATGAAAGCCTCGATTGCCGATACTCTGAGTTTATTTCTGAATTTTCTCAGGTATTCAATCAAGAAACTGATCAAACCATTGACTCCCGTGCTCTTTTCAACATTAAACAGGGAAATTCCTCAGTGGCGGAGTTCTCCATCAACTTTCGGATGGAATCAAAGCGCTCTGAAGGGGGCTTATTTTATGGCTTTGAATGAAAGCATCAAGGATGAACTAGCAACCCTCGACGAACCTGCTACACTTGAAGAATTAATCCGTCTGACGATAAAGTTGGACAACAGAATCCGAGCTAGAAACAGTTCCAAGTCTAAAAATCTGGGTTCTTTTTCCTCTGCCCCTGCGTCTAATAATGTGACTGTTTTTTCTGCTCCCACAGAACAGTTGTCTAAACCGAGATCTAAAGCCCAGTCTCTCCCTTTGCCTGTTCAGGCCTCTCATTCCGGAGAAATGGATGCTGAACCCATGCAGGTGGGCATGACAAAGACGTTTTTTGAGCAAACTATGCATCTACTGTGGTGAGAGTGGTCACTTCACCGCTTCTTGCCCAGCTAAATCAAAAGCCTGGGCCCGCCAGAGGTTCTGAGGAGTCTGGTGGGCCATGATAACTCTAAAAAATCTCCTCGACTGATGCTCCCTGCCACTTTGTTTTGCTCTAATCAAAGCCTCTCTTTCTCTGCCTTCATCGATTCGGGCTGTGAACGGAATTTTATTGATTCAAACCTTGTCCAGCAGCTTCAAATTGAAACTATTCCCCTGACCCAGCCTCTTAGTGTCTCAGCTATTGATGGGAAAAAACTCCACCAGGTTACCCATCAAACCCAACCTCTCGAGCTACTTTTCTCAGGTAATCATCGTGAAACCATAACATTTTTTGTTTTTCCCTCTGCATGCTCTCCCCTGGTGCTTGGATTCGAATGGTTGGAGAAACATAATCCACATATTAACTGGACTGATCGTCATGTGGAATCGTGGTCAACGTTATGTCACGAAACATGCCTCCGTTCGGCAGCCCCCGTGGTGGGGTTTCCTAGAGGTGGGGGGGAGATGGACTCTCCTGACCTTTCTTCTGTCCCTTCTGAGTACCATGATTTGGCTCCTGTCTTCAGTAAGGTCAGTGCTACGTCCCTTCCACCACACAGACCATATGACTGTGCTATCGAGCTATTACCTGGAGCACCTCTACCCAGCAGCAGACTGTACAATATTTCCAAACCTGAACGAGAAACTATGGAAAAATACATAAACGAGTCTTTAGCTGCTGGGATAATTCGCCCATCTTCTTCTCCGTTGGGTGCAGGGTTCTTTTTCGTAGGCAAGAAGGACGGTTCTTTAAGACCATGTATTGATTACAGAGGCCTGAACCAAATAACTATTAAAAACAAGTACCCTCTTCCACTACTCGCCTCAGCTTTTGAACCTGTACAAGTGGCAACTGTTTTCACCAAACTAGATCTGAGGAACGCTTATCATCTTCTTAGGATCCGTGATGGAGATGAGTGGAAAACAGCCTTTGAGACCCCCTTGGGCCAGTTCGAATATTTGGTCATGCCCTTTGGTCTAACGAATGCTCCTGCCTGTTTTCAAGCTCTAGTGAATGACGTTCTCAGAGACTTTTTAAATGTTTTCGTGTTCGTCTACATAGATGACATACTCATTTACTCTAAAGACCTCTCTGAGCATAAGAAACATGTCCGCCTTGTGTTACAAAGATTACTGGAGAACAAACTTTTTGTCAAGGCCGAGAAATGTGAGTTTCATCAGCCTTCAGTCACCTTTTTGGGGTTTGTGCTCGAGGGCGGGCAGGTTAAGCCTTCTGAGGATAAAATAAAGGCAGTTTTGGAGTGGCCGGTTCCTGAAAACCGCAAGCAGCTGCAGAGATTCCTGGGTTTCGCCAATTTTTATCGCCGATTCATCAGGAACTATAGTCAGACAGCTCTTCCACTAACCTCCTTAACCTCAGTCAAACGAACCTTTCAATGGACCCCTGAGGCACAAACCGCATTTGAGAAACTGAAATCTTTGTTTTCCAAAGCACCCGTGTTAATCCAGCCTGATCCTTCTAAACAATTTATCCTCGAAGTAGACGCTTCCGACTCTGGTGTTGGAGCAGTCTTATCCCAAAGACTCGACACTGATCAAAAGATTCCTCCTTGTGCCTTTTTCTCTAGAAGACTTTCCTCCACAGAGCAAAACTACGATGTTGGAGACCGAGAACTATTGGCCATCAAGTTGGCACTGGAGGAATGGAGACACTGGCTGGAGGGAGCTGAGCACCCGGTTCTCGTTTGGACGGATCACAAGAACCTTGCTTACATCCAGTCAGCTAAACAAGCCAATCCCCGTCAATCAAGGTGGTCCATATTCTTCTCTCGTTTCAACCTCATTATCTCCTACCGACCCGGATCCAAGAATGTCAAACCCGATTCTCTCTCTCGTCTATACTCCGTTGATCAACCCGAGACGCCTGAACCTGTCCTTCCCGCATCATGCACTGTTGGAGTGGTTACCCGGGAGATCACCGATCTAATTAATTCCGCCCTAGCTTCAGAACCTGACCCAGGTAATGGTCCTGCTAACCGAACCTATGTACCTTCTTCTGTCAGATCTCGCCTAATACAGTGGATGCATGCTGCTAAGTTCTCTGCCCATCCGGGGGTGAGCAGAACCGTCGCTTTGATTTCAAGACGTTTCTGGTGGCCAACTCTTCACAGAGATGTCAAGGAGTATGTGTTGGCCTGTTCCACCTGTGCAAGAAATAAAGCCTCACACCAACCTCCCTCTGGCCTGTTACAACCTCTTCCAGTTCCCTCGCGTCCATGGTCCCATATAGCTATCGACTTCGTCACTGGTCTTCCCATCTCCCGAGGTATGTCCACAATCTTCACCATCGTTGATCGATTCTCGAAATCCTGTCATCTCATCCCTCTCAGGAAACTTCCCACAGCTTTTCAAACCGCCCAGCTCCTGGTGAAACACGTCTTCCGTCTACATGGCATTCCCCAAGAGATCCTCTGAGACCGTGGTCCCCAGTTCATATCCCAAGTTTGGAAGGCTTTCTGCTCCGCTCTCGACTGTAAGTCCTCTCTAACTTCCGGTTATCACCCTCAGTCCAACGGCCAAACTGAGAGGATGAACCAACAACTACAGGTGCTGGTCATAAAATTAGAATATCATGAAAAAGTAGATTGATTTCAGTAATTCCATTTAAAAAGTGAAACTTGTATATTATATTCATACATTACATACAAACTCATATATTTCAGATGTTTATTTTGTTTAATTTTGATGATTACAAATGACAACAAATGAAAATCTCAAATTCATCATATCAGAAAATTAGAATATTGTGAAAAAGTTCAAAATTGATGGCCCCTGGTGCCACACTCTAATCAGCTAATTAACTCAAACCACCTGCAAAAGCCTTTAAATGGTCTTTCAGTCTAGTTCTATAGGCTACACAATCATGGGGAAGACTGCTGACTTGACAGTTGTCCAAAAGACGACCATCGACACCTTGCACAAGGAGGGCAAGACACAAAAGGTCATCGCTAAAGAGGCTGGCTGTTCACAGAGCTCAGTGTCCAAGCACATTAATAGAGAGGCGAAGGGAAGGAAAAGATGTGGTCGAAAAAAGTGTACAAGCAAGAGAGATAACCGCACCCTGGAGAGGATTGTGAAACAAAACCCATTCAAAAATGTGGGGGAGATTCACAAAGAGTGGACTGCAGCTGGAGTGAGTGCTTCAAGAACCACCACACACAGACGTATGAAAGACATGGGTTTCTGCTGTCGCACTCCTTGTGTCAAGCCACTCTTGAACCACAGACAGCGTCAGAAGCGTCTTGCCTGGGCTAAAGAGAAACAGGACTGGACTGCTGGTGAGTGGTCCAAAGTCATGTTCTCTGATGAAAGTAAATTTTGCATTTCCTTTGGAAATCAAGGTCCCAGAGTCTGGAGGAAAAGAAGAGAGGCACTTCATCCACGTTGCTTGAAGTCCAGTGTAAAGTTTCCACAGTCAGTGATGGTTTGGGGTGCCATGTCATCTGCTGGTGTTGGTCCATTGTGTTTTCTGAGGTCCAGGGTCAACGCAGCCACATACCAGGAAGTTTTAGAGCACTTCATGCTTCCTGCAGCTGACCAACTTTTTGGAGATGCAGATTTCATTTTCCAACAGGACTTGGCACCTGCACACAGTGCCAAAGCTACCAGTACCTGGTTGAAGGACCATGGTATCCCTGTTCTTAATTGGCCAGCAAACTCTCCTGACCTTAACCCCATAGAAAATCTATGGGGTATTGTGAAGAAGAAGATGCAATACACCAGACCCAACAATTCAGAAGAGCTAAAAGCCACTATTAGAGCAACCTGGGCTATCATAACACCTGAGCAGTGCCACAGACTGATCGACTCCATGCCACGCCGCATTGCTGCAGTAATACAGGCCAAAGGAGGCCCAACTAAATACTGAGTGCTGTACATGCTCATACTTTCCATGTTCATACTTTTCAGTTGGCCAACATTTCTATAAATCCTTTGTTTTTATTGGTCTTCAGTAATATTCTAATTTTCTGATATGATGAATTTGAGATTTTCATTTGTTGTCATTTGTAATCATCAAAATTAAACAAAATAAACATCTGAAATATATGAGTTTGTATGTAATGTATGAATATAATATACAAGTTTCACTTTTTAAATGGAATTACTGAAATCAATCTACTTTTTCATGATATTCTAATTTTATGACCAGCACCTGTAGAGTCAACCCTCCGTTGTCTGACATCAAGCAATCCCACCGACTGGAGCCAGTATCTAACTTGGATAGAATACGCACACAATTCTCTCAAATCTGCTTCCACCGGCCAGTCACCGTTTCAGGTCAGTCTCGGCTACCAACCTCCTCTTTTTCCCACAGACGAGAGAGAGATATCGGTCCAGTCAGTCAACCAGCACATCAGAAGGTGCCAACGCATATGGAAAGAGACCATCACAACCCTCAATCGTTCTTCCGAGACTACCAAGCGTTTCGCCGACTCCAGAAGACGTCCCGCCCCTGAGTACTCCGTGGGCCAAGAGGTATGGCTATCCACTCGAGATATCCCCCTCAAGGGGATGTCTCGTAAACTTTCTCCAAGATTCATTGGTCCATATAAGATTTCTCAGGTCATCAACCCATCAGCCATACGCCTTCAACTTCCCCCGACTCTTCGTATTCATCCCACGTTCCACGTCTCCCAAGTGAAACCACTAGTCTCAAGTCCTCTGTGCCCACCATCCGACTCCCCTCCACCCGCCCTGGAAGTCGATGGTCATCCCGCCTTCACCGTCCGCCGGATTGTGGACTCCCGTCGGCGAGGTCGCGGCTGGCAGTACCTCGTCGACTGGGAGGGCTACGGCCCGGAGGATCGCCAGTGGGTTCCTGGCTCTTACATCCTTGATCCATCACTCATCAAGGAGTACGAGCATTCCTGTCCATTGACATCTTACGGACCGCCAAGGGGCGGTTGTTGAGGGGGGGTACTGTTGGGAGCTGGAGAAGTACCACCTTCCTCCAGCAGAGTCCGCCGTGGATCCTCCTGAGCCGAGCCTCCTGCACAGCTGAGGCTCATTCCATCATCAGAGGATCCACAGTATTTAAGCTGTCTTCAGACCTTGCCTCAACGCCGCAGTGTTGATCCAGTTGGTTAGCACCTAAGCCTAGTATCTCTGAGAACCTTTGTTGACTTTTGAATCCAGACTGGATTCTAACCTTTGTCTCTGTTTTCCAGGAAACCTGTTTTTCTCCTGTGAAGCTCAGGAAGAGCTTAACCTGCCGAGCCTGCCCTCTGAGCCAAACCTGAAGTCTCTCTCTGGATTCCCATGCAGCTCTGGACTAAGAGCTGGAAACTCAAAAGCCAAGGTCAGCTCACTCTCAAGAAGTAAGACGCTGAAGCAGCTAACGGACTCTGCTGAACAAACTATCTCCGGACCCAACAGTTTCCCTCTCAAGGCTTTAACCAAGAACCCTCAAGGTACGAATCTGAAACTGTCTGAATCAAACTCCTCTGAGCAAACGCTAACTGAACTGTCTCCCACGCAGACTCCAGTGAACCAGTTCCCCAGGCCTGAACCAGAACCAGTGGTTACCTCTGTGCTTGTGACAATAAACATTGTTAAACCTTTTTACTTCAGTTTCCGTCTCCGTGGTGTTCTGCATAATTGGGTCTCACTAGTGAACCCATCATGACAATTTTATATTCAACTGTGCACCCATTATAACCTAAAGGTTGTATCTAAGTATAAAATATAAGATTTGCATAACAATTATATAAAAAAGACAGAAAACATAAAGATATTAAAATATTTGAACAAAAAGCAGCCATAATCATTATTTCAATCATTTTTAAGGTAAATATATCATTCTGGAATGCATAATCTCTATAACAGACATAATCTTCGTTAAACTGAAATTAATTTGGAGCCATACTGCTTCCCACATTGCAGAGAGGTCTGGGCTAGATCTGGCCTCAAACTGGCACTGCTAGGTATCTGCTGGCATGTCAACTGATATTCCAGCCAGAACTGGGCCAGGTCTGGAAACTATGTTACCAATTACCGTGGCTTACCACATGTTTCCTGAAAGTGGTTTGGTATATGTGACCCAGACTTTTACATGCCATGAATTGGGCTATTGGGGTTGAGCTTATGTTAACCAATAGCGAGTATGTGCTTCATGTAAACCTCTCATTATATATCTTTACCTATGTACTTTCTACCTTTTGTTTGAGGAGAACTTAGATGCATTTTATCCATGTTTAATTCAGTTCAATTCATCTCAAAATTTGTTTACTGATTCTAAAGGGAAACTAATATTGTCCTAACTCACAGGTTCAATTTTAATGAGCTGTTCCAGATATTACTTGCTGTAGGCTAGTGACATTGGCTGTAGAGATCACACTGTTCACAAAGTACCTGCTGCTGTCAATTCAAGGAGTAATGCCTTCTGAAGTAAGAAGGTTAGGGCTAGAACTAGAGATATACCGATTCATCAGCCAACCAATAGTTTTGGTCAATAATTGCATTTTTTTTTTTTCTTGGATCAGTATCGGCCGATAGGTAAATGCGACAGCAGATTCTTTAGCATATTTAAGAGCCACGACTTTATGGTTCTTAAATGATCATGTAAGGCACCTGATTTTCTGCTTACTCCATTTGGTATTCATTATTAATATTCTCTTTGATTTGCGACTAATATTTTTCAACTGAAACCTTTGTAAAATCTACTGTCACTGGGTCATTTTTATCATCAAGCCTAGGTGAAAGGTCAACTGAAAAAACTAAATTACCCGCCCTCATCATCAGAGGCTCCTGCCTCTGACGCAAACCAATCAGCTTTGAACCGTACCTCCATGAAGCCCAATCAGCATCCAGAGTTTATTTTATAAGGTCTTCATATCCACCACCCAGCCTGCCACTCAGCCAAACGCAAGCAGTGGTTGCGCCATGTCTGATTTTCACTCAGATGGCCCCGATTAAACCCACCTTCATCCTCCACCATTGTAGCTAAGCTCCATCTGGCTTATCCATGGTGCTTCTTCAACCTTGTCCCTATAAAAGTGTAATTCCTCCTTGACTCTTACTGCATTCCCTGTCTCATCTCAACTGGTACGGCAGAAGACCGCCATGTTGAGCCTGGTACTGCCAGAGGTTCCTTCCCAAAGGTGGGGTTTTTCCCTCTCCACTGCCACTTCATGCTTGCTCATCATGCAACATGTCTTTATCCAAGCAGGAAACGTCTTCCAGGTCCCAAGTGAAGCACTAGTATCAGCTCCCACAGTCTACTGAATCTCAGCAATACAGTTCAAGCAGATCGTCTCACCAACCAGCAGTCTATGGACAGAACCAACCATCTCCACTCCACAACCAGTTTCAGGCCTGAGTGGAAGCATCCCTGTTCTCATACACCTGCTTATGCATATTAAAGTAAAACTCAGCACTAACGTTTCCTTCCAATGTCTTAGCGCCAAAGTCTTAAAATAATTGTATCAACAAAAAATCTTCTAATTGTCCTTTCTTTCAGTATGATTTTTTTCAAATTGAAATATAAATGGTGGAAGAGCACACCATATCAATGTTCAGGGATCGATTGGACTGATCAAAACATAAGGCATACTGTAAGGCTAGAAAACCCTTTATCAGTTGGTCTGTTGTTATAAAGTGTTAAAATGAAGCAATCTTTCATGAATTGACAAATGGAACCTAAAGAGGCAACTGCAATAAATAGAGGAAAGCTCATTTTAAAGGTTTGGTAACTGTAAAGCTGTGTATAGGAAAGATAAAATATACCTATGTAACCTTAATACTTATTAAGGTTCTTTGCAGGTTCTTTGAGTATGATTAGTGGCAATCCAATAGGCCATCTGTAAATTCTTTCGTGGTGTAGTGGTGTTTCTTTGACGTTAACATAGGGCACATGGGTTTGATTCCCGGTTGCATCCGAGGGGTAAAAATATGCCAAAAACTATGTTGTAATGACATTCTTTTGTGGCTACTGAATAAAGAAACAGCAAAAAAGGACTCATCATTTACTCATCCGATTAGGACTATAAGATTATTTGAGTAAATTAAATTATTACCTGTTTTTCTTAAGTTGGGAATCTTTGCTGACTCTGGTGCCAGTGCGGAAATGGTCTGGGGCCAGCACAGGTCAAACAGTTGGTCCACAGCTGGCCCATGTTTGGGGCGACATCTAGCAAAGTAGATATGGGTCACCAAAGGGCCGTTTTTCTTTGTGGCATGTGGGCAGAATGTAAGCGCAGTGTCTGAGCCACAACTGGGACAGACCAATCTTGTTATCTTAGATATTGATGTAAATAGAAAAATATACCCAATGCCTTTATTAAAAAAACTCTCTACATTTAAATGACTATATTTAAATAATCGTAGCAGCAATGAAAAGAAATTGAGTTAGTAGGTTCTCAAAACATTTAAGCAAAATTGCGGACTAGGAAACATTTTTCCATTGAAGGTTATTGCCCCATTTACACTAACCCTCTGAAACCGAACCGTCGAGCTTGGTTCTTATGAGCATTTATGCATCACGCTAGCATGGTTCCTCGCTTCTTATCAGTACTACAATGCTACAGCTCTCAAAGTGGGAATTACACAAAAAAATTGCGGCGCCCATAACATTCAGGAACTTCTGTCTCGCGTCAATGAGATCCTTGGCATCTTCTCAGGTCGCACCATGCTCTTCTGATGCCATGTATTGGTAATAGTCTGAGAAAAGTTTGTTGTGTGAAAAGATCTGTGAATTGAAAAGCTGGACACGCCAGAGAACTCTGAAAATGAGTCTGCTGACTGTAAATAGGAGATGATGTGGTTTGCTCATATCTCCTGATATCTATGAGTAATTGTAGCCTGTCAATAAATTCCTGTCTCCAAATCATCTTTATATATGTTACATCTAAATTTAGTGTTGATATAAAGTTTGAGTTGTATGGTTGATGGTGTCCTTTAACTATTATTTAAACAGTTGCATTATCAAAATTCAGTTTTAAGCAGAGGAAAAAAGTTTGGTAGTGGAAAAGTAGTGAGGCCTAAGATGGGTTTTTACTGTACCATCGTCAGTTGCCACGAAATCTGTGGTTGAGGAAGAAAATCTCTAGTTATCAACTTGAAATTTATCCTGTGGTTGTTTCGTGCAACAGATGCATTTTTTGATGATTTATCATTCCAAATACTCGATAAAACTTTGTAAAGTGACGTCTCCTGGAAGCCTATGCTTGACCTTTGTCATCTTTGCCCATCTATCAGCTCATGTATATCAACCAGTAAAAGAGAAGTTACTTTTAATGTTTTATATCATCCACCTTGCTTGATGTGGCTTGCTCAGTCATAAAGTGTGTACTGGGCTTTAAGCAATCATGCTGACAAATTGACTTTAAAAGGTTGATCTGGAAGAAAAAACTCTTGTTGGGAAGAACCTGGTGATGTGCATAATGTGCTGTAACATCTTTTGTCAAAGTAGTAGTAATGAAATCTTCTGCCTAAATGCTGCTAGAGTGTTTGTTATTTATTTATTTATTTATAATGTTGATTTCTTAAGAGGTAATTCTTCATTGCGGTTGATTATAGTCACACTAGATGTGCAACTTTTAATTTTCTGGGCTTGGTGCTGATCTATTAGATCCCCAAACTAGTCTCACATTCAGTCATTCTCATAATGTTGTCTCTCCGTCTGGATAAACCACTTTGTTGTTATGTTTTGTTGATAATGTGTAGCACTCGGGTTTAGTTCTGCATTATTATCTGGGACTGCTCCAATTGAACATGTTTACCTCCAGGTGGGCTGATCAGCAGAACCTTTCGAAGTGATTGGGTGAAGAGATACCCAGTACCCTCCTACCGAAGATTGGGTTTTCAGGGTGACAAGTTTAAATGGCAGCAGATACCATGGAAAGCAACAATAACTTACACTTTTAAACTCTTTCAGTTTCTCTTTCACAGATGAAAGCAGTAGCTACTTATAAGTCCTCCTGCGTTGCCATGTTTATTTCGTTTCAGCTGTTGGCTTGGTTGCTCTTTTTTTTTTCACATCCTTTAACCATTACATTACAACGTGATTGTCTGACCAGGTCAGACTCCAATGATTTAAGCTGGAAAGGGAACAGAATGATTCTTGTCTTGAGCTTCATTGAGGTCAGAGGTCAAAATGGCTTTGGCTTCTTAACATTTTTTTTTGTTTCTCAGTAGTTCAAATTGTAATAAAGGACATTTGTTACGTCTTCATTCACCATGGATGTTCTTGAAGTTGTGCTGAAACTTTAAAATCCTCGAGAATATTTATACTTTCATGCATTTTTTTTTTTTGCATATTTCTTAACCTCAGATATAGAAATGGAAATATCAATAATTGACTATAAAATCCAAATACAGCTAAAAAACAACCACTAAATCAAAACTATTGCATTTTGTTGTATCGACTGTAAGATTTTGGACTCAAAATATGTTTTTTCTTTTGGTGCATCTTGCATCTTCTTGATAATACATCAAAAAATGATACATCACTTTAACACTATGTGAAGTTTTATAAAGATCTAAAACAAACATGTCATAAAACGAACAAACACGTTTATACTTGTCTTTGTAGTAAAACACCTCCCACTCATCTTATTTTCCCCTCCAGTTTATCCCCCCGTTTCCTGTTTGCCTTCCTGCTGGTCTGTGTTAAAACCTGCTCCACATCTGCACACTTAAAAAAAATGAAACAAGGCTCTTTGTTATTGGAAGCACTTCAACAACTCCATTGGAATCGATTTGACAGGAGGGGAAAAAAACCTGAGGCTTAAAAGATGTTTGTTCGCTCTGTGGAGGAACAGGTTGAATGAGAACATAGAAATTTAATGGGCATGAATTATGATAAATGCTATGATACTAAAAAATCACTTGGATTCAACCTCAAAGCTGGAACATGGTTTATAGCTTGAAAGACAAAGGATGAAACTGATTTAAACTCTCAAAAAATGAAACTGAAACATACTGAAATGAGGCCTGTGAGGGCAAATTAAAAGCAGTAAAGGCTGAGATGTGAGAAAACAAGAGAAGCCATGTAATTGAAGCTGACAAGAACGTGAGATGTGTTACCCAAAATAGTCCAATATTCCAAACAGACCCTTTCTAGTATTAGTGGGCATAAAGAGGGTGGTCACAGCCTGTTCCTGCAGGGTTAAAGGTCACATGTTAAAGAGGTGAAAGGTCAGGATGAAAAAAGGCCTGCAGCTGTGAAAGGATACAAGAAAAATGAGAATCAGTATTCAAAGTACATGTTGTGAAGCAGTCATATGGAAAATCAAACAAGAACTACAAAACTCAGTAGATTTGTTTTCTTTTCACAATGAGATAAATTCAGGTGGATTTTACCTTGAAGGTTTAAACTTAAAAGACCCATTTTACACCGACACAATAAACAGGGCAAATTACACTATTTTATTTGGAACTATCTAAATTTTTTAATAAATAAAACTTAAAGATATAGAGGACGATTTCCAGGTGGATCGTCTAAATAAGTTGTCCTTCTAATTGCCAAACATTCTTGTGATATGTTTACGTAAGGCGGTTTTCCATGCTCATCTACAGTTAGCTATCTTTTTCTGCGCATGCGCACTTTCAGGCATATATGTGTGGTGAGCTACAGTTTCAGACAGTCGTTAAAGCTCACCTTTCTCACCACGGTTCTTTGAAAATGGCTGAGGGTGGTAAGATAAAAAGTGTCTACTAAGTGTATAAGAAGAAAAGAAAGGCCTCAGAAGAGGGAGATAAATCCCAGAATGCTTTGAGCTCTCCTCGCAAAGCATTATGGGATTTTCTGTCACCTGGTCCCGCTTTCACCATAGCTGCAGTGACTATTAGCAAAGATGGCACAGGTACCACGTAGTGGCGGAGGGGTTACGTGACCAACGAGGAGAAAAAAGTACTGGTCATCTGTCCGAACACTAAGTTCAGGCTACATAGTGATTGAGGGTTTAGGGTAGACTTTGGACACAGCAACCTTGTATGAGCTATAAGAACAGCAACTTTTAAACAGAGAGTGGACAAGGAGAGATGGGCTTGTGCACGCTCTCGCCTGCATTTAATAGGCGTTCCCTCTCGGGAGCGGGGACAGGGTTGTGCATGTGCATTTCTTTTTAAAGGGGAGTGGGTGGATCTTTTCAAAAATTCACGAAAATCCTCCACTATATCATTAAGCTCTGTTCCTATTCTGCCTTAGAGACACCCAGTATCTCTGTTACAAGAAAAAAAAGCCCACTTCAATACCCTCAAAGAAACACCAAAGCAGCTTTTAAGGACAAATTATCTATTGATCAATATATCCATTTGTTTCAGTTTTTACCTTGTCTTTTTAACCAGTTTATTCCACAGAGTGTTTTGTTTTATCTTTTTTAATGTGAAATTGTTTTTATTTTGTGTTGGGCAAAGCCAGTGGGGAAAACAATCACTAAACTACACACAGAGAACAAAAAAAGCTGACTGATTTCAGGAATGCAAAGTGTTAAACTATTTTCCTCACAACTCCCAGAGAGGAGGAGTTCCTTTTAGCTAAAATCCCCAAGATTTCACAAAGCTGCACATATTTGTGTCATGAACCACGGACAGATGGACCCAGTATTCAAGGAGAGACAGTCAGTAGGAAAGTTCAAACGTTTATTAAATATAAACAAAAGCGGAGCTGTGGCTCACGGACACTGCAGGCAGGGGGGCAGGGCACCGCCCAATCTCATACACTCTAGGGGAGAAACACAGGTAAGTGACCACGATCATCTGACAGAAGATGATGTTCTCAGTGAGTCACTTACCTGGTTTAGCAGTCCAGACCAAGAATGTCCCAGTGCTGCAGTTCCAGAGGTCACACTGGAAGCCGGTCCTGGTCAGGGATCCAGAACAGACAGAAACAGACAGGAACAGGCAGGATCCAGATCAGGCAGGAGCAGAAACAGGGGGCAGGATCCAGACTTCTAGGCATCCACAGGCTCCCAGGAGGGTTCAGAGTCAGACTGGGACCAGAAGCATGACCAGGTGGTCACGCACAGGAGCAGACAGGATCAGGTGCAGATGAGCAGGCTCAGTGGAAGAGGGTAGCCGAGACAGAACGTAGGAACCAGAACTTGAAGCAGGACTTTAAACTGGTCTCCTCACTGGAGCCAGGCTTACTGGATAAAAACTGAACCTCCCCCCATAATGAGCCAAAACCCATAGGACTCTGTGGGGGAGGAACAGTGGACGATCAGGAGACAAGACAAACACTAAAACCCTCTTTCCACTGGCTGCTATTATCCAGGACATGAACCATCAAAACAAACTGAACAGAAAGACTAACAAAAAGACAAGCAATGATCTGGCACTGAATGCTCAGGCTGAACTGAATATAACCCAGAGGAAACAGGTGAGAGGAATAAATTATATTTGAGGCAGGGAAGGAAGAGGGCAGGTGAGAGGAATAACTAATTAGGGGAAAGCAAACAGGCCTGATCATGACAATTTGTGCACGGCTATGTTCCTCCTGTTTGCTCACAGTTCTAATCTTATTTGTTCCTTATGTATACAGTTTTCCCATAGCTTAGTAGTTGTGCTGGTACTGGCTAAGTTGAAGGATTTCTTGATTTCAGTGTTTAATTGGGGGGGGGGGGGGTTATTTGGGTGGATTTTGGATTGGCTATTCTGAAAATGTGAGCAGTACTTCCATACTTTCTTATAATGTCCTATAACATCACACCTTGTCCTGCAGTTATGCTACTCATAAAACTATAATTGGTCATTTTAATTAAAAAAACTATTTTTGTTAGTAATCACTTTGCAACTCATTACTGGTTTTTAATAGCCAAACCAACAGCTTTTTAGGATTATGTGACACAAACACAGTATAAATGTGTTTGCTTCACATACCAAGCATGAATGTAATTGGAAGACTCCTACCTGCGCCGGCCTATCAGTGGAGCTCCTCGCCCTCGCTTCATCCTATCATCATTCAAGACTTTGAATCTAAAGTGCAGATCCACAGATGCTCTTGACAGATGCTCACACATATCAACTGCGTTCCTTATTAACGTCTACTGCCAGGGTCTAAGCACCAAAGACTATTTTATTTCAATACATTGGTACATATGCACTTGGTTTGCAGCTATTCGCCATATGAGTTCCTACAGATTAAAATGTTTTCAAACTTCTGAAAGACAAAGAACTTGCTTTGAGCTAAATTTTGAACAGTTACTTTGATGTGTATTAGTATTGGATCAATGTACGCTTACATGAAAAAAATAAATCAAAAACTTATATCGGGGCTTCTTCACCATTTATGCATTTCTACTAGAGCTTTTAATATTGTATAAAAAGCTTATATTTGCTGCTATTCCATTTGAATTTACTTTTATGCTTTCCCTTTTTAGTTACAAGAGCAACAGCGAACCTCTTTCATGTTAAATTGACACAATTAGGTGTCATAATTTGGGGTTAATAAGCATCCTAAAAGTCCTCAGTGGGGTGTAAGATATGCCATGGCTGTTTTTGTAACGGCGGCCTAAAAATGTAGACTTAGTTGGTAATCCCTGCATCCCTGCACAAGTCATCTCCTATCATAACATTATTCTGCCTGGCCTGAAGGTTGTTGAGCTGCAAAGACAACACAACCCTGTGAGCCAATAACTGCTGTCATTTCGGTCCCTATTTCTCCGTCTCTTCACATCTATATTGTTCATTCTTTTTTGCCTTTTATTCAAAGTTTTCTTGTTTTTAAATCTCTAAGCATAGCTAAAAATAAATCAAGTCATAGATAGTTTAAACCTATTGAAATTAACGATCAAAATTAATGACCAAATCTACATTTCTTCTATTCTCTTTTCTGCTTTGGCTGAAATTAGATTTTGACTTCCATTTAAAATTTGAATGTCACAAATTATGGTTTAGATGAAGACAAATTATAATTATTTACTGGGAGATATAAAAATAACTAAAATCTTAGAAGGATGGTGTGTGTAGGCTCCTCTCCTGTGGAACCAACTGCCAGTTTTAGTCCGTGAGACTCTGTCTACATTTAAGGGTAGGCTCAAAACTTTCCTTTTTTGATAAAGTTTATAGTTAGAGTGGCTCAGGTTATCCTGACCTATCTCTATAGTTATGCTGCTATAGGCTTAGACTGCTGGAGGACATTTTTTATCATTGCATTTCCGTCTCAATCTCTATTCTCCTACTCTGCAGAATCTGTTAACGCCATGCTCTTTCTGCTTTTTCTCATAGTAGCTTCATCTGGTAAGTTCCTGTTTGGCTGTGGCACCATCCTGAAGAGAAATATCAGCTGCGCTGCTGCGATGTTTATGCTCGGCCTGTTTTTCGGTGTAGTCCTGTTTCTGTGACTGGCTGGATGTGCTCTCTTTGTCTTCTGACGTGCGAGCTGGCTCGGAGCTTGTCTGCCTGGCTGCGTGTTTCCTGGACCGGGCCACCTGTGGAGCTGGTTGACAGTTGCCTTTTGTATCGCTGCTTCTTTCTGTATTTCTGCTTCAGTCTCTTTTGAAATAAGACACAGAAATAAATTTTTTTTTTTTATGTAAATTGTCTTGTTCCATTGGTAAAATGTCTCTTTTATCTCAATAAAAAAAAAAAATACTTATTTTCAGAAAAAATGACTTATCTAGATTTCGATTTTTTCCAGTATAGGTATGAACATGTAACGGTTATGTTTAAGGTAAGGTTTATGGTTAGGCTGTAGAAATGAATGGAAGTCAATGGAAAAGCCCTGCAACTAGAAAAGGTTGACAAAGCATACAGTAGCTGATATTTGTTATCATGAGTGTTAATCATAATAAGTCCAGATGAATAGTATATATTTTATTTTTACCTTACACAAGGCTTTATTTACACCATAAATGCTCACCATTTTAAATTCATTTGGTTTAATAGGACCAAGCAGTAACAAGACATGGACAAGGATCTTTTTGTTATTACAGTCATTCACACGGTTTTCTCTTGTCTCTGTTCTGCAATTCAAGGTTTCACAAACCCTGAGACACATGAGTAAAAAATTATTTTGATTATTTCAATCATTGAAATTGTTTGCACAGCATTTCAAACATTTAGCATTTCAAACACATTTAAGGACTGTGCATTCTTATAAGAAACAAAAAATGTAAAGGTGTTGCTGCTACTTTGTTTGATGTAACACAGTTTAACAGCATCATGTCACTTACCTATAAAATATCTTTGGGGTCAGCACATTTCTTTTAAGGGATGAAAAAAACCCTCAGTTTTCTGTTTAAACATTTTTATTTCCAATGCCTGTGTCTTCTTCTGTGTTTTCTTTAGTTTTGTTGGCAACACAGCCAACAATTATGTATTCAGATAAAAATGATTTGCACATGTGATATATAGACATCGTAAAGTATGTCTATATACATACTCATAATTTTGAGCCTTCTTCCAGGGTTAATTTAAATGAATATCAAGTATGCATTTGAATTTAGACCCATCATCCATCCATCCATCCATCCATCCATCCATCCATCCATCCATCCATCCATCCATCCATCCATCCATCCATCCATCCATCCATCCATCCATCCATCCATCCATCCATCCATCCATCCATCCAATTTCAACTTTTATTTTCTTTTAGAAAATTTAACCTCACTCTCAGTATTTATTTGCTTTTCTTTATGTTTTCTCTCAGCAGTGACAGTAGTCTATGGGGAGCAAAGTCTCTAAATAAAAGGGACAGCTGTTCTTGACTGACTGTTGAGATTCAAGTGAAAAGCGATTCATATTTTCATGCCGTTATTTTTTTAGATTTGGGATTTTTTTAAATGGTTTAATTTTGATTCATTGTGTGTAATGTGTATAAATAGTTACAAAAGTAAAAACACTTGGTTTATACTATCTGGTCAAATATTGTGTTCTACCCACAGACCCAAATACTCTCTTTAAACCACAATTAAGTCACTAAACATTTAAGTAAAAGTGCTTCAATGAAAAACAAGACAGGAAATTACAATAATAAAGCATTTTAATACTGTTCTCAACATTGGCAAAAGAATACAGGAATGCTACAACTGAAACTAACAGACAACATAAGAAACAAACTGGGAAGGTAGTGTTAAAAACATTTTATAAACATAACCTGCTATTTTCACTGACCAAAGAAGTATAGAGAATCTTCCAGTTAAATGAATGAGTAGGAGAGAAACCTGGCTCTATGGCCATCTATGACAGTACAAAAGAGGACTGGGAGAACAGGCTGATGATGGACGGTCTTGATGCATAAAACAAAGAAAGAAAAATTTACAACTGGACAAAACAATGCAATGTAGTTCATGTTTCTTCACGTACAACATTGTAATAAAACAGTGGGAAAATAAAAGAGCCTTTATATATTGAAATGCTGATCAGCATGTATACGAAATAGAGGTAGACCATCCTGCATTACCTAAAATGTCCATGCATTCACCCGTTTATTAGTGCATTCAGCAGGCATGCCTTGAGATCTCCTCAAGTGCATTGCCGCTACCTCTATTTTCTATCTATTTTTAATGCTTTGTTTGATTTGTAAGTATATGTTAATTCTTTGTTCATATTGAGACTGGCATAATATTTATCACTATATCATTTTTTTCATGTAGATAAAGAGAAAGCAAAATCATCTTCAAACATTAGACAGAAAGATCGGCAGAAAAAATCGGGGATAGGTTAGATTAATATCAAAATCATCTGATGTCTTTTTTAAGGTAGTCAATATCTAATGCAAAACCACTACAAATGAGTCCAAGTCTTTAGCAGTGTCACAACGGCAGCTCTTTAAAACTACAAAAAATGTCTTCAGTAATCTTCCAACGGGGAAAATAGGTCAAGAAGAAAGACAGACACCAGAAGGTGTGAGTGTGCTCTGCTGTGAAAAACATGTTTCTTATTAAGTCAATATATGACATATATCTGTAAAAGAGAACACATATTAATTACACTTCTCTGTTGCAGTTTTTACCATGGTTTTACCAACTGTTTTTTTTTTTTTTCATGTGATGTATAATTCTAACTCTCTCAAGCCCATTTGATTATTAAACAGTGGAAGATATAGAGGATGATATTTTATTTCCGGGTGGATTATCTAAATAAGTGGTCCTCCTAATTGTCAATCATTGTGGTGATATGTTTATGTAACTCCAAGACAATATGTTGGATGCAGCTGTCTCCCAATCCTTAAGTGCGTTAGGGAGTTTCCTGTGTGCATACAGAACTAGATATCCTCCACCTGAAGTAGTTTATCTTACTTACTAAAAACTATTTAGAATGTGTTATTCCTAATGGGTGTGTTTGCATGAGATTTTGAGAGAAATAACTTGTATTTATTTCCTGCTACTCAGGAAATTTTACTGATGTTAACAAAAAAATAAATATAAAAGTAAGAAAGAAAACATTGTTCTGTAAAAAATGTAAAAAAAATAAAACAACATGTAAATATTGTATGTAAATACATAATCACTATCTCCATTGATACTGTAATTTTAAAAGCACTTCTTGACACTTTCTCTTAAAAAAAAGGAATAAGCACCATATTAATAGGACTGAAGACATGTCATCTCTACCCATAGTGTTTGATGCACTTTTTTTTTTTTTTACATAGGACAAGGACAGTTATTTCACACACACACAAAAAAAAAATTTAAATGGGAATATGTCAAATGGTCATGTGACTGTCTAATGGCAACACGTGTAAAAGGATATATATGAGGACATTTGTTAATAAAATGATCTATGCAGAAAATGGTTTTCACTTACAATGTAGAAAACAGAAAACAATACTAATTTCCTACAAATTTATCCAAAACCTCCTAAATTAGTTTGATAGAAGCAGAATTTCACAGGACTATGATCTACAGAGGATCCTTCAGCATGAGATGGTTCAATAATTAGCTTTCCACTGCAACTCATTTTCTTTCTGTGCATCCTAAATGAAGTTGGTATAAAACTGGACTATTAGAATTCATCATAGTATTTCACCTTCTTTCCAATCCTCCACATGTGCAATATTAGTTTAATGTGACTTTATCATGGTCAAACATTATGCTGTTACCGGGGTGATAACTGTCTGCTAAGACAGACAATATTCTATATGTAAAACGTTGGCAGCTGGATGCTGTAGTGAATTAAAAAACTTACAACTGAAACTGGACTGATTACAGTAAGAAAACTGAAATCTGCACAGGCACTTGTCTTGCTTAATATTGCTACGCTGTATGATTTGATGACAGTTATTGGAAGGGACTCTGATGCATTCTGATGTATTCAGCCTGTATGAATGGCGGTCGGAACTAAAACAGGAATTGAAACTTTTATCTCGATGTTCCTATATTTCAATTTGTTTTTGTTGTTGTTGTAAGCTAATTTGCCACTCTGACAGATTACAGAAAATTTGGCCCATGATAAAAGTTTTTAAATTCTTTAGTCCTGGTTTGCAAGGTCCCCAGGCTATTGCTCACAGGCAATATTTCTCCCCTTAATAGATTTCAAAATTATCCTTTAAATTAGTGTTTTCCAAGGTGTGTGGCCAGCCCCTTGGAGGGTGGCAGGGGAGGAGGGTTATGGAAGAATAAATTAATTTATTATTATCATTATTGATGTTGAATATGGTTACACAGTAAAACAAACAAATAAAATAAAAAATACACTTTTTAAATATGTTATTTATGTTCAAAGTGTATAATTTATTAAATTAAAATATGTAATTTACTATAGTGAATTTTCCTGGGTGTGGGATAATGGTAATTCCTTTATTATAATTCATATAAACAGAATGGGGACCCAGCAATAAAGTGTGTCAACAATTGTTCTAAATCTTTATGTGTTAAACTGTCATTTCAGTTGGAGAGATACTGACGGCACTTATGTCTTGGGTGAGCATTGCATATGTACCGTTACCCAAGTTTACATTTTTATACATGGACATTTTTCTATATCTTTCAACTGCAATATCACCTATATTCGTGGTTTGTTTTTTTGTTTTGTTTTCCTTATTAGCTCTCTTTTAAGGAAATGTCAGGCATTACATATGCCCATTAAGGAGACAATAATATTACTCAAAAGCTATTTACAACAGAGACATGGTAAAAATACTAAAATTCACAAAGTAAAAGCAGAAAATCAACAGCTGATCTAGAATAACAAAAAAGCAGCTAACAACAGTTGTACTAATCTTTCACAGTAAATTAAATTCCATAAACTCCAAAGGCTCTGCGGTGTAGGAAACTGTGGTGGTTGAGTAGAGACAGCAGACTCCCAAATCTGAATTCAAATGAACTTTTTTTTCCCCTTAAGTATCAATTTCGAAAATTAATTTTAGACCTTGGATGCACTGATAGTCTGTAATGTCCAAACGTGTATTTATTTTTGCTTATTCAAATTACTGTAAGCCTTGTGGAAGTCACCACAAAATGTGGTTTTCAGTGCAATTTTTTTATACACAATTCAGGTATGCAAAAGTTTGTGATTAAAAAGTCTTCATGTCTTTGAGCCTCTGGCGCTTTTCCAGTTCAAGGCTTTTTTTGTTTCAAATTCCCATATCCAGCAACAGGATTAAAGTGTTTTTCTTTCATATAAAAAGAAAAAAAACAGCAAAGAGTTCTAGTAGGTCACTGCAAGCAGGCTTTGTCCAAAACTGAGACCCTCCTAATTGATTGCACTTGATTTTTTGATTGGATTAGATGTTCCACTGTCAAACCCTGTTACATGAATTTAAATCACATATTTTTCACTGTCACGTAGTTGTTAAGCATATTTTGAATACGCTGTGGTCTGAAATCCATAAAGATGAGTCTCTTAAATAGATTATCTGCTCTGTTATTCCATCATGTGCACAACAGAAGACAGTAAGTGCCCTTTTCAAACAGTGGAAATCTGATATGGGTATAAAAAGAAAAAAAAATATAAAGAGAACTGCAGCATAGTCCTGACGGGAACTCCATTTTTATCCTGCTTAGCATTAGAAATAAGACGGCTTCACTGTTGATATATTGTTATTTGATGGGTAGTGTCCTTGTATCAAGGGAGCCTCATGTTCCAAACTACCGTTTTGTTGCAATAATGGAGGTGGTTGTGGTGTTTGGCAACGATCTCCCTGAGGCTGTTTGATAGGAAGTTTAGCATGGACTCCATTTTCCATACAAACTTTAACTTCCTCAAAGTCCATTGCCTCAGGATCTGTTGGGCCAAGCTCTAACTCCAATCCTGCAGTTGCCTGCCTTTTCTTCTGTACACAGACTATAGCTCCAGCCACAGCAGCCAACAACAGAACTAATGCTAGGACCCCAAGGGCTGCAATGAGAGTCTTTGTCATAGGGGTCTCTGGATTTACCAAAGGCTCTACAGACACAGTAGGACTAGTGCGAGCCTCTGTACAGGGACCCATTTCTACAGAGCTGTTGCCTTTAAAACGGATCTTTTCTCCAAGGGGACTGGCACAGACTAAATAGGTGCAGTTTGGTCTCAAACCACGCAAAGTGTATTCAGGGTAGGATGTTGGTAAACTCAGAATCATAGGACGACGGTCAGGACCTGAAAGGTTACGGTAGGTCAGCCTGATACCACGGATGTTGGGCCGGGTCTCAATGAAGCTGTGCAGGTCAAGAAGTATTGATGTTGATGTAACTTCCCGTGAGCTGATCTCGTCAAGTTTATAGGCCAACACCGAGGTTACCACAGAAACCTCTGTTGCGGAAGGCTGCAGGAACTCCGTTTTTTCTCTTACAGTTTCACAGTAGAGGCCTGATGTTCCTGATGAGCACAAACAGGTGATTGTTCCGCTTAAATCAAAATAGCAAGTCCCGCCATTGAGACAAATGTTTTGCGGGCAGAAATGTAGCTCATTTTCCACACCTGAAAAACTCGGGGAAACTGGAGGTTCTGATCCAAAGCGAGGATTGTCTGTTACGAAGGACAAACTTTCATCACTAGGAGGTGGAGGAGGAGGAATGGCGTTGGTATAGGTGGTTTCTGAAGACGTTGTAGGGATTTGGGGAACATGAGTATTTTCTAGAGGATAGCCAATAGATTCCGTTGTGGTAAGAGGACATCCAAAATCTTTGTGCTCCAATGCAGAAAGCTTCTTCCCAGCATTAACTAGAGGAAAATGGCATCTGGTTTCCTCAGGTCTCATCATCATGATGGGTTTTTTTTCTTTTAGCCAAACAGGGAACCAGGCTAACGGACAGAGGCAATTAAAAGGGTTCTCAGCTATGGTCAGTTTTGTCAACTTGGGAAAGTTTTCAAAAAAACCTTCAGGAAATCCCTGGAGATTAATTCCGCTTAGATCCAGTTCTTGAATTGCGACCAGCTGCTTAAGATCACTAACTTTCACTTCGAAAAGTGGGTTAGCAGCCAGGCTTAGTTTGGTAAGGCCCTTTAGAGATTCCTGCTTTAGAGCTTGAGGGACTTCTTGTAACTTATTCGATGATAAGTCAAGCTCATGAAGGTTTCTCATGGAGGCTACGAGAGCTTCATCCAAAGAGGAGAGGCCCAATGAGGATAGTTTTAGGGTTTCTAGATGGGGAGTATGGAAGTTTGGGGATTCAAGTGTTGGGATTTTATTGTTGCTAAGATCTATAAGAAGTAGTCTGGGAAAATCGATCGAAGGCAGAGATGTAAGCTTGTTTTCTTGCAGTTTCAGCTCCAACAGCATCTCTAAACCCTCAAAAGCCTCCGGGTGAATGCTCTGTATGAGGTTTCCATGGAGATACAGCCTCTCTAACTGGACCAACCCTGAGAAACTTTCCTTGGAAATGTGAGTTATATGATTTGCAGAAAGGTCTAAGTTATTCAGTTTTGAGAGTGATTCAAATGCATTGTCAGGAATTTCTGTTAACTTATTTTGGCTCAAATCTATTGATTTCAACTCAGTGATGTCTTTAAAGTCATCCCGGGTTAAGGTGACAATGTCATTTTGGAAGATGTATAGGTTTTCAGTGGAGATAGGGACACGGGGTACACTGGTGGCCCCACTTTGAACACAAAATACTGTGCTTGGAGATTTGCAGTCACAGATTTCTGGGCAATCACTGGAGAACACCGCTTCACAGGAGAGTAGGAAAAAGGCAATGTGAAGGAACATGATGACAGACCAGCGCTCTGAAACAGAAAAATGGGAGAGAAAATACTTGTATTATTGATTTATTAGTTTAACTGGTCATATAGATATATTTCAACAAAAGCCTGAGGGTATATTGACTTTGAGTTTTTCAACACTTTAACAACAAATTGATGGAAAATAATGGGGGGTTGTTACAACTTATGAATTTTTATAGATCTGACAAATGAAATCTAAACATGTTAGCAGGATAAGCTATGCATCCAGTAGAACTACTTTTGTTTTTTGCTTTCTTTCCAAGCTTTCTGACCTCCGAATTGCACTGAGCTGAGATCAGCAACCTGATTATCTAACTTTTACAATCAGTTTACATCTTAACATGATCAAATTCAAACAAGCAGATGCTGTAAGGACAGTTTTGGTCCTAATGTAATATCACAGTAATGTAAGCATTTTGACATATTGTATTCATAAAAAAAACCTCATTTAATTGATATAAGTTAACAAAACTAAACTAAATACATACATTTCAATATTTAGAGTTACATCCAGGGAGAACTGTTACACCTTTGAATGGGTTAAACTAGATGCAGTGCATTACAAAGGATGGACATGTTATAAACCTTTTTTCTTTTATGAAGAAATTTTGCCCTGTTCAAAGGGCTACCCCTCCTGACCTATTTAGTGAAAGTGATACGATGGCATGATTGCAAGGGCTGCATGAAAGAAAAAATAAAACACTGAACTGTATGAATGTGTGACATCTGGATAATAGTCTGCAAGTGGAGGATATTTGATACAATCGTGGGTACACCAGGGCCGGAGCTTTAAGCAAGTTCCCCTTCAATGTAGCTCACAACATGTTAAAGAATGTCTCTTAAAAAATCTAATATCATCATAGGTCAGGTCCTTTAGCAGGACGGAAAAGTTTAACTAACAGCAGGGGGTGTTACTAAGGAAAATGTCAGATCATCTTTAAAAAAAAAAAAGAAGCTAAAACTGATTGGTTTCAAACATACCAACATAGAGCAGCAGGTAAAAGTACAGTAAGAGGTCTTGACTTTCACTTGGACATTCGAACAAACATTTAAATGTTTCCACTAAACCACTAAAGAGTTTTTTGTTTTTTTTTAGCACAAACTGTCATGTTGAAAGGATAATCTTTGTCCCACAGGCAGACTGGCCGGATTTCACTCAAGAATATTCCTGTATTTGAACAATCCATTTTCCCTAGACTTGGACCAACTTCCCAATTTCTGCTGCTGCAAATCATCCCCAACGCTGGATGTTGCTACCACCAAGTTTTACAGTGGGGGTGGTGTTTTGGGGATGATGGGATGTGCTGGGCTTGCACCAGACATATATTCGTTCCTTGGGTGTAAAAATATGCAGTAAAATGGTGGTGCTACAAAGGAGCCAGCCATTGAAATTTAGATTTAAACTCGAAATGTGTTTTTTTTTTTTCATTAATACACGATTTTACCTCACTTGATGAGTCAGACAAACAGACCACTGGTTTCATACCAAAAGACAGAACTGCCAAGATGGAAATAAAACTTTCATTATGCAGAATCAGAGACTGTTAATGGAACATTGAAACTGTTTGCCAATGTTTTCGGGATTCCAGATTACTGCTGGCATGCAGCCTCAGCGAGTAATTTGATGACAGGAAAGGAGAGGAAAGATAATTGTATGTTAGTATCAAAACAGGAAGAGTAAGAGTAGAAACTGGGACATAATGTTATGATAGATGGGTGCATGGAATAATAAAAAAATGTCTTTATATATCCATTTCTTATTGTGGTGTTAATAAATAGGCCAATAACTTATTTTAAGGCAGGCTTTTAGACATACTCCTCAGACATACAAAATAGAAGATTATACTAAAAATAAAACACTAACAAGCATATGTTTTTTAATTCAGCTTTGGAAGGAAGATATTTGTGATTTTTGAGGAAAAAGTTGTATGATTGGGTGAATTTATAAAAGTTATTTACTTCTGCATACTCCTATTCGGATATGTAATTTTATTAGGCAAGTGCATTGGATGTATTTATGTTTGTCCAAAATGTGAGTAAAAAACTGAAGTTATGATCAAAAACATTAGACATCATAATAAAATATAAGGAACAAATTTTACTATATTAAGAAAAAGCCATGAAATCAAGCATGATTCTTTACGTACAGACTTAGTTGCCAGTTTCATTAATTAGTTCAGTTCAGCGCAAATTCACAACACGTCATCTCAAGGCACTTTATTGTTTAACTGATCATATAGTGCAAGCTTGCCAAAAGAATTGGTGTAAGCATAAACAAATACGTTGAATTAGTATCGTGGAAAAGGATTTTCTGTTAATAATATTACTCTGGACCCTTTTCAATAATGAAGTAAATATACCATATGTAGCAACTTTTAGACTTTTTTTAAATGTATAAGACTGCATTATAAGGCAGAAAGTAGATAAATTTCACAGTTATACCTTCCCACCTGCTTTCGATTGGTAACTTTCTACTCTGGTAATTGTTTTGTTGTCATCCTCGTAGCTGCAGCTGCTGAAACATCACATAATTCCTGGAAAAGGATCTTGCAGTGTGTTTTTTCATTGTTCTATAATCCATCTATAAAACACATGAATTTTTGACTTAGTTCACATTACGCTGAGAACAAGTATTCTTAAAAAGTAGTTTTTACGCCCACCAAGGACACAACATATTTGAGGACACGAGACGAAAATGAGGGTTCAAAAAAAGATATTTTATTAATAAATTCTCTCCGCTTTAGTTGTTCTTGGTTCGGCTTCTTCAAATGTTCTGCGGAGAGAAAAATAATTAACGGCCCTCAAATCCCGTGCCCCAAAAAAATAAAAAAAGAAACCCAAAGTAACAACAGAAAGTTGGACCTGGCAGGCCGATCAAACAGAATAAAACGGTACAGCAGGGGGCCAACCCTATACAGGGCCGTCGAAGCCCCTACTGGTACCGGACTAAAGGCAAAAAATAACCTAAGCAAAAGAAAAATCGAAAACAGGACTACCGGTCCCGCCAGGCCAAAAACCTCAAGAAAAAAGTAAGAAAAAGGTAACAAAAATACCACATGGCAGGCTGGAACGTCCGCTGCAGGCCGCAGTGACAAGACAAGTGCGCACCGCGCACGATGGAGCAAATGAAGCAGGTGGGAAGTGGCGTCCAAACGAGGTTGGAAAGGAACGCGAAAGGAACGCGCAAGGAACACGCAAGGAACACACCAACGTGCTGAAGGCCAGCCTATTTATAGGCGGACGACAGCACCACAAATTAACATAATTAATTTACTAAAAGAATCCTAAAATATATTAACAAAAAGATCCTTCAACTAAAGTTTATAAGCAAACGAAGAAAAGAAATGGACAAAAATCATAATGTGCCTGGGGCACATAACACCCCCACCCAAAGACTCTGAATGGGGTCCGAAGCAAAGCTCAACCCATTCAGAGAAAAAAAAAAAGGAAAGCGGGACTACAGTCGTGAGTGTGCGTCGGCCACTACATTGTCCTATCTTCACATAATAAAAACACGTTAAAAGGAAAGCGGGACTAGAGTCAGGAGAGTGCGTCAGCCACTACGTTGTCCCCTCTTCCTACAAGAAAAAACGCGTTAAAAGCTGTCACATCAAGACATAATCCAATGCGCTCTCAATGCCACCGAGCTCGCAAACACAGCCGATCCACCAACTCCAGTCTGCGTTCTTCCAAAAACAGCTCCTTTTCCATCAAAGCCAGCTGTCCTAATTCGATCTGAAGTTCCTCTAAACGACACGGATCAGCTGCAAGTGAGGTTTTATTCGGCGATTCATCAAGACTCTGTGCTAAAACTGCAGCAGGAAAAATATCCTTCGTGCACTCACTAAAGACATCTAATGTGGCTCCTCGAGCACTCATCCAGGTCAGACTCCATGTCCACCCCTGGAATCTAGCCACACTAAACAGGAACACTCCATCCAATGTAGGCTCTCGAGCAAACTCATCCAGGTCAGACTCCATGTCCACCCCTGGAATCTAGCCACACAAACTGTCAAGCACACACACAAAGCCACAAAAACACCAGAGTCAAATCGTCCAATCCACAATAACCTCAAAATGCTCGGCTTCCCGTGCATCTGCAGCTGCCCCGACACCTGCGTCATCTCGTTCACTGGAAACAACCGATAGATTTATGCAGAGCGGGCGCACGTTCATTACCAGCAACAGATCGTTTGTGCATTTCTGCAAAGTGTCCAATGTGGGCCCTCGAACAAACTCATCCAGGTCAAACTCCATGTCTACCCCTGGAATCAAGCCACACCAAATCAGGAACACCTCTGCACAAACAAAGCTACAGCACCACCAGAACCGAATGCTCTAACTAATCAGCGCAACGCGCGTCAGCTGCGCAAAAATACACACAAACCCAGCACAACCGCCAACAAACAAGAACCAACCGTAGGACACGACCTGTCTCTAAAAGGCACACTTTGTTTAAACAAGCCCCCAAAAATATGTTACGTCCACCAAGGACACAACATATCGGAGGGCACTAAAGGCAAACTTTGTTTTGACAAGCCCCCAAAAATATGTTACGCCCACCAAGGACACAACATATTTGAGGACACGAGACGAAAATGAGGGTTCAAAAAAAGATATTTTATTAATAAATTCTCTCCGCTTTAGTTGTTCTTGGTTCGGCTTCTTCAAATGTTCTGCGGAGAGAAAAATAATTAACGGCCCTCAAATCCCGTGCCCCAAAAAAATAAAAAAAGAAACCCAAAGTAACAACAGAAAGTTGGACCTGGCAGGCCGATCAAACAGAATAAAACGGTACAGCAGGGGGCCAACCATATACAGGGCCGTCGAAGCCCCTACTGGTACCGGACTAAAGGCAAAAAATAACCTAAGCGAAAGAAAAATCGAAAACAGGACTACCGGTCCCGCCAGGCCAAAAACCTCAAGAAAAAAGTAAGAAAAAGGTAACAAAAATACCACATGGCAGGCTGGAACGTCCGCTGCAGGCCGCAGCGACAAGACAAGTGCGCACCGCGCACGATGGAGCAAATGAAGCAGGTGGGAAGTGGCGTCCAAACGAGGTTGGAAAGGAACGCGCAAGGAACACGCAAGGAACACACCAACGTGCTGAAGGCCAGCCTATTTATAGGCGGACGACAGCACCACAAATTAACATAATTAATTTACTAAAAGAATCCTAAAATATATTAACAAAAAGATCCTTCAACTAAAGTTTATAAGCAAACGACGAAAAGAAATGGACAAAAATCATAATGTGCCTGGGGCACATAACAGTAGTAAAGGAGTTTTCTTTACTATGGCGTAATATTATTTCTCTTCAAAGTGACATTTGTCTTATTGTGGAATTGCTGTGATCTCTTCTACTGAATGAAGCAACAGGTATTATCATAAGCCCTATCTATCAATGTCTTTGCTTTAAACCTGACAGTGTGTGTCTATGTTCTTTTTTGAAAAACAGTAAAATGTAATAAATTAGTTGCACAAAAAGATTAACACTGGATACCTACCAAACTCTTCTTTTAATGTGTGCAACATAAAAGAGAAGTATTGCAGTCTAAATAACCAGATTGATGAGGTTTCACAACCTGCAAAGCAACACAGAGACACACAAATGCATCTGGTATGAACATGCATATCTCAAGATGCGTTTTGGACACACCATCATGGTGACGGCACCAAGGATCACATTGGATCTTCTTTCAACTCATAACTCTCACACGCATGTTCCTGCACATGCTTGCAATAGCACATACATCAACTCAGTCCACTACACAGCTGGATTCTGTTACCCAAAATGCACTGCAGCAATCCCTCACTGCGAGGCAGAATGAGAGACCCACATAAACCTTCATCCTCCCCTTGTGAAAAGACAGAGGTAGTGGGAGAACAGAGAATGAAATCTCCATCTGTGGTTCTGTTCTTTAAAGTGGGAGAAGAGGTAAACTAGGATAACAAAAGACTAAAGGAAAGAGCTTAGAGGGGCTCCAAATGTGAAAGCAGCACAGCGAATAGGAGATACTTGCCAAGAATTGGGTTTTATTGCAAGCTAGAGGTATTACAAACATTTTAAAAGTCACAACAAAAAAATTGCAGTAATATAACTTCACAGCATTACTAGAGAAGTAGAAAAAAAAACAGCTATTTAAGACTTTTAGAATTACAAGTATGGGAAACTACAGAGGATAAACGTAGAGGACGGACACCCAGAGACAAAGAAGCAGGCTGGGATCATAAATTGTGTTAGAGAGTTTACTGGGAGGTTACTTCATTTTCTTCCAGGGAGAAAAAGGACTTGAATTATTGGTACCAAGGTGAAAATATCCTGTTACCTCATGCCAGAAAAGCTTAATCTGTTTAAAAACTTCAATCTTCCTTAAACCCTTAGTGTGTGACTGGTGTGTAAGGAGATCAAGTGTTTCCAGCATGTGCATGTTGTTGCCCAGAAATGTTTACACATAAGCGGTCAGAAGTATGTGAACTAATGTCACATTAGTGCATAAATTCCCAAAAATAACTAATATATATTTGAAAAGCTTTTAGACACAAAAAATGCTAATTTAACCTTTTTAGTTATTGCTTCAAAATGGAAACACTGGTAGATAATTTCTAACAATCCTGCAAAAACTTGTTATAATGTTTAAGAACATCATATGGAATAGAACAGAAGTCCAAGGGTTGACAATATCAGTGTACTAGTATAGTCAATATACCATTCAATGAGATCTCAGAGAAAATACCATTTTTTTTTCAACCTATTTCAAATATAAATTAATGTAGTGCCCCCCTCCCCATCAATTGCTGTGAATTCCTATTCTGTGGTCTGAGGGGAGGGGGGGATAATTTCACTTTTAGGCTTGTTTGTTGCAAGGGATTATTTTCTACGTGATACAAGCTAATCTATTGATTATGTATTTACAGATATTTACCTGACGACTACATAAAAAGGCATATTTAGAAGTGGAGTACTGTCAGGTAGATGAGATGTTAGAAGTTAGTAAGGTTTATCAATTAAATGGTAAAATGGTAAATAGCCTATACTTATAGTGCTTTTAAAGTAAGGAGACTTGATTGAAAATCTTTACTACGTTCATTCATTCACCCATATACTCACACACTGATGGTGGCAAGCTACAGTGTAGCCACAGCTGCCCTAAAGCTTGCTGATACTGTAGAAGCGAGGCTGCCGTACACCATCAGTAGACAATGCAAGTCTTGCTCAAGGACACAACAACACTAAAAGCCACTGAAAGCTGGAGCTTGAACCAACAACCCTCTGGTTGCAGGTCAAACTCTTTAATCCTTTCCTCAGTCGTCACTCCCAAAGACATGCTCACTAGCACTCCGGCACGGAGGAGATACAGCTGCTGTGTGTTCCAAGATATATTTGATAATGAAGATGATGTTTTTTAAGACTTTGGTATAAAAAAATTAATGATTGATGGTAGTAAACCAAATAAGTTGTTTTTTGGTAAACTGCTTGTGAAGGCTGAGCGCCTTCAGGCTGGTACATTAGTTTTGCTACTATGTGGTGATTGGCTTAGATTGTTACCAAGCCAGTGGAACCTGTAGGGTAGGTGTGGTTGGTTATAAAGGCTTCAGTGCAGAACTTAAAGAGTTTTTCTCTCTGTCTCCTTCAGGGAGATTGGCTTACAAAAATTGGTAGTATTTTTGGTTATATGGTACCATTTTCTTAACAGAATGTAGACGGAATGATCTTTAAGTCTGTTATTTAAATACCCTACTTATTTTCACTATGAAAGGGTTTTTGTTTTGTTTGTTTGAGTTTCGATAAAACTGGGCAAGCTGAGTTTAGGTCCTAAGAATACTCTGGCTCACAAAGCCAAAATATAAATAATTTTTAACTTCATAGGAAAGGTTTGCAGAATAAGTATTTCACAATCTGTTTGCATCGTTCATGTCTTCAGCTCCATCAATAAATTAAGCTTTAATTTTTTCTATTGCCAAAGCACCTATTTAAAGAGATTTAGAAGTAATCCTTAGCATTAATGTTTCATCACCTGACTCATCATGATCTAAAACGAGTCGTGGTCTTTTCTAACAATCTTAACTTTCTTTTGTTTTTCCTCCAGGTTTTTTATTATAGACCTCACAGACTCTAAAACACACCAGCTATTGTGCTTTAACAGGTAGGAGAGAGGAGCCCACGGTCATACTTTACACAATTGCTCCCAAATTGTTCAGTTGAAACCAGAAATCTTACATAAAAGATTTAATGGCAACAACATCAAACTGGATTGTCTACTAATCTGTCATCATTTGACCTTGGTTCAGCCAGCAACTGTGACGCTGTGGTTTATTTCTTTTGTCTAACTCCGGTATGCCAGCTTTGCTTCTGCTCTTGCTATGATGAAAATGCAGACGGGCTTTCAGGTGAGCTGCTGCTCCTTGTCAGACTGCAGTGTTTACCTAAACCTTCTGCCCCACAGAGTGAATGTGGTGACAGCTGGAAAGTTTGTTTTGCTATAGCTTTATTTGTAAGGACTTGTTCTTTGAAACATCTCACATTCTGAGAGGAAGGCTAAGAGTCAAATGTAAGGCCTGTCTTTAAATGCCTGTTTGACACAGACTACAGTTTTTTATTGTGTTAAAAATCCTTTATGCAATAACATTTTTAATGCTGATATATTCATAATAGAGTGTAAGTTAATCCATATCAGACAAAAACAGTTTCTGTGCTCTCGAAATATGGTTGCAGTGAAGAGTGCCTGTGCGTATGCATGTGTGGGTGTCTTCTCATTTCATCTGTCTGTCAGCAGCTGGATATGAACAAGTCACCTGCGTTAAAGCTGCACACAGGTGTGCTGGCAGCAGACACAACCCTGTCAAATGAGCCCACCTCACCCTAAACATGTACTGTCTGTATCAGATTCTTCCCTAGGAATTGGCCAGTCCTAAAAGGTGTTTTGTGTTTCATATGTGATACTTATAGCAAAATATTCCGTTGCATTTTACACTGCAAAAACAATCTCGAAATAAGTAAAAAAAATAAAAAATTATTACGTTTATTTACCCTTAATTTGAGTAGTTAAATAAGATGGTTTGCCAATGGAATTAGATTTTTTACCCTTAAAATAAGATAATTAGATAATATGCCCTTGAAATAAGACAATATAATTGTTTTTTTCTTATTTTAAATGTAAATTGTCTTGTTCAATTGGGAAAGTGTCTCACTTAAGTCCTTAATTCATGAAAAATGCATTTAAGAAAAAATTACTTATTTAGATCTACTTTTTTGCAGTGTAGAAGTAATGACACCCTTATCTATCAAACATAAAATTTACATATGTGAAAAACTTGTTAATTCCCATCTGTTCAATAAGCATGGGAATATGTTTTAGATTTCATCTTACATCTTACTGCATGATAAAACTTCCACAAGTAATGTGCGTTTGTTACACCCAGTATTTAAAAAACTTTAAGGACGTAGAAAAGCATGTCTTTATGTTAACATTTGCATCCCATTAATATTAATATTATAATTATTCCCAAATACTACACCATGTAATTTGAAAATATACAGTAAATAATACAGTCAATTTTTTTTACGTTTTAAATACGAGTGGGAAAATGTTCCCTTTGTCAGAAGTTTTCCCACGTTTCCTATTTTATTATGAGATGTTCTTTTTACATGTGAAACACATGGGAAACATATTACATGTGGACAGTATTCCCACATGTCCCCCCATGTTATTACAAGAAATAATCTTCGCATGTGTTTCACTTTTCTCACCTTATTTTATCATTTGTTGTTTTCTTTTTAATTCATATTATCTTTATTTTCCTGTATGTGATCTCAGATTGGCCCTCTTCAGTTTTTTCTTACCCTCTTTCTCTGATAAAACTGGAATATGGTGACATTTCCCCCTGAAATACGGCAGCCTGATAATGACCCCTTTTGGCCTCCTCAGGTCTGTCAGTTTCTGACCTGTCAACACCTCGTGTAATAAACTATTCCCATCTGGGAAAGGCATCTCCTCTGAAGACACTGAAGCAAAAGTTCACCACAGCTTTGTATGCTTGCTTTTATTTTAGTCCTATATACATACAGGCCTACAGCTGTCACCACCATGTATTTATCTTTTACACCTCTCCATCTATCTGTCTATTCTACTACCTTCAGGTGATTACCCCTGGGATGCTAAGCCAATTGGACACCTCCTTGTATAAACCAAGCTTTAATTTCCAAGTCCTGGCCTCTGGCATGATAACGAATATTTCTGACTGAAGGGGATGCATGAGGGTACATGAGACACTCCCTCTGGGTTTAAACAAGTCTAGACAGGTAATGGTAATGTTTCTTTAAACACGGAGTAAGGTGCCAAAAATAGACATTTTACCTAATATGGAGTTTAAAATTACAGAAGAAAAAAAAATGGATGGATGGATGGATGGATGGATGGATGGATGGATGGATGGATGGATGGATGGATGGATGGATGGATGGATGGATGGATGGATGGAAGGATGGATGGATGGATGGATGGATGGATGGATGGATGGATGGATGGATGGACGGAATGAGAAAAACAGCTTTACACTATAGATGACCAGTTAAAAGTAAGCGACATAAAAATTCTCAGCTTTACATTTCCAGTTGAAATAACACATCAACACATATAGTAATTATATTAAAGCATTATTTTGATGTTGAAAAAACAAAATTAGAAAGATTTCCTTGAGGAAACCCAAATAGAACAAACTTTAATCTAATTTGGCTTTAAAAGGCGTATTTCACTGTTTATTCATGGGACTTGAAATCTTTCAACGCGCCTGGTTCTGCTGGATGTTTGTTCCTTTTAAAGGCAGGTATCCTTTATACACTATCTTATACCTGCATTATAAGTATATGAAGGATTGCTGCAGAGTTGAAAATACAAATGAAAATCCTCTGTTCACTACAGAGTTACTGTAACGTGCCTTAAAATGACATGTGTGGTGAATTTGCGCTATAGAAATAAAGTGAATTGAATTGAAATTAAATGCTTGTTTAAACCTGACTGTTTAGGTAATTATTTAATATAATTGGCTAGGATTATGTATATACAATGTGAAACTAATGAATCTAATATATTTCTGTACATATATTTTATTTTTAGAAAGTAACTTGAGATGGCATTTGTTGTGAATTTGCACTATTATGTAAATGGGGAGTAACTAGAGGTTACCTCACAGAGCATACGTTCTAATGAGGCTGCAAATACCTAGTTTAAATACCCCAGCCTGTCATGCTGTGTCCCTGAGCATAGATCTAAATGGGCGCTTCAAGCTGCCAATCACTCCCTTTAAAGTGATAACAGGATACTGATTTAATAATAATAATAATAATAATACATTTTATTTAACAGCGCCTTTCTGTTCTGCAGCAGGACATACCAAGTGGTTCTGAGCACATTTGAATCAAACAGGCTTATTTTTACACAAATATCTTACATATAGTAGCTCCAGAACAACTCTCTGATTCACAGCTATTAGAAACCAATCTCTGTGATGTAACGTCAGAGGGAGAACTGTTGTGTGGTTAAACCATCAGCCATTTTAAGCTCAGGAGAGGGTAGTGATGCTGAGGAACATGGAGGCATCACACCTTACAGGTCAGAGCCATCCAGAGTGGACCTCTAGCCAACAGAGTCAGAGTCTGATACAGAGGATGATGGCTAATATGACCGCAGCAGGTCGGTCAGAAACACACAGCTAGGCCTCTGTTACCTTAAAATTATCACATTGATCATTAGTACTAACGCTTTGGTGCACAAAAAATACTGGAAAATGTCAATATTGTGTCACCAACATTTAAAGGGTAAATGCAGTGGTTACGAAATGTGAAAACTTTATCCTTTGGAAATATTTCCATATTTTCATAACATCTTTAGCAAAAAAAAAAAAACAATTCTCTAATTTTATGCACTTTGATCAGGATAATCTGCCAGCTGTGGGCATCTTTTTCAGAGAGGCTTCATCTAAGAGATATTTGCATGCCCACTGCAGATCCACAATACTGTCTAAAATGTTTTTTACTATAATAATCATTGCAATCTTTACAGTATTAACAGTTCGCACTTTGATATTTGACAATATTGTAATAAATAATCATTGTGTGCCTATTATGAAGTAATTCCTTATAAGCTGATTTATGTTGTTTTTTCTGTTTTACTTTATTTATTTGCATGTGCAGATCAGGTTCCAGGAGTTCACATGCTGTTTGTTGTTCTCATAATAGAATTCCATGAAATTTCCTCAGAACTGCTTTCTAATTTTACTGGTGACTCATCGCTTGCCCCATATGTTAGGGTTTGCAAAATTTGCAGGTTTGTCACTAAAACCTACCAAGTAATTTGTACTGGAATTTTACACGCATGGGAGACTTGCACTGGAAAATCAGGAACAGTCTGAGCTGTTATTCACAATCACACGTCTCCAAATTCAATTTGTCCGCCGCAAATGAGACTTTACACAATAACGAATACTGCTGAGCTCCCTTAATCTCCTGCATGCACCCACACACACACCCACATACACAGAGAAACTGAAACAGTCCCAGAGATCTTTACCAACCGTCCCCTGCAGCTGGAACACCTCATTAACCCAATGTGTGGATGGATTTACTGCTGGGAGACCAGCGGTAAGGTCCACACACACAAATATGCACACAATCATGATTGAAATGCAGCTACAAAAGAAACCAAACTTTTAAAAAAGTGAGAACAGTTAAAAGGGCAGAGCCATATTTACGCTGAAGGATGTTGTTTTGTCGTGTGTGTGATTTGGCTGTTTACTTTGTCACTTATCTGTTTGCTCTGACTCCTGACAGATCCCTTTAAGTAAACACATGCACTAACACACATGCTCATTCTTGTCTCTGCTGGAAGGCGAATCAATTAGCGCAAAGTGAACTGCGTTGTGTTTGTTTGGTTCTGTTGAAGCCAGTGACCTTGACTGGTTCATGACCCAGAGACAAAGGCTGTATTATTCACAGCAACAGAAGAAAAAAAATCAGATTTTTAACTCTTTGCAGTGTTGCTTTAGAGCTGTGCCGCGCCGCCTGCTTCCTCAGGTTTACGAGACCAGGCATGTTTCCTGACATTATTTTTCCCAGTTTTCAAGCGGCTGCCAACATGTGAAATGTGTCTCTTGGAGGGTGACTATGGCGGGAAACCTTTGTGTATTAAAGAAAGGGAAAATATAGAGCCAATTGAAGTTTGAGCAGTTTATCCATTGAGAGATGTTTTACAGCCAAAACATAAAAAATAGCATATGCTATGTAGTATGTGCAGTTTACATGTAGATTAACAATGACCTCATTTCCAAATCACACACATATACTTAAACATCAATCACACCTTATCTCTGATAAAGATTGTTAATCATGACAGAAGGCAGGCACTCCCTGTTAGGCACTTACTTTACTATCTGCTGATTAACTGATATGTGTTTCACTTAAAAAAACAAAAAAGCAATCTTACATCTCTAAAGTACTGTTAAAGGAGCAATAAGCACTCATTTATCATTTTAGACAGAAAGAGCTAAAAAAAATGGTGATATGAAGAACTAAAGATCTGTTTTTAGATTAAACAGTGTAACGTCCTACACAGTCTCTCTATGTCATAATCATCAGAACACATCTTGGTTTAACAGTTGCCAGGATAAAGGAACCTGCTTTTGGTCAAATACAATGTTTGCTACAGATTTGATCATTGTGTCTAGCTGCTTGTCAGGAGTTGGATTCGTCTGATTTAAAGTAACTCTTAACTTTTTAGCATACTAAGATATTTCGGATCATTTCATGTTACTTTATGCGAACAGTTCAAGGAGTGCCCTCTCATGTCCCAACATGGCTGCTCATCAAACGCTAATCTCAATAAGCTAAGGCACGTTTGGGAGCATTGTTAAAGCATAGTCAGAATAACGCTATTGATCAGTTCTACCCTTTAATGTAAGCATGGCTTAAAGGATGGCTGTGGTCCCTAAGTTTATGTTTGTTTTTTTTGGGTAAATATAAAACTAAAAAGTTGTTCCTCAATCAGGTGGGACAAACAGTGACAATAATACAGTTATTGTCTATTTTGTTCTTTGTTTGATCATATTTGCAATGTGTTTATAAGGACATTAGGGCTACTACTCGCGACTCAATCTGTTGATTATTTTTTTGACTAATGGATTAATAATTGGATAACAAAAGGTCCCTTGAAGAAGACTGAAAATAATAAACTTTCCACTTGAGGAGTTCTGAATGGAGTAAATTTACAGACGAAAAAGATTTTTATCTTAAATGCAAAATGTGCAGACATTTTCTTACAAATTTGGTAGAGTTCCTGCTCAGGGTGGGTCGCTCTGTCAGTTAAAAGTACATTTTAGAGTCTCTATACTCCAGTTACCGATTAATCAATTACTAAATTAGTTGACGATTATTTAAATCGATTAATCACAATTAATTAAATTATTGTTTCAGCCCTAAAGGACATCCTTTTTTGGTTTTAACATAAACCACAAACATATTTGCTATTGAAACAAAATTCAATAACAACTTTATAGTTGAATTTCTTAAGCAAGTATTGCTTATGGTATTTAGTTTTAGCTTTACAACTTTTTCATTTGGGTAAAGATTGAAAAAACTTTGATGCACAAATAGCATAGTATATATATATTTAATTAATTTGAAAACTAAAACTACTATTAAAGAACCTGGTACACATTTTTTAAGGACAGTGTCTTAATTCATTCCCCAGATTACAAGGTCCACCCAGGTAGGTTTCTATTTTCCACCATACTCCTTAAAAAGAAACTGGGAATCAAAAATCTTTCACCCAGAAAGAAAATGGGAAAATCAACATTAGCAGGAAAACAAACTGATCAGAGTATCTCTTGCTTTTTTTACTAAGAAGGAAACAGTGCAGATATCTCTGTGTTCATTGAGGCCATGGGAGAGGGAATCTTTCAGAAGGTAACACTAAGTTAGGTTTCTTAGGCTCAACATGTCACAGCAGACTGCTTGTTAAGTAATAGGCTGGCTTTTTAACTGCTGGTGGTCTTTTAGGAAATATCAGCATTGAGGTGCAGCTCTATTTGTTTGGGAATAAGAGACAGATGTTATTGTAATGCAATTGTGTTTATGTCTGATAATAATGCTAAATCCACTTAATGGAAAATCAATAGTTGTCAGTATCAGCAGATCAAAAATTGGAAAGTCAGAAATTGGACAGAAATTCAGATTAGAGTGTCTCTATACAGTTAAAATAATATAAACAGCCACATTTTTTTGCTCATTATTTGTACACAGATGCTGTCCTGTCAAATCCACCAAGGGTGAATTTTTATCAGCAGTACAAAATTAATACAATTTAAAATAATGAGTCTCAGCTAAAAATAATCAAACTGCAGCCAGGCCTCATATAACCCTAAAGACAAAAATCCCCGAGCGGAGTAACTAGATAGTAACAAACCAAAAACTAGCACTTTTCCATCTCCCCTTATCCAGTGCTGTCTGTGATAAAGCTCTAACCCATGTCGACTTTGATCCAAAACATGCCATTCCACATGCTTGTGGTTAAATCACAGGCTTCGCTGCACTCTGTGGGGTGAAACCGGACTCCGAAGTAGAGACACGTGAAGGAATGGCGACGACACGCTTGACTGCAGACCAGGCGCTGACACACGACTATGAAAAGGGCCTCGGGGGCTTTGCAGGGATTTTGGACAGGCGGGATGGGGAGAAAACAGGGTTGTGTTTGTATAGATAAGGAGGGCAGTATACACACATACAGATACACATTCAGCTAAAAACCAGACAAGCAGAAAAAAATATAGGACCAGACGTATGACGTCAAAAATATAAACGCATTCTTCTTTTTTTTAAAGCTGAAGAGCACCGCTTATGCTCTCCAAATAAAACAGAAACACAACAAGTATGACAAACAAGACTTAATCAGTCCTGTTGATTTACGCTGATACTTTTTAAAGACTTTGAAAAGTCAGTGTGAACTAATCCAATGCATTAAAGTCTCTGTATATCTGTAGTTTAGCCAGTTTTGCTTAAACTAGCGTATCTGTGACAAAGCAGGCCAGTGTTCCTAAGAAGAGCAAATATAAACGGAGCAAAGATGCATTTACAAAATAACATAACATCCAACAAATCAGTCCCATTGTTTGTGCTGCAGATCTTTTATCAATACCGATTTCTACTTATTTTCTTTGCAGACAGCTTGGATCTGCACTTGGCGAAAGTATGAGTTCACAATGTTCTTTCAAATCAGGACCACATCTGCTAGAGATTTGCTTTGGAAACTGCAAACAATTACCAATAAAACACTGCATGAACATGATTGGAACAACTCTGTGGATTTGGATGACTTTCAAGATGGGAATATGAAGCATTTTCTCAGGTCAAAGGGATATAATATAGCAGATTGCTGGATTTCCTTATATTAAAACCTATTCTTTTTTATTAAGCAAAAGGTGTTTATTAGAAAATATAATAAGCACCTCTTTCTTTCCTTATATTTTTATTTGGTAATCAAAAATATCATTAGCTGCAGCCCCAGTTTTATTGATTGACTTTTAAAGCAGGTTGCAGATATCTAAAAACCAGATAAGATCTATCATAGCTAGGGTGGAACGGTTCACAAAATCCACGGTTTGGTTCGGTTTACGGTTTCGTGCTCTTGGTGTACGGTTCGGAATATGTTGATTGTTAGGAAAATCTATTATGTCTTGTATAGTACAACACACGTTGCACAATGCTTGCACACTGTTGCACTTTTATCCACAGCTTTCTTTCCGCCGTCATCGTAGGTCACTCTAAATGCAAAGTGGTCCCATACAGCAGACCTATAAAGTGCTGCTGGCGCATCATCCAACTCCTGTTCTTTCCCACTCGCCATACCCACACAATTCTCCAAAACAACTGATTTTTTTCTGCTACACCCGGCTACGTTGCTTCGCTTCTTCTTCTTGTTCACTACTGGGGGCTGGCTTTGGTCGCAGTACCGCCACCTTCTGCTCTGGAAAGTACACGCTTCCCCTATGAGAAAAAGGAGCAGCGCATGAACCGAACGCAACACACGCGAACCGAACCGAGACAGTCTAACCGAACGGTTGGGACGGTTTTCATCAACTTTCATAGCTGACACTAACCTTTCCTACCTTTTCTTTTATACAAAACTACAAAACAGACAGAGAGCGAAACAACCAGGAAAATTTTGAGCTGCTAGAAAATTATAAACATTTTTATAGCACTTTTTTTTTTCTAATTGTTCAATTACCATAGTTTCTTACCAAGCTAGACATTTTTTCATATCATTCAAGATAAATGTTTTAACAACATTTTTTAACAAGTAGATATATCTTTTTCCAGAAGGTCTGAACTCCTACATTTCCAAGTAAGGTCAACACATTTTTTAAGAAAATTATGATACAGCCGTTGACCAGGAACCTCTTCCAGTCACTTTGAAAAATGGCAGCAGTTAAATTTTTAATCAGCTGGAAGTACATAATTAGCTATCAGCCCAATCAAAACTCAACACAGATGCAATAAGTTCCTTTTCCACATTAATCGAGGCTGGAAAATTGCTCACTTTATCTGCGCTGCATCAATTTGTTTGATATGTCTCATCTGTCATACTTTGAGCAGCCTGGTGTGTTTTGGCTCTATTAGAGGTATGGAGTAATGTTTCTGCAGCTTACTGACCTGCTGACTGCTTGGTTTGGACCTACTCTAGTCTGGTTTTGTTTGTGGAGTGTCTAGCATTAGCCAAGAGGGATTACAATGTCCTGATGAAATACACATGACGGACACATATTAGCAAACACTGCTCGCTCTTTGGAAGCTGACACAGACCTGGCAGGTATCTGAGCTTTTATGATAACTTGGCTTTGGTAAGACATTCAGTTTTGCCTGTGGCAACAATGTTCAAAACTGCCGTGGATTCTGAAACAAAGATTAGATTAATGGCTAAGTCTCTGATGGATCTCTGGCAACCGTTGAGTGAAGATCTGGCTATCAATGTGGGAAAAACAGGTTTGCAACCAAGTTTTAGTTTTGAATCAAGGTCATGGCAATACCATTACATAAACTGCAAATGGCTTAAAGATGTCCACATTTTATTTCATTCAGACAGATAATCAAGTTGCTTACTCATAAAATAAGACATAAACAAATGAGCAAATCTGTATCTTAAAGTCAGCAGCAGTTACTGTGATTTTCTTTCAGAAGGAAGATATAGCTGATTAAGTGGACTTTTTGTTATTTTGCAACACAGATAATTTATGCCAATTAGTTTATCACGAAGCAAATCTACCATCCTTTAACAATATTGGGGTTATAGTCATTCTAAAATATTGATCATATGTTAATTTGACATGTCTGAAGCAGATTACAGTAGTTCTATTATATCTTGTATTTTCAAATACTGTTTTAATTTACGGGCCAACCCATTCAGGATTTAACCTGCTTCCTACTCAAGGGCTGCTTAAGATAGTGAATAGCTCCATTGCATCCCTGCTTGGACAAGCTGGTATGGAAAATATTTTTTATTTTAATTTCTTATGATAATCCGTTGATCTGGAATCGTACCATATGCTGCTGTTTTTTCTTTTGGATCATGCTAGTCATTTTGCCCTTTGAATTACACTCTGCTCTTTTCTTTCCTGCTCTATTTAAATGAAGTGTGTTTATTAAGGGGTGGCATTTATAAGAAAATTTAAAGATACTGTATTGTAGGACCAGTGCCAAGTACTATATAATGTCTTCCATTAAGTCATAATAGAAACTTTTTGTTCTTCTATAATAGTATAGATCATCATCATATATACATGAAGGATCCCTGTGGATCATCGGAGTTATTCCAAACATGTTGGTGTCCAAACTAAATCCAATTGCAGAGAAAATGCTTCAGTGGGTGGAAACTATTTTTTTTATATATATTTCCACTGGTTTTAAGAGGAGAAACTTGATACCAAATATATATAGTCAAGGTCCATTTGAATAATGCCATTTTTGTCAATGTACATTATTTATTACAGTTACATTAACAACATTAATTAGCTGTCTAATTAGCCTTCTTATCAGCTCGGTTAGCTAGCACGCTGTCTACAACTCTAATGGCAGGCCTGTTAACATACAATACTTTGGAAAACGATTGTTAAAACAACAATGAGCGGCGTTCTTACTTCTTGTCTATCTGGTTTCCAGGCCATGACTAATTGCTGAAATGGGTTAAAAAAATGGAGAGTGGGTGGTAATTTACTAAGGTAAAGGTTAAGCAGAGGATATAAACTAATCTAGTTTTTCTCTGTCCAGACCTATACTGAGGCAAAGCATATCAGTCGATACCTGATACTGATCTAATACTACTGTCGAAGGAACAGTAGTTTTCCAGGTGAGTGAGAGCATCAGGCTTGACATGATTATTTAAAACAAGTAACAAATTAATATCTATACAAATCATCACTAGCTGCAATACAAATAAAGAACTGAGGTGACTAGATCCATGTAACTATTCTAATCCAATCCAATCCAACTTTATTTATAAACCAATTTAATATTTCTCAAATGACCAAAGTGCTGTACAGTGAACAACATAACACCCTTACATATTAACTAATTGCTTTGTATCACATCAATAATAAAAGAAATGGCTGGATCGGAACGCCGGATTGGTGTTATTCAAATATCTGATCCAGCTATTAGTCAATGCCCTGTTCTTTAAAGGGCGGATTATACTTCTGCAAATACACACATCAAATGTAGCTTGGGTCTGGTCGTGAACCAGTTTTGCTGGTACAGTATGCTTCTGCAAAGTCTGTCTGGAATTTCTGGGGATGCACAGCAGCTTCCCGCCAAAGCGCTAAGGGGAGCCTATTCGATAACTTGCGAGAACTCCGGCGGATGGTGTTGAGAACTTCTTCAGCGGCGCCGGCGGGAGTGTTTATTTTCCAAAACAACGTGTCTCAGGCATCGTACAAGTGGTTGTACTTCCGAACCTCCTCCATTAACCTTCATCATAGTGATCCATTGTTCCTCGGTTTTTAAAAATGGCGTGCCCCGGCACGGAATCGAGATGGACGACCACACAGACAGCCGGAAAGGCATATCAAGGACCAATGACAGCTGTTTTTTGTCTGCGCACTTCCGCCTCAGGTCTGCACGGGTTTGCGACCGTCCAACGTGTAGTCAGGATTTTTTTGAGGTGCGCGACCACGCCCCCTGTGCAGAGGCTCTGCAACTGTGGTCGCACAGAGACAGATTTGACGGTTGCAGAGGCTATGCGTCATAAGTATAAATTGGCCTTTAGGCTGAAGAACTCGGTTCAGCATTGGTGACAGAAAATCCCCACTGTTCTAATATGTGTCTAATTTGGGATTAAACTCAAGGTAATGAATACGTAAAAAATGGTTCAATTTCAGTTTCATAATATAAAGCTGTCAAAACTATAACTTTTTTTCATCAACGCTCCTTCCTGATAACTGTAACAGGGACTTTCTGCAAGTTCATGTTTTTCATTTTCATCACTTCTGATATTCAGTTCTCCCCTCTACCCTAATGTTCTTTTAATGCTGTTGTTGTCTAACTTTTGACCATGTCAAAACTCTCTGAAGTGGCATTTGGTTCTCATCTGTGAACAAGATGTTCAAATTAAAACCACCACAGACATGCCCGCCACCACAGCTCTGTGCACTGGCTGCAAGAAGAACAATGGCTTCTCAAACCCACTCAGATTAAAGCGGTACGTCTAACACCACAAATGTAGGAAGAACAGTAATGAAAAGCTGTGTAATACTTTTTTTTCAGAATTTATCACAGAAAAGTAGGAAGTCAGGGAGACCTAAACATGTTTTCAAATTCTCTGATTTTGCTAGACAAGGTTTTTAAGTCTGCAAATACATTTGGTAGTAATAAGGAGGAAATAAACATTGTTTTGTTTACATAAATCTGGCTGTTTTGCATGCAATAAGTATTTATACCTTTGAAGTTTTCCTTATTTTTTATAGTATCTTACAGTAGTATCATGTAGTATCTTTAATCTTACATGATGCAAATTTCATTTGGCAGAACAGTTGAAAGTATAATAGTTGTATGGTGCAAACAGTGTATTAAGTATTTCAAGTCTTTAGGTTCTTACTGTTGCTGACATTGATTTGACCATTTAAACATATAAAGCAAATATGGCTTATATTATAGCTTTTGCTGTGTGTTTAATGTCATTTTCATGCTAGAATTTTGAACATCTAACTCTCGAAACACTTGCTAGCTCAAATTTGTGTTCTCAGTAATGTAATGCATCAAGTCAATTTCATGGGTTTAAAACAATTCCACTGGGGAAAAAAATAAGATGGGGCATAAATTCTAACTCTTTATATAGGTTACCTAAGGTATTAAATTGTCTGTATGGTAGAGTATGTGTGTTTGAATCTTATGAACCAAACTGCTTCTAATCTGCAAAAAGATAATGACTTATCTTTAACTTTTCACCACTTTTTCTGGCATTTCAGAAAAGAGAAAAGGGGAAAAAAAGCTGTTTTATTGGTCCAAAATTGTTTCAGGCTTACTTGTCTGCTCTCACCAGGCTTTGGATCTTGTTGGTTCCATTACCTAGAGCTTTTTGCTTTGTTCTGTTTATCTTCATGCCATCATCTGTTGACTGACTTCTAGCCAAATCTAAACATGGCAAATCACTAAAATGCTATTTTATTAAACAGTCAGAAACAATTTGTTTTCAGCTTTGGATGGTAAGTTTGACTGATTGTAAACCTCCTTCTCTATCTGTGTTTCTTCTGCTTCACTGGCTTCTCTGCTGGCTGACTCATTCACCCTTTGACCTCTGACCTTTTAATCCACAACCAGCTGCAGCGAGGCCTCGAAGGAGGACTAAGTGATTCTACAGCGAGTGTTTGAGTGGGAAGAAAAAACATGAGTGCCAAAAAAAGTTAGTATTTTTTTTTTTCCATGCTCTTATAGGAGCAGAAAAACATTTTTTAAAATGTCTAAATTCGGAATTTCATAACTCATGCACTAGAAGATTAAGTAGTAGAAGCAATTTGCAAGGTAATGTTTAAAGTGAAATCAAACAGAAATGTATACGTGAGCCTTTCTAACTGCACCCACAAGATTACTAACATAACTGTTACAATGTGAGAATATCAAGTCAACCTTAATTTTTTGTAAGTAACTGATTGATCGAATCTGTCTGAACAAATTCCAGGCAGTGATCTCGGACATATTGCGATATGACTTTAAGACTCTTTCCTCATTCTTGCCCTACAACGTTATGGTCAAACACCTAGCAGTCAATCATTTAACTAAACCATAGTTTTGCTTATTTAATCTTTTGTATTAAATAAAATGGAAAAACACTTTATGGATTTCCAAATTTTCTTTTTAATTATTAAACTTTTCAATTTTTGTCAAGGTACAGCCACAGATTTTAATGTTTTCATTTGGATTTCTTGTTTTAAAGACACACTGAATTACTTTTAGCCACTAGGGGCACTAAACATGTAACTTTCTGGCTTAGCTCCCTTTAAAGTAACAGGCAACACTGCACTCCCGCAAAATGAAAGCTTCCCATGGTGCTTTAGAATCTGATAACAGTCCACTTTAGACCAGCCAGTTAAGAAGCCTTGGGGTTACTTTTAAAGACAAGACCACATTCATCCCCTTTTCAACATCATTTATTGGACTAAAGCAGGACAAAGTCAAACTGACCAAACAGATCAATTTTCAACAACTATTTCTGGACTTAAAGCTACAGTGTGTAATATTTACAGGGATATACAGTCAGAAATGTAATATATTACACATAACTATGTTATTTATCATCATCTACGAGCTCAGCCTCTTAACCTTAATATTTGCATTGCCTTAGAATTCGTTATTTATAATTACATAGGAGCGGGTCTCGCAGCCATGGAGGCAGACTTTTTTGCGCTACGGCAGCGCAGAGCCAACAAACTAGCGATTGCGAGATCGCCCATTACGCTCGAAAGTAACTACAGCAAGTTGAGAGAGATGAACTGAGACGGTACTGAACAATAGATGGCAGTATTAAAATTATCTATGTAAACAAACCTCATCACTTGAGAAGGTAGGTGATGCGGGGTCGTGGAAGACATTTTGTCCCGTAACGCTCGCCGTACTGTTGGGGGGGAGAAGCGGTGGGGGGGGGAGATGTTCATGTTGCTGCGGTCTGCAGTCTGAACGTTAGATGTCGCTGAAAATTACACACTGTAGCTTTAATGAAGACTATGATGGACCGACCAAATTTAGCCCAAAGACCAATGTCTAAATGACGTATGGTGTTGGGGGGGGTAAACTGCATCCTTTCAACTGAGGAACAAGTAAAGTTCCTGAAGAAAGTTGTGGAGAAATTTAAAGAGCTAGTTTATTAAGGAACACCCTGAGCTTCCAGCACACTAATGAGTCCAATATCAGAACATGGTAAGAGTATGCCACATTTCCAACCTCCTATAACATGAACACTCATCTGGAAACATGGATCTTGTCTTGTTCTGTTGCTGTGTGATCTGTATAGATGGACTACAAATTTGCTCTAGCATCATGCAAAAATAGAAGCAGATTTTATTAGATATTTAAGAGTCTGCTGAAAGGACAGCTAGTAGCTAAGCAAATTGACATTGATATATCTGAAATCAGTCCTTTATCAGATAAACAACAAATGTCTGAATATCTTGGCCTATATCTATAAACCCCAAAAATAATCAAGCTGATGCTTTTAAAATAAGAAAAAACATAAAACGATTCATAAAACTGAAGCATGGACCTTGTATTATTTGATCTAAAAAAAAAAAAAGATAATAATAAAACACCTAGTTTAAGTTAATTAGTTAGCTAATTAAAGGAAAAACATCTCTAAAAACATATCTCTGGTGCTTTTCAATATATTTTATACAACCCACAAATGTGTCTAAGACTGGTATTTGTTCTAATAGTACATTATTTAGTTCTTTATATCATTTTTAGCCTCTAATAAGAGCCATTGTAGATGGTCCAAAGAGCCATAGGTGGCTCCGGAGCCGGAGGTTGCAGACCACTGGCCTAGAGTAATATTACTTAATCAAGTATATAAAAACAATCACTAGAATAGTAAAGAATGTATGAGTCATGCTGATATTGTATCTAATCAATATTGGTCAATTGCTAAAGCAGCAATATTAGCATCATATCAGAAATGAAAAAGTTGTTTTGAGACATCTCTATGAAGCAGCTAAATAAATCTGACCATTCTAATACATTGATGGGAACAAAACTGTTGTAAAAAGCATTGTAGGGGACAAAACCTGCAATATAGAATATAGAAGAAAGAGGTTTTGCTCAACTTTGACCAAATATAAACTTTTTTGGACCCAAATGAAAATACCTATGTTTTGAAAAGTAACATCAACAACAGCCTGAACCCACTGTGTCTCATTAACATATCACACTCGCTGTCAGCAAGAAAGTCTAACAGAACCAAATCTCTCTTAGCGTGCCTGTAAGAGGTTTCCAGCACAGCGGGTTATCTTCTGTCCCACTGCCTCTCATCTTTCCTTTCAGGTCTTTGGGTTTGCAGGAATATCATAGGCTCAGACCTCTGTCTTCTGAAGTGCCTGTTGTCAATGCCCTGCAGCCCCTAGGGGGCTGTCTGTTTAAAACCTGTATGTGTGTGTTTATATGCACAAAGGTGTGCTTAGGGGGACCCTGCCTATTGAATGAGGATGAAAGAGTCTATGTGCATACCGCCTAAGTATCCGCCCCTAGGACAAAAAGATAGTGGGGCTCAGAAGAGGTGAGGGTGAAAGGTGGGGTTCCTGTAATCTGTCAAAGCTTTTCCATCTCAGACCCACACGCCCTCCAGCACTACTGTTCCTCTCTACACCTAAATATGGTGTTTTCTTTCACACAAAGAAGGATAAACTCCTACTTCTGATTCATACTAAAAAGACAACTGGTTCTCTTAAATTCATAATTTTAATACTTCTATTCCTTTATAATCAAATCAATTAAAATAAATGTAATAAAAAGCTACTAAAGTAAAGTAAACCTGATCCGCCTTTAAAGGCATATTTCTTTCTGCATTGTTCTTACTGGAATCACACAGAAATTGAATTATGTTCTTTACATTACTCCAGACCCAACATGTTTATAGAAGAAGCTGTGAGGGAAAACTTAAGGAAATGTACTCAAAGACATGTTTCATGGGTTAGTAAAGGAGCGACAACCCCTTAACCATTCCGGCAAAGGCGAGGAAGCAGGGTGTGAGCTCTGACATAGCAGAGGTTCCAATCCAGTGAGCGTGTTAAGCCTCAAGTTTGAGTCTGAAATTCCTATGGTGTCAGGGAGGCTTGTAATGATGTTATGTGAGGCATTTTATGACTTAGAAAACAGAAACCAAATTAGGTTATCATTAAATAGACACTATAATAGAGCAAATTCATTTCAGAAGGGGTTTCTGTATAGAGAAAAACAAAGAGCTGAGGATTTTGGGTTGCATCAAAACTCCCTGCTTTATTAATTTTCATTCACTAAGGTTTGTGGATTAAAAAAAAAACAAAAAAGTGCAATCTAAATATTGTAAAGGTACCTTCTATAATGTATGTTAGAAATCAGCTGGAGAAGCTAAGTAGCCGCTATTTACAATGCACTGAGTAAGGGGAGGGTTACTTCCTGGTAAAGTCCCTTTGTTTAAATGCTAAAACCAAAAGACAACTTAAAGATACCAATTAAGTGTATTTTTTTGACTGTTTAAGAAAGCTTTACTATAGGAAACTTTCCTGCATTGGACATGCCAGTGCCAAACAGAAGACATCAGTGGCTTTCTGCTGCAAAGCAATAGTGTTAACAAGTGTCCCACCATGCAGCAACCTCCTCTCCAATATCTGATGACTGCTTTCAGTAGGAAGGGAAGGATAAAAAGATGTAAACACTGGTTATTATTGTTGCTAGAAAGAAATCAGAACCAACAAAAGACTCTTGGGATTGGAGACTTGCCTCAATAATTTAATCTGATCATCTCTAATCATTTTAGAATAATTACAGTTGATACATTTCAATCTGAAAAACTCAAAAGGAGAGAAACGACAATTAGAAGAAATGTATTGATACAATTAAAGAACAAGGTTGTTTAACAACAAGGCTGTGGTGGAGTGGAGATAGATGAAGTTGGTCAGTCTGTAGACTGCTGGTTAGCGAGACGGTATGCTGAGCTTTATGGGGAGATCCACTGGATTGCATGAGCTGATACTAGAGCTTCACTCAGGGACCTGGAAGATTCAAGTCCAGTTGGATAACACAGGTTGAGAGAACCTGTCCATGATGTGCAAGCCTGAAGCAACAGTGGAGAGGAAAAACTCCCCATTGTGAAGAAACCTCTGGCAGAACCAGGCTCACCATGGCTGTCTTCTGCCAGACCGGTTGAGATGAGACAGGGAACGCAGTAAGAGTCCGGGAGGAATTACACTCTGATGAAGTTTTAGCTACGATGGTGGAGGAGGGGCTGGAGGTGGGTTGAAAAGGGGTCATCTGAATGAAGTCACACGGCGCAACCACCGCCTGCGCACAGGAGCAGACGAGTTGCGGATCAGAGGCCTTTTAAGATGAACTTTGATGCTGATTGGCTTTCGTAGAGGCATGGTTCAAAGCCGATTGGCTGTGACGCAGGCAAATGAAGGCGAATAATCAGTTTATTCAGTTGAACTTCCGCCTAGGCTCCATATCTCTATACACTTTTTTTATATATTTTTTTGCAGTGTTGATTATGAATAAAACTTTTCTCCTTGCTTCTTATAAATATAATTATGCTCTAAAAATATGTCATTATGTTTATATTACTGTATTATGGATGACATCATTGTCTTGCATTTGCAATGGTCTTTCGCAGTATTTTCTTTTTGATAAATTCTTTTAATTTGTATGTTAGCATTAAGCATACTTTTCTACATTGTTTTCCAGAAGGAAAAATAATAATTGAAGTTTGGTAATATTTTAAAGTGTGGCTTTTAAGTTCAATAAATCCTAATCCAGGCAACATCATATCTTATGGGAATTAAAAACAGAACATCTGCTGCTAGCCTAGTTTGGCCATAGGTGTATGGTAGTTAGAGATAAAGAAGGAATTTTCTGAATAGATTAAGTTGCAGCTTGTCTCTGCTGTTCCTGCAAACCAATATTTAGACAATCTGCCTGCAGCAGGCTTTAAAACAGCAACAGTCAAGCCAGTTTATAGGAAAAACAGACACCATTCCTGTCAGTTTTTATGGTAAGGGCATGAGTTTTAAAGTGAGAGGTGAGGCAATCATTATGCTGTGCAGGCACCAGGAGTGAAACAAGGTGTCTAACAGAAACTCATAACCTGCTCAGCTGTCACAAGATTCTGGCCTTTGAGGATAAGGAAAAGTAAATGTGGGCACTCCCTCTTTTCAGTGTCTGGATAGAATTATTTAGGAACCAATGAGAGAGCGGACAACCACTAATTAATATATTGCTGATAAATCTTTCACCCATATTCAGGTGACTGTGCTGCTTAGGGTTTATTCCCAGAGTTCCCTCTTTGTTTTGAAATACAAAATGGAGCCTAGGTGGAAGTTCAACTGAATAAACTGATTATTCGCCTTCATTCGCCTACGACACAGCCAATCAGCTTTGAACTATGCTTCCATGAAAGCCAATCGGCATCCAAAGTTCATCTTAAAAGGCCTCTGATCCGCAACTCGTCTGCTCCTGTGCGCAGGCGGTGGTTGCGCCGTGTGACTTCATTCAGATGACCCCTTTTCAACCCACCTCCAGCCCGTCCTCCACCATCGTAGCTAAAGCTTCATCCGTGTAATTCCTCCCGGACTCTTACTGCGTTCCCTGTTTTATCTCAACCGGTCTGGCAGAAGACAGCCATGTTGAGCCTGGTTCTGCCAGAGGTTTTTTCACAATGGAGAGTTTTTCCTCTCCACTGTCACCTCATGCTTGCTCATCATGGACAGGTTTCAGGCCTGGGGGGAAACAGCCCTGTTCTTTAATCCTGTTCATGCATATCTATCAAAATTCAGTGCTAAGTTTCCTGCCAAGTTTCTGAGCGCCAAAAACCAAGTATTGTATCAATACATTTCTTCTAATTGTCTTTTCTCTCCATGTGAGTTTGTCAGATTGAAATATTGTTAACAGACAAAATCTGTTTTTATCCATATCAAACCTGTCAAACTCCCTAAACCCCACTATAAAATGTAACTGTTGGTTCTCTAATGTGAAAAAAGAAAAATAACTTCTGCTCTGTAGTGGAAAGTATATGATCATTCATGATTTTGTATTATTTTTAGTTTGACAAAAAATAGAACCTTTGTCTATTTTCTAACAATCTAATATCTAAACGAGCACGAAACGTTTTTTGACATTCTGTTCCCCCTAAAAAGGCACATGCTTAACCAGAACAGGATATTGGAGCAATAAAGCTGGAAAAGGGGTTTGGAAGTTAATAGCATTTTAAAATCCTAAGAGGCAAAAAAAAAATCTTTGTGCACAAGATGTAATGGAAATAGGGTCAAGCCAAAGTTAAGTTTATGGGTTTTAGAAAAACATTCCCCCATTACTCACTGATTTTATTTCCCATTAAGAAAAATTGGTACAGTGACCAGAATGTGACCTGAGCAGGGGAGCCAGCTTGTGTGTATCAGTGTGTTTTTCCCCCTAATGTGACTGATAGCAAATAAAGCAACAAGCACCACTCAGTGCAGAGCCCCATCTTCTTTACCTCATAGCTCCTTAACTTTACTTGTGTGGTTATTAACTCCCTGGTTGGTGAGTTTTCCTTTCTGCTCCTCACTGTTTAGTTGTCATGGTAGCATGACACCAAACACTTATTATCTGACCCTCTGGGGTTAGTCAAACTTCTAAAACTTGGAGGGTGAGGGGCTAGTTTTGGGTTAAGCCTTCACCTCGAGGTGTTCACTGCTGCATCTAACAGGACCTTAATTAAATTGCTGAGACACCGAAGCAGGAATGTTTGCTGTGCTCTCTGCCTCTACCTTTGACATCCCTCTCCCTCCACCTTTCTTTGCTTTTCCCATCCTCATGGTCCCCTTCAGGCTTTTAGGGCCTCACACTTCCTACAGATTAGACAATGAGGGCAGAAAGTTTCAATAAGATGTAATGACGCCAGCTTGATATTAAAATAAGGCTCTTGGTTCTTATTAAATGCACAACTCATTTAAGGATTACAGACATTATTTACTACCATTAAATCATCATGCAGGGTACACTGAAGGGCTTGAAATAGTAATAAGGTATTTAATATATAGACTATGGTACAAAGGGTTCAATTATTTTAAAGGAACAGAATAGACCTAAAAAATAAAACTTAGTATTTATCATTTATTAATATTTTAAACAGTTGAAAACAAAGAATATTCCTACAAAATGTTCCAATTCACAAAGATATCATATATTTACATTTCTTTCTCTCTTTCTTTCTTGATATATTGATTGGTGGGTTTTTGCACAATCAGAAGTTTAAATTAGAGCAGGAAATACTAAATCACAGTCATTAACAAAATATTTTTATGCACAAAAAAAAAATAATCCAAAGGACTGCATGCATGCAATTTCCTGTACACTGGATTTGGTTGTGAACTACTTTGTTTTCAGATTCAGCAAGCATTGCAGGTTAATGCTCAGTGAGACGAGGGAGAACATAATAAGGTTGAAACAGAAGAGGAAAAAGGAGAGGAAAATAGGAAAATGGAAGTTACTCTTGGCTCATATTCCAAATATTGATTTGGAATAGCCTACTCAAAAATAATATTGCAATTTAGCTGTTTAAATTATGGTTTGTTTGTTTTTTTATAAATTAACTTGCCAGATACAGATTAATTTCAAGGTTTTACAGCTAGGTATAAGTCATTGTTTAAAAACTGCAAATAAAAGCAAGATTATGAGCTCTGTATGAAAATAAAGTCACATTTAGTTTATAATTAGTGTTAGCTACTGCATTACAAATTGGTTTTGTTATTTATATTCCATTTTATGTCATTTGAATATTTCAGAATTGTAATAAAGACATTTACAATTAAGCTTTTGTATCTTTTTCCAACATTTTCCTCTAGGTTTTCTATTACTATTTTCTATTACTATGACCCACAAAATATAAGATGTGGGCATTATGTTCATAATCAATGCACAGACCATAAATATATAAAAATGTAGCATTTAACCAAAGATTATTTTACAATCTCTATATTGCAAAGATGCATATTGCTGTTGATTGTTAGTAAATAGCTTTTTCAGCTCCAGTATAAAGATATAACTGAGACATTCTGACAAAAACATCCCAGGACACCTGTCCTGCGGGTATACATGTTTTTCTTTATAAACTGTTTTGGTCTTAAATTTAGCTTTATGTATGAATCATTACAAGTTTTACTTTTTGAACCGAATAAGTGAAGTGATTCTTTTTTTTTTTTTTTTTTTGTAATAATCTAATTAATTGATATCCCTTTAAATTTTATCACAGTCGAAAAATGTTAATAGAAAATAGGCCCATATTGATATGTCAAAGCAATTCTCTATTTTTCTTTTAAAGCCTGACATTAGTCAACTCCAACAACACACACCATTTTCAGAGAAGGAATTGCTGATGGATAAAACCTGCTAGAGTCTGACAGGGCAGACAGACTCCCTCAGTTCCTCCCCTGGGCATCACAAACTCATGGTGCAAATAAAATGGGATGATAAAACAGGCAGAGGTCAGGCTGGAGCCGTGGAGAGGGAGCAGATAACAACCTCTAATCCGAAAAATCCAACACTAGCAGGTCTGAAGAAGCGACAGAAAGATAAGAACTAATCCTGTTTCCACATATCTCTGCGGGGAACCCTCCTATCTCGGTCTCTCTCCTCCTCCCCCTGAGAGCGCGCACTGGACCAGCTTTTGACCCGTGGTCCTGACCTGCGCACCGGGTGCGGAGGAATGCGAGTCACTGCTGCTGCAGAACAAGGCTGAAGGACTGTCTTTGGCATGTTAAGCGCAATGTTTGCGCACACAGATCCGAATCCAGCACTTATTTTAAAACAATGAATTGATTACCTCCAAATTGCATCAACATCACAGCATCCCCACTGATCTGGTGCATTTCTTTTGAACTTGAAGCGTTATTAAAAAAAAAAAAAAGTCTGAAATGTTCAACTAATAAAGAAGAGAGGTGTGCGCTCAATAGAAGCGCTATAGGAAAGTTTACCTTGGCGCAGTATAATCCAGAGCCTGTTGGAATGCAGCTTCAGATCAAAGTCCTTATCCACTTTATGAGCGTGTTTCTCAATGAAAACCCCGAAAAAGAAGGGCTGGGAAAAGTTGTCTTACAGCAAAGAAGACTTTTAGCCGGAACACATCGTTTAGGCTGAGCTGGGAATCACTGCAGCGCACTGAAGACTCGCTCCAAGTCTGCCACACTTCAACTGAAGCGCTCAGTAAGGAGAGGGAGGAGGAGAGCGGATCAACCAGCTGCGGACAAGTGGGAGGTGCGAGCAGGCGGGGCGCGCGTCCGCGGCGCGCAGCGCACCTGAAGCACACAGGCTCAGAAAAAGGTTTTATTCGCTCTGACCTAACAGCATTATGGAAGAAACGCACAGAAACCTCTCTTAAAAGTTTTGGCAGACTATTCCTTATAAGTTTATTCAATTCAATTTTCAATTCAATTAATTTCTATAGCGCCAATTCACAATACAAGTCATCTCAAGGCACTTTTTACAGTTCACCATCATACAATGAAATTGATTCAAAGTTTTCTATCTAAGGAAAAACAGTTGATTGCATGGACTCTTGACTCAAATGCAATCCCTCACACTAAGCATACTTATGGCAATAGTGGGGAGGAAAAACTCCCTTTTAACAGAAGGAAACCTCCAGCAGAACCAGGCTCAGTGTCAGCTGCCATTTGCTGAGACCAACTGGGGTTCAAGGAGACAGAAGCAGATATACAAAAAGCAACTGTAAAAGGCAGCCCCGTCCAGGAAACACACAGCCAGGCAGACCAGCTCCGAGCCAGCTCCCATGTCAGAAGATGAAGAGAGCACATCCAGCCAGTCACAGCCAGAGAAACAGGACTACACTGAAAAACAGGCAGAACTCCAACGTCTATAAACAAAGATGTTGATGGCAGCAGCATAGCTGATATTTCTCTCCAGGGTGGTGTTAAGGTGTTATAATTAACATCACCTTATTTTGCAATAAATCCCAGCATTGGCGGTTTTAGATGAAGTTAACCGTGGGGGGGAGCCGCACAGATAGGGTGACCAAACGTCCGTATTTCCCGGGACATATCCGTATTTCACGTCCTGTCCCGGGCGTCCCGGGTTTTTTTTAGAAAGTGAGGAAATGTCCTGATTTCACTGAGCACGATGCTCCGTGTGACGTAATCCCTGAGCCGCGTCAGTGCGGGCAGCCCTGTTCTTAATCAGAGGCTCTGTTCGAAAACCTGGGCTGCATCATCCAAGGACGCGGTCTACCTAGACTGGATCCTTCGAAGTCTTTGAAAATAAGGAGGCCGGAAGAGTTTTGTCTGTAAATTCGAACAGGTCTACCCTTCGGCGGGTTTTTACCGCCGTATGCTCTGTTGCTAAGCAACCGCGAAAGTTGACACACAAAGCAGGAAAAGAATGAATACCGAGGTTTTCAAAACGGTTTGTTTATTTATTTATTTTTTAAAAAGTTAAAGTGGACAAAGACTACACTCAGAAGAATCCAGAGTGGAATAAAGGTTCCAGCCACCGGGAGCAGGAACAAATCAAATCAAATGTAATGATAGAAACCTTAGTCAGTTAAATAACCTGCTGCTGTCATTCTGCACATCTCTGATGTTGCTGCTATTTTCAAATATCCATTACTGTAAAAATGTCCATAGCTGCATATTGGTTATTAATTCTCCAGTTTTAAATTGTTAAAACACTTTACAGGATTGTATTGTTTATATTTTAACTCTTCCCTATTATGTTATTCTTATACATTTTTCTAAGGTCCTCATTTGTGTGACCATTTTCATTAATCTTTCTGCTGCTGTAAATTTGCCCATTGTGGGACAATAAAGGGATTTTCTATTCTATTCTATAAAAGGGTTAGAAATATATAAGTAAATCTAAACAATGTATCTACAAAATATATCTGCAAAATCTCTAATATTCAACAACAAAAAATACTTAGTTAAGCATATTGTGCAAAACAACAATAAAAAAATTAAAGTCCTATCAGATTTATAGTCCCCCCTGCAGATCTATTAGAATCTGTCCTTAAATTACAGCCAAACCCATTTACACAGTAACAGAGTAAAACCAAACACTACCTCCACATATCTGACTCTATAACCATTAAAACAACTATTTTCATTAATTTCAGACGGAACTATTCACAGAGTTGTATTATATTAAACTGAACTTCCAATATTCACCACTGTTCTGCGCCAAGTAACATTTCCTCTGATCACGGAGCAAATCCCGATGATGAGACACAGATATACAGTTATTCATGGAGAATCTGAATATACAGAATATACAGGTGCTGGTCATAAAATTAGAATATCATGAAAAAGTAGATTGATTTCAGTAATTCCATTTAAAAAGTGAAACTTGTATATTATATTCATACATTACATACAAACTCATATATTTCAGATGTTTATTTTGTTTAATTTTGATGATTACAAATGACAACAAATGAAAATCTCAAATTCATCAGATCAGAAAATTAGAATATTACTGAAGACCAATAAAAACAAAGGATTTATAGAAATGTTGGCCAACTGAAAAGTATGAACATGAAAAGTATGAGCATGTACAGCACTCAGTATTTAGTTGGGCCTCCTTTGGCCTGTATTACTGCAGCAATGCGGCGTGGCATGGAGTCGATCAGTCTGTGGCACTGCTCAGGTGTTATGATAGCCCAGGTTGCTCTAATAGTGGCTTTTAGCTCTTCTGAATTGTTGGGTCTGGTGTATTGCATCTTCTTCTTCACAATACCCCATAGATTTTCTATGGGGTTAAGGTCAGGAGAGTTTGCTGGCCAATTAAGAACAGGGATACCATGGTCCTTCAACCAGGTACTGGTAGCTTTGGCACTGTGTGCAGGTGCCAAGTCCTGTTGGAAAATGAAATCTGCATCTCCAAAAAGTTGGTCAGCTGCAGGAAGCATGAAGTGCTCTAAAACTTCCTGGTATGTGGCTGCGTTGACCCTGGACCTCAGAAAACACAATGGACCAACACCAGCAGATGACATGGCACCCCAAACCATCACTGACTGTGGAAACTTTACACTGGACTTCAAGCAACGTGGATGAAGTGCCTCTCTTCTTTTCCTCCAGACTCTGGGACCTTGATTTCCAAAGGAAATGCAAAATTTACTTTCATCAGAGAACATGACTTTGGACCACTCACCAGCAGTCCAGTCCTGTTTCTCTTTAGCCCAGGCAAGACGCTTCTGACGCTGTCTGTGGTTCAAGAGTGGCTTGACACAAGGAATGCGACAGCAGAAACCCATGTCTTTCATACGTCTGTGTGTGGTGGTTCTTGAAGCACTCACTCCAGCTGCAGTCCACTCTTTGTGAATCTCCCCCACATTTTTGAATGGGTTTTGTTTCACAATCCTCTCCAGGGTGCGGTTATCTCTCTTGCTTGTACACTTTTTTCGACCACATCTTTTCCTTCCCTTCGCCTCTCTATTAATGTGCTTGGACACTGAGCTCTGTGAACAGCCAGCCTCTTTAGCGATGACCTTTTGTGTCTTGCCCTCCTTGTGCAAGGTGTCGATGGTCGTCTTTTGGACAACTGTCAAGTCAGCAGTCTTCCCCATGATTGTGTAGCCTATAGAACTAGACTGAAAGACCATTTAAAGGCTTTTGCAGGTGGTTTGAGTTAATTAGCTGATTAGAGTGTGGCACCAGGGGCCATCAATTTTGAACCTTTTCACAATATTCTAATTTTCTGATATGATGAATTTGAGATTTTCATTTGTAATCATCAAAATTAAACAAAATAAACATCTGAAATATATGAGTTTGTATGTAATGTATGAATATAATATACAAGTTTCACTTTTTAAATGGAATTACTGAAATCAATCTACTTTTTCATGATATTCTAATTTTATGACCAGCACCTGTACAGTTATTCATGGAGAATCTGCCAACATCTCAAATATTAGTTATGGAAAAAGGGTCTATGTGACAGAAGATTAACACCCAAAATCACCTTAAACACACACCATGCAGTCATATAAAGGGGGGTTATACTCCCCATGCACTTTGAGGAGGGCTTTTCTTCAGCAATCCTGGCAGAAACTTTTCAAAGGCTGCAAAAGACTCAAGACTGGAGGTTTTTACTTACCAGCAAGACAGCAACCCAAAATGTGAAGGATTAAAAAATATCACATGCATCTGTTAGAATGGGCCAGTTAAAGTCTAGATTAAATTATGATTGAGAATTTGGTTAAAATGAAAATCATATCAGTTTATTCATACAGTGGCAATTCACATCACATGTCATCTTGAGGTACTTTACAGAGCCAATAAAAAAAAAATGTAGACAGATTGGTTAAACAGTTTAATCTCAGAGGAAACCCAAAATGTTGCACCGAGTCATTGACTTGCAGAACCCAGTCCTGCTGGATAGGCATTTAGCAGCATTGGGCAGTCCCTTGGATTGTATCAGTCACTTTGCAGCAATGACATTATATGAAGCATGCATCTGCATGCAACAGTGGAAAGAAAAACTCCTTTTAAGAGCAAGAATCAGCAGAATTCATTGTTAACGATTATTCAACACCAATGACCAGGAATGGTAGCAGACAGAGCAGACACATAAAGAAACACAGAAGTACTTATCTTGAAATACTTTCTATATGAGATAACAGTAAAAGGTGATGTCTTTAGGTCCTGTCAGGACTTCTGAATTGATTTGTTCACTAACATTTTACATAAAACCTAAAAGAGCTTAAGATATTTACAGAGAAAAATTCCAATACATAACCTGCTTCTTAAATTTTGTCAGGATCTTAAAGTGTGTGGATCTAACATACATCAGCAACAGCTCAACAGTTAGAAATGCCTTCATGACATCAGGAATGATCTGCCTCAACAGTAAACTAATTTATACTGTGGACCAAAGTTGGTAGATTATGATGTCATTGGCTTTATGATATTAATTGCTAAATCCCCGCTGGCATCATCTGGAACCCCACAAGCTGTGTTAATATCATCAAATAATCACTATTTAAAAACCTACTTGTCTTTCACCTGTTTTTCTTTATCAGGCCTCTTGTGTCAGCTGTTTCAAAATTTACCCCACTGCTCATATTTCATTTTATTTCCATTGCAGTCTTCAAGTTTGCTTTTCCATTTTGAGCCAGTTTATTTATAAACAGTCTTGGGAAAGTTGCTGCAGTCGTCCTGCTAACCAAACATTTCCTTCTGTCATCTAAAGTTGACACATGCTGAATAGGGACACGGTGAAAACGTGCATGTGTGTGTGCAGGAACACAGTGAAATGTGAAACTCGCATCGCAAAAAGGTTCCATCAGCTTCATGACGGCCAGATATGTCGAAAGAAAGATATGCACATACAAACAGACTGGATCACCCAAACACATGCATTTAATCATAGTGTTTATAAGAGTAAATCAGTTAGCTCACAATTACTGACGCACATGTAAACAAGCCAAGGGATAAAATATTAGACTGTTAGTTAGGTCATAGCTTGCATGGATAGCTTCCAGAACACTTGAAATGAAAACCCAAACAAATTTCCTCTGTTAGCCACAAATTTAGATTTTTTTTACATGTTTTTTTTTTTTTTCATTTTGTTTTGTAACCCTATTTTTTTTTTTTTTTTTTTTTTTTTACGTTTTTTTGTTTTAACTTTAGATCATCCACATGGTTTTATCTGTATTATTCTAGTTTGCACTGGAATAAAACTTATCTCCACAGTAAGAAAGCCTAAGACCTTGGCTTTGTAACATAATAACGTTCAGATTTTTACTCTGGCATTCTCACAGACTGTCCTAATAAATAAATAAATAAAAAACAGTGTTGCCTAAAAACATCAATTTCTTCTGTGACACTGCCACTGAAACAGACCAAAAACAGTGGATAAAAACATAGGCCAGACACCTAATAATTCATCTGCAGTAATCACAAAAAAGTAGGAACTTATTTTTCAAAGAGATGCATGCAGGCTGCAGACAGAGGTGGAGCTATAGCATCTAAGTTTCTAAAAAGATGTTTTTTGCATGTAAAACGGGAAACAATCTAACTTTTTCCATGTTGGTGGAACCAAAGTACCTCTCGCTGAGAAGTCTACATAGTTTTAGTGATTATTAGTCCAAGCTTTTATTATTTAAAACAATCCTTTCAGACAATTTAATTTATTTATTGTTTTATCTACTAGTGCGAGCCTATAACTTAAACGATTGTTTGCTTCTCTAATATCAGCATAGTTCTTGTTAAAATGAATTTCTTCACACACCTTTGTGGCTTAGGTACTTTAGAAGACGTAGTCAGGGCTTGTAGGAAAATCTCTGCTGTCATTGTAAGAAAGTTGAGGGAAGTTCAGCCCAGGTTGGCTGAAGCACTGAATGGGGAAACTGGGCCTTCGTCTTTATAAAAAGTATCTTGAGAAACGATTGGCTTCAGGGAGGGTGCTTGAAATAACCATTAGAAATAAGGAGATCAATAATGATAGTTTAGTTATTGTTTGAATAAATTATATTTTATTTCTAAAAAGCTTAATCAGGAATCATTTTTATTTTACTCATATTTCTGACCAGGAAAAAAGTGTGAATATCTGTTCTTCTATATTTAATATTTGATTTTCTCAAATCTTTTAGTGCTTCATAGTAATTTTGTTAGCCCTTAAAAGATAAAAACCACTTGTCTTTTGATAGAAGGGGTGAAATCTTTCACTTGGAAGGTCATTGCTTTACTTCAGATTAATATACAGATTATGTTAATTTGTTAATTAAATCACATCAACTAATAATTCTGTATTAAAATGTCAATTTGTGGTAGTTTCATTTCCATCCTGGTATAAGATTAGTATATTTGTACAACAGATATGTCTAAATTTACTTTTTACTATTTTCAGAGTTTGACATTTCTCTACAAATGTAAATAAATATTTAAATCCTGTATAGCACTTCAGGATATATCCAAACTACATTTCGTTGCTTTGTACTTGTGACAATGTAATGACATTAAATTTGAATTCTATTCTATTTTACTCTGGAGTACCAAATAATGACAATACTCTAATAATTATGGAAATTAACAATAATCTTTTCTAGACATGCTTAAAAGAAGATCTTATTTTAAAATTAAAAGAGGAATTTTTGTCTTGCTAATCTGGAAGAAACAAATGACATCCACTGTAAGATTTTAGGTACAAATCATTGGGTTTTTACAAATGCTTTAAATTAGAGCTACCTTCTCAGTGTTTCATAACCATGGAGAGTTCTGGATTATCTTTCATGACAATTTCTCTTTAGCTCACAATCTAGTGGATTGAGGCCTCAAGACTAAGAAGGAAGAAAGTAGATTTTTGTGTCCTATAAAATATTTCTACAATGTTTAGGTGACTTCTTTTAGGGCATTGTCCTGTTTTTAAACCTAGAATGGCCCTTTTAGTTTTCAAGAAAAGTTTTCATTTTTACTTATATCTCAATGAACCAGGTAGATCTCCCGAAGACGTTTCAGGACATTTGAAAAAGAAAAGAAGGCCCACAGCATCACAGATCCTCCACCAAACTTATAAGTGAGCATAGCATTTTTACATATTAATTTCATCCAAGACCCACCTGGAGTGTTTTCTTCCAAAGAGCTCATTATCAGTCTTATCTGACCACGTTCTAATTAGTCAAAATGGTGTAATACTTCAAATAGATGTTTTGGTACCATTAGCATTTAAACTTGCTACAATTCACTTTAACTGTAAGATATTGGCAAGTTTCATCCAGGAATTATTTTCTTCTAAAAAGCTTAAAGCAATTTCCAATGCTATGTTGTTGTTGTTGTTTTCTAGAATAGGAAAGAGAAAAGTGTCTCCTTCACATCTTAAGCTAATGAAAGGAAAATAGTAAATCATAAACCAATAAGTAAAATTCTTTAGAAACTCTAATTATCTTTAAAAGTTCGAGTCTAAATTAAAATGAATCAAACGGTAACATCATCTAAATCCCACAGGTCAGCTCCTGTATGCTACAGAGCTTACAGTAGCTGCCTTCAGTCTCTATGGTCCCCTGATCTGCAGGTATCAGAGAAACCTGTAGCTATAATGTGTATGTTTGTGTTTCTGCATGAGTCTGCTAGTGTGAGAAAGAGGAACAGATTCTGACAGGACTGCGAGAAAACAAACACAGCTATCCAGATCACTTGCAGGTATGTTTGGTCGGCTGTTTGCGATGAAACTCTAAAGTGAGATTTTCTCATGGGAAGAAATCAATACAACACAATGATGCAGTGTTGAACTGTTGTCAAGTTTATTTTTAGATCAAATGAATAAAAAAAAGAAACAAAGTCTATTTTATTTTCAGGTAGACTCCTAAAATCAAATCAACAAATAGAAAGCTAATTTTAACATTAAAATACATAAAGGGTAAAAACCAAATAAGTGACTGAATTTAACAATGAAAAAAATAACATTATGAGAAGAAAAAAAGTTGTGTTTGATAGTTTAGTGGAGAAGGGCTGTTTAAAGTGGGCGGTTCCACTCAGTATTTATATGATTCACACAGTCAGGGTTGAGAAAGGCTTGACCCTTCACAGACTTCCCCAACATAACGGAAATTACTTCTGTTACATGTAGAACGTTCTCTTCTTCCAACCAACGCACAAAACACCTTAATTAGTAATTTAACAGTATAAAGACAGATTAAACTGAGGATGTAGCTGCAGAAGAAGAGCTTAACTGTGTATATTTCGAGCAGAGCATGATGGTTTTATGATTTTTTTATTCATTAAAGCTACTCAAAGTGTACTTATATAATGCCCATAGCTGCCATGCATGGGATTTTAAAACGTAAATAACGATTGAATAGTTTGTTTAATGAAAGCACAGAATGGCGAAAAATGCTGCTGCAGTAAGTAAACATGAAATAACGCAAAGGAATTCAAGCCTGGAGTAACTCTCCCCTAGGGAGGCAGTCAAATTTAGGGTTTGGGTCTGAGCCAGGAGAAATAAAGGAGGAATAAAACAGCATGCATGCTTTTTCCCTCAAATCCCTCATCCTCTGATATGCTTTGTACAGTATATGTGTTATGCAATTTCGTGGAAGTTCCATTAAGGAGATGATACTGTCTTATTATCATATACTCATAGATAGGTGATAATTTTCCCTGTTTCGTGGTGTAAAAATAGGCATGATGTTAAAGGCAAGAAAAGTTTTGCTCTTCAGCAATGTGCTTTTCCAAGTCAAGGCTGAGAGCATACAGTATTTCTTGGAGGCGCTAAAACAAGTCCTCAGCAGCATTAGATTGAATGCTCCTCTGCATATCTTTCTATCCTTTTTTCTTCAAGAGCTTATTAGGCTAATCCATATATTTATATTTTTTGACATTTTAAATGGAGTAGCCTATATTGTGCTGTTTTAAGGGTACAAAAATATCCTCCTTTCTTTCCTATTTCCTTCCCTCCATCCTTCCTATCCTATTTCCTTCCCTCCATCCTTCCTATCATATTTCCTTCCCTCCATCCATCCTTCCTTTCCTATTTCCTTCCCTCCCTCCATCCATCCTTCCTTCCTTCCTTCCTTCCTTCCATCCATCCATCCATCCATCCATCCATCCATCCATCCATCCATCCATCCATCCATCCATCCATCCATCCATTCTTTCTTTCTTTCTTTCTTTACTAGACTAAACAGGTAAACATGTGTCCTATAAGACCGATGTAATATGAAAACACAGCCGTAAAACAAGGAAGCAAGATGACAAAGAATGTGTTTATGAGTTTAAAAGTACAATAGAGGCAGAGAGTGAGAGGATGACAGGTGAGAATTAATTAAATCACAGCAAGTGGAAATCAAGGAGGAAGGAAAACAACAGGGGAGGAGGGGGCGGACGCTGGTAGGAGGGAGCCATGGGAAATCGAGTTTGGTTCATGCAACTGACTCTGCAGTTGTTATCCTCTTCACTGTAGCGTTCACATAGCCTTTAACCTTCCTGTGTGGGCCACAAGCAGATGTCGGTGATGTTTCTCACTGTAGGATGATGCTACCGCAGAAGAAAGAAAACTCTACGGACAAAAAACACATAAAAAAAAATCCTTCAATAGAAAAGCTGTTTAAACAGAAAAAAGATCTATATGTCATTAAAAGCAACACCACTATAACTTGCATACACCTATGCAGAAACAACAGCTGAAAGTCAGTGTGAAAACAGGTGGCAGAAAATTCCAGTGGAGATTATATGGAGGTGTTAAAGCGTGAAGGATCACAGTGAAATGATGAGTTATTAAAAGGAGCAGCATTAACTTTGGAGCACTGAGTCCTGATTTATCTAATAAGCTTTTCCCTTTTAGCATCAAGCTCCTTTGTTTTCTGCTCAGAAAAGATTGTTTTATAAAATCATTACACATTATGAGCTTATTACTACACTACATCAAAACTTTGTCACATAATAAAGTTTAAAATTACATTTTTTCCACTTAAGGTATTTAAAATAAGTTTAACCTTTTTCAAATAATATATTGTGTCTGCCAGGTGATGACTTTTTATTACTTTTGTTTTAAACTATTGACTCAATACTACTTTTCACAATCATCAATCTTCAAAAAAAAAAAAAAACATGTCCAATCATTTCTTTATTTCCTACATGTCAGAAAAAATATATGCCACTTAGAATGAGTATTTCTAATGTTTAAATTGTGAAAGGGTTTAATGAGCTTTGGCTGGTTTTGTTATGTCAGCGTGGGATTAGGATTTATATTTGGACCATCTGGACTTTCAGAGCCACACTAAAGAAGATATATGGCTCTTCAGTCTCATATCATTCAGGTTACCGTAGTTATGTTGAAGTGAGAAGAAGACCCCTATAAAAAAAACCTAATCCTCAGCATTTAGCTTAGCAGTATTGTAATTACAACTTTTCTCAGCGTTTATTATGACAGAAATGCTTGCCCTGGCAAAACACACAAAAAAACAAAAAATAATAAAAAAAACATTCAAATCATTCGGAGGTGCAGCAACAGGACAAAAATTTACTGAAACACGCATCTATAAACCCGCCTTTTCTTTATTTATTTTTTTGTTTTTTGTTGCACAACTACGAATCTTATTGCTTTTACCATAACTTAGAATAAACTCACTAATGATTTTTCATGTAATGTGTTTGTTTTGGGGCCTCTGTTAAAACCAAACTGTTAAATCACAAACTTCTACAAGAGTATTTACTCCTTAAACAACATGTAATTACCCACATTTACTATAACTACCACAACTCCTATAATAACTCCAATTCGAAAAACATCAAAGTAATTAAACTTGTTAAGTTGATCAACAGAAATCGCCGCAAGCATTCCTTTATATCTGCAAATAAGGAGCCTGAACAGATGTTTTTAAGAGCAGGAGAACAGCATACTGGAATAAGCTCAGGAAAACAAGGGTGCTCTCTGAATTCTTGTGTGATGTAAAGCTTGTGTCGACTTGTGACGTGTCAATGTGTGTTTTTGTTTTTGTCTGAGTGAGCACAGAGGGAGCCGCTCACAGCGTGGAGCAGGCCTCGGGCTGCCGTGGGTTCTCACAGTCCGTGGAGCGGGCCCCACTGACATGGATCGTGAGAACCTGATTGGCAGGGGTCCGTGTGGCGTAGAGGAATCTGGCAAAACGTAAAAGAGGAAAAGACAAAACAGCATGTGTGGAAGCTGTCCAAGCAAACAAACTATTTTCTTATTTTCTTTAAACATGTGAAGGTTGAGTCAGATACACTATATTGCCAAAAGTATTTGCTCACCTGCCTTGACTCACATATGAGCTTAAGTGACATCCCGTTCCTAATCCATAGGGTTCAATATGACGTCGGTCCACCCTTTGCAGCTAGAACAGCTTCAACTCTTCTGGGAAGGCTGTCCACAAGGTTTAGGAGTGTGTTTATGGGAATTTTTGACCATTCTTCCAGAAGCGCATTTGTGAGGTTGCACACTGATGTTGGACGAGAAGGCCTGGCTCTCAGTCTCCGCTCTAATTCATCCCAAAGGTGTTCTATCGGGTTGAGGTCAGGACTCTGTGCAGGCCAGTCAAGTTCATCCACACCAGACTCTGTCATCCATGTCTTTATGGACCTTGCTTTGTGCACTGGTGCACAGTCATGTTGGAAGAGGAAGGGGCCAGCTCCAAACTGTTCCCACAAAGTTGGGAGCATGGAATTGTCCAAAATGTCTTGGTATGCTGAAGCATTCAGAGTTCCTTTCACTGGAACTAAGGGGCCAAGCCCAGCTCCTGAAAAACAACCCCACACCATAATCCCCCCTCCAACAAACTTTACACTTGGCACAATGCAGTCAGACAAGTACCGTTCTCCTGGCAACCGCCAAACCCAGACCCGTCCATCAGATTGCCAGATGGAGAAGCGCGATTCGTCACTCCAGAGAACGCGTCTCCACTGCTCTAGAGTCCAGTGGCGGCGTGCTTTACACCACCGCATCCGACGCTTTGCATTGCACTTGGTGATGTATGGCTTGGATGCAGCTGCTCGACCATGGAAACCCATTCCATGAAGCTCTCTGCGCACTGTTCTTGAGCTAATCTGAAGGCCACATGAAGTTTGGAGGTCTGTAGTGATTGACTCTGCAGAAAGTTGGCGACCTCTTCGCACTATGCGCGTCAGCATCCGCTGACCCCGCTCCGTCAGTTTACGTGGCCTACCACTTCGTGGCTGAGTTGCTGTCGTTCCCAAACACTTCCATTTTCTTATAATACAGCTGACAGTTGACTGTGGAATATTTAGGAGCGAGGAAATTTCACGACTGGATTTGTTGCACAGGTGGCATCCTATCACAGTTCCACGCTGGAATTCACTGAGCTCCTGAGAGCGACCCATTCTTTCACAAATGTTTGTAAAAACAGTCTGCATGCCTAGGTGCTTGAATTTATACACCTGTGGCCATGGAAGTGATTGGAACACCTGATTCCAATAATTTGGATGGGTGAGCAAATACTTTTGGCAATATAGTGTATATGATTAAAAAAAAGGTTAAATAAATCTCTCTCTGGATACAATTATTTGTAAGCAGGGCTGAAACAATTGATCGGATTAATCGTAATTAATCAATTACTGAAATAAACGTCAGCCAATTTACCAATCGATTAATCATTAACTGGAATATAGACACTGTAAAACATGCCTTTAGCTGACAGAGAAACCCACTTAGAGCAGTAATAATATCAAAATTGTAAAAAAAAATATATTACTTTTGCATTTAAGATGAAAATTTTTTTTTATCTGTCAATATGCTCTATCCAGAACTCCTAAAGTGGAAATGTTTTCATTACACCTGGTTTAATTTCTTTAAGGAACCTTTGGCTGTCCGATTATTAATCGATTATTCGAAAAAATAACCAACGAATTAATCAGTTTGCAAAATAATCGTGAGCTTCAGCCCTAATTGTAAGCATTTTTTAACACGTCACTACAAAGCCATAGCATTGCTGCTGACTGTCTTGCAAATGTTTTCACACCCCTAAAGCTTTTTTATTTTTGTCTTTTCACATTTTATTTTTGTCTTTTTTACATTCATTGCCTCTAATGATTTTGGGTGGTGATTTCCTTTGATATAACACCAAGTAATGTAAAATACTCTCCTGATAAGACCAAATGACAAAACATAAAAATTCACTTTTGATGCTTAAACTTAAGAAGGTTCTACAGTAAGTAGAGCTTCCAAATAAAAAAGGAGGAAATGGGAGAGTCACAACATGAGTAAGCATTTTACTGAAAGCTAACACTGAACTGAGTGTTTACAAATCTGACTCAGTAATGAGCAGCTGCCCCGTGCTTATACATCATATTTCAACATGCTTGATGCTAGTGTGTCCAAGAGGCTGGACAGAATGTTGGTCCAAGATGACCACTGTAAATATGCTTCACAGAGGCCATCTAGTTTGGAACTGGTGACCGTTTTTTGCCCTTTTTCCTTCATCTAACCTCTAATTGTTCTCAGTTGGATTAAGAGGGATCTGTCAACAATGGGTGGTGAGGTTGCTTGAGGACCCAGATGCAGAGACAAGTGAAGCAGGGATGTGTTCTGAAAGGTTTAATTGTAGACCAAAAAGCAGCAGAGGCAGAAATCCAGAAATCCAACTCAAAATATAAAACAAACCAAAATCATGGAGACATCAGGGTAAAGACGAGTCTGAGGAGCCGGGGAGAGACGAGCAGAGTAGACAACACAGCAACAAGAAGGAACCAGCCCTGAGTGACTGCAGAGGTGGAGTATTTAAGGACAACCAAACAAAAGGATGGACTAACGAGCTGAATGGGGAGCAGGTGTGGGTGGAACTGGCAAGAGGGAATCCAAGGGAAAAGAAAACAATCACAAGGGGGCAACAGAGAGTAACTAAAGAATGCTTGAAGATCATGGAAAATAAAAACAAAACAACTGATAACAGAAAACTGAAAACTCAGAGTAACAACAAATAAGAACCATAACAGGATCATGAACGATGTTATTTCCTTGGATAAAATCCTTTTTCAGGTGGGCATTGTGAACTGCAGCATTTTACTGTTGAAAAACCCAGTCACTGCCACACAGATGATGGCCTTCAGTTATGAGGGACACCCACTGCAACTTCCATACAAATAGCCAGATCTGCACGATTTCAAGCACCATTGTTCTAATAAAAGAAGGTATGGCATGTATTTCTATCCCCTTTGCTCTGAAAATAAAACCCAGTGCGGACAGTTGCATTTAGTATCTTAATTCTAGACATATTATCAAACATTATTTACCCTGCTTTATCTGAAAATAGAAAAATAAGAAACATTAGTATTAATATACAAGGATATGCTTCTCCACCTGAACTGACAGAAGGAGCTGCAGAGATCCACATCTTAGGTGGGAGAATCTATCCAAGTCCACTTCTGCATGTCTGACTCTAAGGACAAAACAGTCCAAAAGAAAATCCAGTCAGCCACAAATGATGTAGGGATGCAGATGTTCTGATCAAATTACACCAAAACATGGTGGTGGAAGCATCATGTAGTGGGGGTACTGTACTCCAGCAAGGAGGGAAAAGATGGTCAGAGTTGACAGGAGGTGAAATGGAGCTGAATACAGATTTGATTGGTCAGGAATGGATTAGATCAAAACATCTTTATGTGTTAATGGCCCAAAGTCCAAACCTCTGTAGTTTTACTAAGCTGTGGCAAGAACTGAAATCGACTGATGTCCTCGTCCAATCAGAGAGAATTAGATTTTTTCTGCAAAAATAAAAAATCTGTCTGTTCTACCTAATCCAGATCTAGAATCACAAGGAAGTCTCCTACTTATAATAATAATAATCAAACTTTATTGATCTCACATTGGAGAAATTTGGTTCTGCATTTAACCCATCCCCTTGGGGAGCAGTGGGCTGCCATCGTGGGGCACCCGGGGAGCAATGAGGGGTTAAGGGTCATCCTCAGAGAGACAGAGTGGCAGTGGGGCTCGAACTCAAAACCTCAGGATTCCAAGCTCTAAGCCCTAAACCACCAGGCCGCCACTCCCGCTTATCTACTTTACCTTCTCTGTTTTCTCTCAATCATCAAATGACAGCTTCTTATGCATGTTTTCTCCCGTCTTCATCTCAAGACACACGATCCCTCGTCAGTGTGTTTGATTATTCTAGGGTTATTTATATGGAAGGAGATAACATGAGAAAAAGGGCTCCTCCTTTACCCCTCGGCTGTCACTCAAATAATTCACGAGTTATGTGTACCTCATAGTTCAATCTGTAAAACTCACATGAAGAGAAAAGAGAAATTTATTGATACAATTACTTTGTCTTTGCCGCTCAGACCTCAGCAGGAAACATAGCACTTAATTTTTGTTAGATATGCATGAACAGGAGCAAAGAATATGGCTGTTTCCCCCCCAGGTCTGAAACTGATGGTGGAGCGGAGATAGATGAAGTTGGTCAGTCTGTAGACTGCTGGTTAGCGAGTCGGTATGCTGAGCTTTATGGAGAGATCCAGTGGACTGCATGAGCTGATACTAGAGCTTCACTCAGTGACCTGGAAGATGGAAGTCCAGTTGGATAACACAGGTTGAGAGAACCTGTCTACGATGAGCAAGCATGAAACGACAGTGGAGAGGAAAAACTCCCCATTGGGAAGAAATATCTGGCAGAACCAGGCTCAACATGGCGGTCTTCTGCCGGACCGGTTGAGATGAGACAGAGAACGCAGTAAGAGTCCAGGAGGAGGGGCTGGAGGTGGGTTAAAACTATGTCATCTGAATGAAGTCACAGCGCAACCACCGCCTGCACACAGGAGCAGACAAGTGCGGATCGGAGGCCTTTTAAGAAGAACTTTTGATGGCAATTGGCTGTCGTGAAGGTCTGGTTCAAAGCTGATTGGCAGTGTCACGGGTGAATGTAGGAGAGCAATGAGTTTCTTTAGTTGACCTTCCGCCTAGGCTCCATATCAGGCTTTATAAAAGAAAAACAAGAAGGTACAAAGTGGGTTGCCTATAGTTTCTAAAAAATGCTTAACAGTTGAAAATAATCTGTTTTCTGTTTGTTGACCACCTGGTGGCAGCATTAGCTTAATTAAATGAGATAGTATGACGTATTCAAGTTATAGTTGGTGTGATGTTAGTGGATATTTAGAGTTAAATAGAATCAATAAATACTCACCAGTGCTATAACTTCACTAACACATACTGAAAGCACTTACTCAATACCTAAATGTAAGATAATAATTAGCTTATTATCTATTTGTTAAATAAAAGCAAAGAGCCTCTGCTCCTGACTTAAAAAAATTTGCATTTCTTCTATCGGGTTTTTTTTTTTTTTTTTTTTTGATCATTTATTTCGAACACTAAATAAAAAGCAAATATAAGTAAATTATTAAAGTCATACAAAACAAAACAAACAAAAAAGAAGAAAAAGAAAAAAAAAACATATGTACATCCCATCATGTTTGAAAAGGAGTAGGAAGAAGTAATAAAACTTATTAAATCCTACCCCTGTTCTATATTAACATCTACCTATGTTTAAGCATACATACATATCCATATATACACACACACTCACCCATACATATATACATATATATATATATACATACACATACTCACAGATACCTATACATATATATACACACATGCATACTTACACATACACCCGTATCTCAAACACATACACACATACATGCATATACATACACACCCCAATAACTATAGACAGTATACACATATCTCTATCTACATATACGTACACATATATCCATATATATCCATAAACCAAAAACCCTTTTCTCTCACACTTTTTTTTAATTTTTTATTATTTCATCTCTCTTGACCTCTTATCGATTTTAATTCATAGTGGCAGAGCAAGTTCTATTCCCCCTCAAGTCCCCTCCTCCCTGTATCTTATAAAAATAATTTGTTTATATTTGTTTTTAAACTGGTTGATGTTTGGAATTCTATCATATCATAAAGCTTCATGGTTAGAAGTGAGTTTGTGTGAGAGATTGTGTCTGCAGCTCAAACAGAGCCACCTGTGTTGGATTCGTTGGTGAGTCCAGGACTATTTCATCCTGGGGCAGCTGTGGTCCACTGGCTCCTTCGGCCTCACATCTGGATGGATGGCTTCAGGGGTCGTCAGGGTATGGGCCGTGGGAGTATACATGGTGTCAGCTGGAGGGATCACCTCTCTGGTAAGGGAGTTGGTCGCCCTTTCTGCGTAACAGAACCTGGACCTGGAGTAGTGTGTGAGCGGTGCAAGTTTGACCATGGGATCATTATTGTGTGTCATTGAGGGTATGGTAATGAATGTCTGTAATTTTGGGCATGAGGGGGGGAAGTGTTGTTGTAACTCTAGGCTGAAAATAATATTTTCCAGGATTGGGCGTTGGGTTACCTTCTCTGTAGGATAATTTCAGGTCTTCACTAAATGTGGGGCCTACTCTGTGTCCAGTTACAGGTGGTGCTGTCCCACTCAAGGCGGCTGCTTGGCAGTCTGTCCTCTGCTGAGGGGATGGTGATGTGAAACAATGGCTGGATCTGCTTTGCTCTAACTGGCTCGTTTAATACAGAAATGTCAGCTTAGTGAAAAGATGATTTTATTTTCAAAAGGTGCAGATATTTCAGTTTGTTTATACTGTTTAAATAGTTTTTGTCTTCTTTTTTTTACCTTTCATATTGAGATTATTCTTTTGCAATTAAAGATTGAGGCTACACATTAGCAGGGGTACGAATTCATGTCTTCACATCTGTATGAGGGCATTTGACTTTATTTTCAGAAATGTTAAGTCCAATTAAAATGTATTCACACTTTATGTATAACTGTCTTATAGTACAGTATATTCAGCTATTTCTAAAACTAGATCATTTAAATCAGATAGAAAAAAAACTTGCATACATCAAAGGAAGGCAATATTCAAAATCAGAGGCACTGAAAATTCCGTTTCAGTTCATCTAGTCTAAAAACATGAATGGAGAAGGTGAGCAATTCCCTCTGCTGTGTGTACAAATGAGAAAGTCTGTACAGTCTCTGTGTGTGTTTATGTCTATAGCCACTTAAAATGGTGAGACAACAAATGGATGTAGGTATATTCTCAGCAGATGCACACCCAAATAAACTGTTTAGAGGAGGGAAACAGGATGTGGATGAAAATGAGCCCAAAATGAACAAAAAAACAATAAAACATCCACCTGTTGTCTGAGCCATGTGATTTTTTATTTTAAGTACTTCAAAATGTACGTCCCAAAATGAACAAATGTGGAAATATCTGTATTCTAAAGCCATACACAAGCTATAAATATAAGGTTTGTTTGTAGGAATATTTATTTTACAACTGTTAATTCCATTAATCCAGAGAAAATAGGGCAATACAAAAATGAGGTCTTTAAACGTCCAACATGAACCCTGTATTTAAAGCTTAGATTAAGGTTTACATCATTTAACTTCAAATTCAATTCCTTTATAGCCACATTATCGTTAGGCAGATACAGAGGATGGGTGATCTGGGGGTCATCCCACCTGGAATACTTTCTTGTAATTGGCTTATAAAAGGGAGCTGATTGGTGGCAAGCCATCCTGTTTAAAAAAAAATGCATTTGTGTATCGATGCACATAAAGGGAGTGTCAAAAATCCACTCCCAAATGCAGTGAAATTTAAAGACCACTGATACTTTGTAATTTAATTACATATGTGTATTTGTGAAAACTGATACTAATCTAGCTCCACATGAATACATAAAGTCTTGTTATAATATGATTACTCCTACAAAAATGAGTGAAAGATGTTTTTAAAAGTCATGGCTCATTATAAGGCACTCCTGAGAGCTTTGATTACCGGTAGGCTTAGGTCAGGGTTACAGCCTTCATCTGATGCTAGACTGCTCCCTACTGGTGTGAAGATGAACTACAACAATGATGATAAAAATCCTGAGTTTATTACCTACGTAAATAATGTTTTAAAGCTTTTTGCAATGATAGAGCAAGATTAACTCTTGGATATTATTTACACAATTTAATATTACTCATTAACAATGTTTTGCAGTTAAATATTTAATAGATTTAAATAGTAGAAGGAAAAACATGATTACAAAGATCCCACAATTTTCCATCCCGCTTATCCAAAAAAGGAAAATTAAGAGAAGTCTTTTTGTACTGTGGGAGGAAGCTGGAGTATCCACGCATGTTTATGGAGAACATGCATATTCCGATCAGAAAGACCCCAGGCTAGGAATTGAACCCAGAACCTAAGTGGGCTATTATGACAAATAATGAATTTGTATATTGTTTACTCTACAAGAACTTCCACTTCTTTTTACATTAAATTATCATTACTCATTTAAGGACCAAATATATGTATCTCCTCTATCTTTCTTCTTCAGGAGTATAACTCAAAAATAATTGCATATATAATTTTGTATATGTGACATTTCTCTTCACCACTACTTTATGCACTGTGCTTTAAGGCAGCCTATGTTTCCCTTAATATTATCCAGGTAATCTCAAATTCATTTTTATTTTCACTAGTTCATCCTCAAACTTGAAATTAAATAATGGTTCCTCCTCTTAGTTTCTGCTTTAGAAAAGCTTTTCTCTGGGATCAGACCTGGTATGAGGAAAAACCAAGGAGCTTTAAACTGACTTACTATAAGGTATTTTGGTAGAATTGATTTCCAGACTATGAACTTTCATATGATGGAAAATAAAACATTATTTTTCATACTACATTACTTGAATACCATCTCCTTTTTTCTATTGGTTGCACAAACCAATCACTTAATATTAGACGGATATTACCAGCCCTCATATTTCAGAGACTTTACTAATCATGTTGAATTAAAATGATTGCAATAATGTACCATCTGGAGAACAGAATAAAACAAAGTATGTCAAAGCAAGTCATTAACACTTAGGATCAGTCAATCATTTTATTGACAATAAGATTTCTCAAACACAGTTAAAAATTGCAACATCTGTTGGCGGCTTAGAGCGCATCCCAGCAAGTTGTGTAACAGAGCAGTTATTCTATCCTTAATCACCTTGCAATCAAGACTTTACCGAATATCCCTGCCACAGTGATGGTGTTCCTGTCAATATGGTACAAATCTATGTAGTATATAAAGAACACTTTGTTTTTTGTTATTGTCAGTAATTGCAAAAATATCGCTGTAAGCTTGGTGAAGAGGAAATAAATCCTCAGATCAGTGTACGTTAACAACCATGACAGACAGGTTCTCCATTCATTTTACTTTAAAAAAAAATTTAAACCTTAATTCAAATAGATAGCAAATCAGACACACTTCCTTCCATGTTTCAGAATCATTGGGAAAACTTACAAACCACCCAGAAGGATAACTTTCCAACTATGCTCCGCACTGAACTCCTTGTTGGATCCTCTGCCAGTAGACCTGCATTTGTGAAATACTTGTCGTAGTCATGGCGATGACTTTTGAGAGATCGCAGCTGCTCAAAGGATGCTGGGGGGTTACCTGAAACATGCTTTCATCAGGAGGGTCAGTGGGGGAGATACCCAGGCGTTTCAGGCACATCCCCAGATATGCATCTTCAATGTAGATGGGTTTGATTTGAGGGGAAACAGACAAGATTTTCTTAGGTAGATCCAACGACATGACGTAAGCCATGCCAAGAGGGTAGGGTGGGTACTCTGATTCTGCTATTACGTCTTTTGGCATATAAAACTTGATAAATGGGTTTCTTAACACTGGGCTGTGCCACCATACCAAACCAGTCATGTAGTTTTCTTTAGGTGTCTTCAGATCAAGTAACAATGAAACTAACTTTTTAACATGAAGCAAAATATCTGAGTCAATTTTCATTATGAAGGTAGACTTGCTGCAGTGCTCAGCCAGCCACTCTAGCATAACCATGGTCTTGATGGTCAAGTTGTGATAGCTGTCCTGGAAATTACTCTGAATGAGATCGTGGTGCTGCTTGTTCTCTTCTCTAAGTTCATCCTGCAGCTGCTTAGCAGCCTTCCTTTCAGGCAGTCCCACTATAAAGACTGTCTCAATCTGCTGACCAAGGACAAGTTTCTCGCTCCCCCACGTCCTTCGGATGGTGTCCCTGGATGCCACGTCGGCAGGAGCGACAGGAACCATCAAGATCAGGAACGGACTGGTGGTCTTACACGTTGGTGTGTCATCCATGATGAACCTGTAGTTCCGAGGGTAAGCCACATGATACGGGCCTGGGTCCCACTTTGGTTCAGGTGTTGGAGAGGCTGTGAAATTGTTTTTTTTATATCCTGGACCATACAAGGGCTCAGGCTTATCCTCAGCAGTCAGGTAAATAATGGTGACAGTCACTCCCACCAAAATGCCGATGAAAATCTTCTTTAGTCTTCTCCTGTTCTCCATTAAAACTGTAAAAAGAAAAAAAGTAATTATATTAAAAACTCTGCAGAAATTCATAATTTAAGATTTCTAAATAAACTAAAAGCCTTTGAATGCACTTCAATTAAGGAACATTTAAAAAGTAAATAAATAAACTTTATGGGATCTTGCATGCAACGCCCTTTCATTTGGAATTAGTTTCAATACATCAAGATAAATTCACCAGTGAAGTTTTAATTCATAAGTCAAGTCAAGCCTGGCTGCAAAAATATCTAACTAAAAGTGACCAGTGAAAGTTTTTAGAAAAGAGAGTAGCAGATTACTGAAGTAAAAGAAGCCAAACCAGAACAGACACATTTTTACTGAGATCCTTTACTTTTAAATCAAGAAAGTTTCTGAGTAAATCATGAAACAACACAACAAAATGTGATTTGTTAATAACTTGATTCTGTTAAAAATAAACTTCCACTTGGGGAAATGTCTATAAAATAAACTCATTTGTCACTTTTTTTTTTTTGGTACACTTATAATCAGCCAATCACATGGTAACCTCAATCACTGAACCATGAAGGATCCGTTCTTCAGGTTCAATTTGCATGGATTTTTTTTGGGAATGACGGAAACAACAGAACTTATGAGAAAAAATAGGCATACCTCTTAATACAAATCTCCATTGGCGTCCACAAGCCCAACCACTTGAATAAGATTCCATATCAGCTAAAAATAAGGATAAATAACTATTTAAAAAGCTCTGTAAGTTACCCTAAAATGTTTTGTTTTAAGGGAACAAAGTAAAACACAGGCACAGCAGTTCAAGCATTCAAATTTAGGCATTTTGAACTTAGCCTTACTCATAAAGTTTGATAACTTTAGATACATTACAGCCAGCCTAACTGATACTGTAAGGTGAGCCTTTCTGTTAACTACTGATCTTGAGAGATAGTTCAGTTTAAAACAACTCTACACCAAGTGGGAGGGAGAAAGCTGCAGCACAATAAAACCGGTTATTCAGGAAGATGGGGAAACAGGTTTAGCTCCTATAGATATTTTTATTTATTCCCTCTTTACTTCACCTATGTTTACCGTTTTTCAAACTGATTGCAAACCATCTACACTTTACACCCATACTTAGTGTATTAGTTTTCAACATTTGCACAAAGCCAGTTTATCGTTTAAATCTTTATGGCTTAAAAAGAGATGAATACCGATGTGCAGTTAAAGGAAGAGAGAGAAACTCCATTAGGACCACTTCATGTCAAACTTTAAAATTCAATCTTTTTTTCTTTGAATTTGAGGAGAGGTAGTAGAAATTCATGACAAAAAGATATGGACAGTACCTGAGAGCAAGTTCCTGCACATCAAAACTGAGGATACAAACATCCCAAAATTCTATATCTAGAATAAAACATGAACTAAAAGCACATGTAGGTAAACTGAACCAGAATCTGATCAAGAAAGACTTGATCTATCCACAAATGAAATCAAACCTACCCTCTGCTCTCTGCTGACTCCCTGCTCTACTTGCTAAACACAATAAGGAAGATAAAGCATCATGTCTATTTAGAGCTGAACAGTAAAAAAATGAAAAGAAAAAAGGTTGAAACAAACAAAAAATAAGATCCCGCCCACCAGAACTTTCAGCTTGGCACTGAGTTCAAAATCTGCTCATGTTTTTTCAGTCAGTAAGGGAAATGCAAAATATCTATGCTCCAATCAGTCAGCCAGTGAACAAAAGCAGGTAGGATTTAATGGTTCTGCATAGTTGCAAAATCCGGTATTTCTTAGAAAAAAAAACCCACTATACTTTCGGTCTGTAAAAGCATAAAACAAAGGCTCTGTTCATTGATGCATCATTAATTATAATCATGCAATGCCTTAGGCTTTGATGGTTGTTAGGTATACAAAGTGCTGGTGAATATTCTCAGTCATCCAGGTCATAGTTATTCCAAAAAAGTAAAAAAAAAAAAAAAAAATCCACTGTACTTTTTTGTAAGTTTGAAGACATTTCGCTGCTGACAATGACCATGAAATTGTGAGATACCTCTAAGTTTGTCGTTCGGCAAAACCTAACAAAGTGTTTTCTCATATTTAAGGTCTCCCATATAACATTCATTCTTCGGTTTAAATATTTTACTATCACATATTGAATTAATGCATATTTTTATACACCCCAAATCTGAAAAGGAACTAAATATATCATGGCCGTATGAAGTGAAGACATATAAACCAATAAACTATTAACTAAAGTAGATTAATACTGCAAGCTCTGACAACATTGACTCTTTGCAGAACTGTGGTCAGGAATGTGCTAAAACCTAAACCCAGTATTGTCACATAGTAAAGGGCAATGAAACATCTTTTTTTTTTTCTTTTTTTTATATTTGGGACAGCTTATTGATTTATTGACAAATGCTAGTGCACAGTATTAACATATTTTACTTTGCTGGATTCAGCATACCATGGGTCAATGTTTCTCCTTTATATTTGGGACCATTCATACTTTTAGCATTGACTGTGCATGCTACGGACAGGTTTGTAGTTGGATTACCAATTTGAAAAGGGAGGCTTTGCTTTTGAAGTTCTGGCCAGAGGAAAAAAAAAACAATATGTAGCCAACTTTTCGAAGAAGAACGTTGTCAAGATGACTTGGATAATAATGCGTTGTGACAAACACCAGATACAGCACTGGGACTTGATCAACAGCCGATACCGCACCATGAGGTCACAAACCAGTAGGTGGAAGTAGTGTTCTTTCACAAGCATGGATGTCTCTGGTTAAGCCCATTCAAATGAAAATTACACTTAATTAAAACCACTTATCATTTATTGAACAGTGTGTAATAATTTCATATTTAAGTACTTTCAGAAGTTTGAAGTCTGAATATGACTGGACATTTCCTTTGAAGGGAGTAACTTGTCTCACATTAACGACAATACAACTTTCTGAAATCAAAAATCTTATATAAGAATGGATTTACAAATGTTCCTTTTTACTCTACAAACCTCAATATCAAACAAAGTCCTGTCTTCAGAAATCCTTGGATGACTGTGTGGGAGGTGGTTGTAATAGGAGATGAGTGTGAGGAGCTGTTTAACTACTTTGAGGCATGGTGTCGAAACAATGATCTGATCCTGCATCTGAACAAAACAAAGAAATGACTGCAGACTTCGGAAGGATCAAGTCAAACACTGCTATATTTCACAACCATTACCTCTTCAAAAACTGTTGTAGGTCACTTAAAGTCATCAGCCAGAACTTTGTATGCATGTAGATTTAATTGACTACAGCAACATGTCCTCATGTTCAGAATCTGGTTTTATTGTTTAAACCAAATAAGGAAGGGCATCGATTATCCATTAAAAACACCATCAGACTTGGGCCAAACTAAGCGCGGTGCCAACCACAGATACCAAATGGACCCCATGCGCAACTCTACTACTTCCTGTTGTCCAGTCAGCTGCTTGGTTTCTTGTCTTTCATTACTGGACATTAAGCACATTGGATTTGATCATTCTGCCCAGTAATGAAAGACTGGGAGCAGATTAGTTCGCTGAAGTCCCGGAAGTAAGGTGGAGTTGGGGATTCGGAGCGCGCTCCCGATGCTCTCCACAGAACTCTGTGCGTCCATTCAGCCTACCTGTGCGTTGTCTGCTTCTTCTAAACCAACTTTCTCTCTGCGACGTCTTCTCTGGGATAAAGGAATGCATCCAGCCCGGTGGAAGTCATGTTAAGAGTAGAAGTAAGAGTAGTACAGGTGATCTGAAATAGACGCTACGTAAACAAGTGCGTGGAAAGTGGAAGGTGCCTCTCAGAGAGAAGACACGCCCCATACTTCCTAGTTCGCTCTACCTGAAGCGGATAACAAAGCAGAATCAAAGTTAAAGGAGCATTAGTTCAACAGATACTCAAGTAAAAATTGTCAAGTCATAATTCTGAGATGAAAATCAGAATTTTGAGGAAAAAGTCAGAATTCTGAGATTAAAGTCAGAATTCTGACTTTTTCTCATATTATACTACTGAAATAAAATGTAAAAATCAGTTAACGTTTTTTTTTTCCATTGTTGGATGCGATGCTTAGTTTTACATTTTGATTTTACCCTTCTATGATGATTTTACCTGTAGCACTTTGAGATTTTAAAAAAATGTAAAGTGCATTACAAATAAAATGTATTATTATTATTATTATTATTATTATTATTATTACTAACGTCTGATTTAATGTTTAGAAATTATGCAGACTTTATGTACAGGTTCAGGTATTTTAAAGACTAAAATGCATAACGATTACAAATAAATGTCAAATATATAAGAAGAAATTCGTACTGAAGAAATAGTTTTTGTTTTTTTTATTAAAAAAAAAGTTAGTACTGTAAATTTACAGTCATTTTTACTATTTTTCCAAGGCTGCACTTTAAAAAGATGAAATTGTCCATTGAGCTGTTTCCAAAAGAAATTTCTTTTCGTTTTACACTTGTATAAAAAATAAAATCTGTCTAAAGTCTAAAAAAGTCTACTTAAAACTTAAAAAAAAAAAAATCAATCCTTACAGGGAGAATTGTCAGTGGCGGAGCTAGATGGGGGGCCTTAGGTGGCCATGGCCACCCTTAGCCAATCTGTGGTCACCCCTGCCTTTATTTCCTTCTAATACAGACGGTGGCAGCAGTAATACTCTCAAGTGGAAAATTCAAAACATTTTATTTATGTATTTATTTTTTAGTTAATTATGCACATCAGTATACTAACATCAAAGATGATAAGTACAGAATTCCTGCTCATTTCAGATCTAGATTTTGTGTTCTATGGGGTAAAGAGAAAAATATATCTTTACAAGTAATCTAGGAATCCTCAGTGAAAGAAAGATAAATAACTATTTGAATATAAACTTATCAAATAATCAATTTATGTAAATATGATATTTGTGCTTGTAAATATCAATTTTATGCAGAATGTTTATTGATACAAGTAGGTCAGTCATGACAATGATGATTGATTTACGCCCCAAAACTAAAAACAGAGTTTTATCCACTACACCTTTTTATCTAGAAATTACGGATGTTTAAATATATGCCTCTATTTGTTAGCAAAGGCTGAAAGTATAGTTGGTCTTTTTTTAGAAAATATGGATGTTTTGCTTGTTCCTGCCGGAACAGTGTAGATTGACCCTGAGGTTCTGGTGTCTATCCGTATTCGGCCACCCCTCAGTGTACATTGGTTATTGCCTGGCCACCCTTATAAAAAATTTCTTGCTACGCCTCTGAGAATTGTATATATGTCCGGACATGGTAAAGAATTTACATTGACAATATCTATTTGCAGTATGTTCTCCGGATCTTGAAATAATTCAAATTACTCACAGAGGACTCAGAAAATTAACTCAGGTAGGAGTAGCAATACTTAACATTATTATTACTCAAGTAAAAAAAGTACGGTACACTGAAACTACTCCATAAGTATTTTTATTTTTCAAAATGTTACTAGTAAATGTAACTACAGTAGCTACTATTCACACAGTTTTTTTAGCCTACTGTTGCAATTAACAGTTTTATTTTCTTTTAAAAGGTTTAACCATCAACATAAAACAACAGTACAACATCTCCAATGACTTTCAAGATTCAATAAAAGATATCCACTAATCAAAAAATGTCAACTTAATAAGGAGTGTAACTCAAATAGCCTAATCAGGAGCCATCTTTAAGACTATTAGAGTCCTATCAAAACGATTTTTTAAAACTAAGTATATTTTACGTTCATTTTTTCAAGTATACAGAAGTATACATCCCAAGATGGTTGATGCAAGTATACTAGAGGGTTACTAAAACTTCTTGGGACAATATCGTTCTGCTTTACCTTAAAGTACCCATCTTTTAGTATACTTTTAGTTCACTCATATTAAAATTCCAAGTCTGATTTTAGTTAATAAAAGTATAATGGAAACATGCTTTAGTTTACGGAATAATGCACCCCAGGTTTACTGTTTAGTGTGCCAAAATATTTATTTTAATTAAATTCAATTGAGTTTATTTATATTGCACCAATTCAAAACACATATCATCCCAAGGAAATTTACAGAGACAATTCAACCAGATCATACAGGCAGATGGGTTCCAGGTTTTCTGTCTAAAAAAACCAGCTGATTGCATCAACTCATTGACTGGAATCGCTCACACCGAGCGTGCGTGTGGTGATAGTGGAGAGGAAAACCATCTTTTAACAGGAAAAAGACCTCCAGCAGAACCAGGCTCAGTGTGAGCGGCCATCTGATGAGGCCGACTGGGGTTCAAGGAGACAGAAGCAGAGATAGAAAAAAAGTGGAGATACAAAAGATAACTGCCAACCAGCTCCACAGGCGGCCCAGGAAAAACGAGGGCAAACGAGCTCCGAGGCAGCTCCCATGTCAGAGGATGAAAGAGAGTACATCCAGTTAGTCACAGTAAGAGAAACACAACTACACTGAAAAACAGGCAAAGCTCAAGCATCAACGTATAAAAAAGGTGTTGCAGCACAGTTGATATTTCTCTCCAGGATGGTGTCACAGCCAAACAGGAACAGACCAGATGAAGCTGCTATGAGAAAAAGCAGAGAGAGCAAAACGTTAGACATTGAACTAACCAATTCTGCAAAATGGGAGAGTAAAGATAGAATGAAGCAGAATGATAAAAAGGGGTCCCTACCTTCTAGCAGTCTAAGCCTATAGCAGGGTAACTATAGAGATAGCTCAAGATAGCCTGAGCCACTCTACCTATGAGCTTAATCAAAAATTAAAAGTAGACAGGGTGTCTGCCACATGTACTAAAACTGGTAGTTTGTTTCACAGAAGAGGAGCCTGATAACTAAAAGATCTGCTCCCATTCTACTATTTTACGAGCACTTCAAACAGCCTTGCAGTTATACTTCAACTCAACTTTTAATGCCGAGTAAATAACAAACAAACAAACAAAAAAAATACAAAGAGAAATCAAATGGCAAAATTGATTTGTTTATTTTATTCAACAATTAGTTTCAAATAAATTCTTAACTTAGATTTTAACCAAAGAAGTATAAAGAACAGTGAAGTGAATCAGAAGAAGTGTGTAAAAAAAAGTTATGATAATTGTGAAATAGTTTAAAGATTCAAATCCCTATTTTCATTAAATAGTTTGTTTGTCATTTTCATTGTTGCATTTTGTTACTAGTTTTCTCACATCCTCTACCATCAGGAAATGTTTGCAAATTTTGTCAGGAAATTTTGACATTTTGACAAAGCATGACACAAAAGCAAAGACAGCTTTAAATACATTTCTCAAATCAGAGCTGCACAGAAAAAAGCATGCCTAATTATTTTTGCTGTTGGTTCCTTTTGTTGGCCTGTAAACCCACCGTCACTACAGAAATCTCTTCACAATGTCCTGTTAAAAATGTTTTTGCATTGCCTATTTTGATGATTAAAAAATATATGTTAAATCAAAATATGTTGAATTAAATTCAGTTGATACCATTGAGTATTTAATGACAAAATTTAATGATGATCATTCTGTTTCATGATTTACTGTATCACCGTTTTCAAAGCAAAGCTAAAGGTAGGAAGGAACACCACGTCCTCTGACCCCAATAATTGCATTGCAATACAGCTTTTCCACCACTAGATGTCAGACTACATGTATTTCTTGTTATGAATCTAAGGGATTTTTTTTTTTATGTCCTATTACATTTTCAAGTGTAGCTCATTTGTTTGTTTTAAAGTGTTTAAATAGAGATTCATTTCTAGGCTGATAATTTGTTAAAGATTAAGAAAGGACTAAACTGTATAATTATAAAAATCAATCATCTTTGATTAGGTGTGATTTCTGTGATCATTAGCGCATGGCTAAAATAACTGTTCTATATCCTCTATCCAGCTCTTTTCCTGCGGAAGTCTGCACACTATTGCACGCTAGAAGTTTTCCGTTTATTTATGCAACTCCAGATAAAGATCTGAAACAGTAACAGAAAATTACCAATATAAGATCAAAACAATAGCTTGCTTTCTAACAAAAAATGACAGCCATCATTTCATTCTGTACATTTCATTGCTTTTTGAATATTAATCTCAAAAACTGTGCCAGCAGGAAAAAGAACAAGCATTTTAGTAACAATTATAAACATAGATCAAGATTACACACAGGTTGGCATAACCCATGAAGCTGTAAACAGGATTTCCTTTTGATAAGCTGCAGGACATTGTTACTGCTTTCACATTACCTGCTGCCAATTTCACAGTTAAGTTTGCCAACCCAATACGTAACAACATCGAATTTCTGAGTTGGAAGTCTTCAGAAAACAATAAATAAAAGCTTGTATTTCCTTATAGACTATTAATAAAGGGGAAAACAGGTCAATGTATTTCAGCTTGATTCTGTTAATAACAAACAATGATTTATCGAACAGATTTTTTAGAACAACCAATAATAAAAGGACAGTTTTAATTAAATTTATAAAAAACATAATCCCTTTGTGAAATGTATCATAAGCAACCAACAAATGTGGAAAAAATACAAAATAAAACAGAGGTAAAAAAGACAAAAAGACAAAAGATATATTGTGCAAAATACACTCCTGATCATATCCAAACAGGGGTGAACATGATAACAGAATGTAAATATTAAAACATTTTGTCTGTTTCTGATTCCTTCAGGGATTTCCTAGGTTATATTATGTATATTGTAGGAGAAAATCGCTTCATGCTGTGACTTTGTCTTCTCTCCTGCCTCCTGTAAACAAGAATCTGTTCTCTTTCAACGAACCAGGTTCATTAAAAGCTGTATAGACGAAAAATATCTAAATGTTACTTCTGGTACTTCTGCATAATATTGTTATTTGCTCATTAAGTTATGTATCATTTTAAGTCTTTATTTTTTTTATACATAAACACTGGTATATGTTAAAACTTTCACTAACCGTTAGTACGAATCAGGATGCACTTTACTTGTACGTCATTATTGTTGATTTGCTTTTAAATAAAGTTATTAAGTTATAGCTTCAACTCTATAAGGTTAAAGGTAGTTATGTAAATACAGTGGCTCTTAGTTGTCAAATTTAAACAGTTCTACATTCAACTTGATAAGATTTAACAAACCCATCAAATAATTTAAAAAAGTGTTTTGGCCTATATGTTTTGTAATGGCTCTGTTCTTAATGACTTGCACAGAAGACGGTTAGGAATGTTTAGAAATCTATTTCAATAAACACTTTAAGAAATCATAATGGCTTTAACAGTATAGTCCTATATCGCTTCTCCTTTAATTAAAAATTTGTTAAAATGATTAACCTAACCACATTACCTGGATTTGCTTGTTCTTTCTATGCTTCATGCTTTGTTCTTTTTGTTGCATAGTTAAATATATATCCTGAATCATTTTGTGAAGTGTAAGTAAAAGGAAATTGATTTATGTTTATATTATTTAGAGTTCATAGATAAACAGTCATGCTTGCATTTGCATTTAGCAACCCGTTTTTTAAGCCTGCTAAAAACATGTACCAGCATCCCACATCAGGAAAACATTCCCAATTCTTTCCTCAGAACTTCCTAAAGGTCAATCTTTTTTTCTTTTTAAGTACACAGCTTTACCATAAATTAATGTGAAAAATATGCAGAATTGTGAATGTTCCTGCAAAATACTCCTATTAGAGATTGACTACCGTTTTTTAAAAAGCCAATACGGACTATTTTGACTTCAGTCTAAGCAATCCCCTGATATGTGCTGCCAATTTTTAGGAGGGTCAAGTTTTCAGGACTATATTTTCTATTCCTCCATTAACACATTAAACATGACACAACAATAGCAAATGTTTCACAAGGCTTAATCTAAACAAAAATAAACATTTATCAAAGAATAAGCAGATGGAAAGAGCATCAATAAGTGCACTTCAGATGACCTCAAGGTATAGCTGCTTAATGCGCTAATGAATCAGTAATCGTCTGTGCATATTGACCTATGCCAATAGCAGAAAACAATGCAAATACACACCACAAATATTGGCCGGCCAATCTCTAACTTTTCCCAGTGCAGAAGCATTCTAATCTGGTTTAGCTTCAACAGGATAAGTTTATTAGAATCAATGGATGCAACATCTGCAAAAGGTTGACTTTTGTTTTATTTAACACATCTATCTTTAAACTGTTTTGGAAATGAGAAAGTTTAAAAATCTTATTAAGAATAATTTTTCGTTAAATACACACTGTAATGTCACAATCTATGTTAGTTCACTTTAAAATAAAGTATTTAGCATTCATTATTTTTTTTACGCAAACTTTCAGTTTCACTGCATAGTGCAATCCAATCTGGTTTCTTAATTGGGATATAACGTCTTTAAAAGTAAATATCCAGTGTAAAAAAGGCAACATTAAAAAACATTAAAATTTTTTTTACAAATGTAACTTTATTCCCAAGGGTTTTTTTTTTTTTTTGGTTTTTTTTTTTACTAAGACTTCGGACAATGAGCTCCTGGTTTCTTATAGTCTCTCCAATACTCTAACAATTTTTCTGAAGAATCAAGAATGTATGTTATAACCTTAGAGAATTCACAGCGATCATACTTGTTATTATAAGCCTTAAACTGCGAAGGATCTGGTGGAGATTTGGGTGAAAGTCCAAGCTTTTCAATGCACTCTCCAATGTAAGCATCCTCTATATTAAAAGGCTTGATAGATTTTGAGACCTCCACAAATTTTGCAGGCAGATCGTTGGAAAAGGCATATCCCATTCCCAAAGGGTATGTCGGATACTGCGGATACGGGTAAACCTCCTCTGGGACGTACCACTTGGAGTCCTTTGTCCGGATAACAGGCACATTTCCCATAATCATTCCTGTCAAATAGTTCACTCTAGGGATGCCAGGCATCTTTAGCATGATCACCAGATTATCAATGTTCAGGAACATATCTGAGTCCACTTTCATGCCGTATGTTGCAGTAGGGCAGCGTGTAGCCAACCAGTCCATGATTACCATGGTTTTAATGGTCAGGTTGGAATATGTGTCCAAAAAGTTACTCAGGATAAGGTCCTGATGCTTCCGATTCTCCTCTGTGAGTTTCTCCACATCACTTTTCCAATTGAGACCCAACATAAAAAGGGTGAGTACAACTTCCCCCTGAACTACTTTGTCTTTGCCCCAAGTCTGACGGATCACATCCCGCGCAGCAATGTTTTCTGGTTCTACGGGAACCATCAGGACCAGAAAAGGTGTGTTTTGATAGCAAACCTGAAGGTTATCCATGATGAAGCGGTAGTTGTGTGGATATGCTTCATGGTACTGAAGACCTTTAGCCTGTATTGGAGAGGGTTCTTGAATTTCCTTAATTTCATTTAATTTAGCTTTGTGTTTAGGATGGACTCGATAAGAGGGAGCCTTAACCTGATGAACTCGTATAAAAAGCCAGCGGTATGAATTTTTGAGAGAAACACTTTCCCATAGTGATTGGGTGTTGCTGCTTACGGCATAGCAGAAATAAAGGATTAGTAGACAAAAAAGAACCAAGAACTGAAACCAAAATTGAAATGAAGGTTTCTTCCCACGAAATGGGTTAGGGTCCTCAAGAGGTTTTTCTGAAATGAAAAGAATAAAATCATTATTAGTGTATTTGTATCTTCAAATATTTTGGGTTAGAGGTACCCCATGTATAACTCTGGTCTTTACCTCCATCCACAAATCTGTCATATTCTAACGTAAACTCTGGCTGGGCCCTTCCAATAACCTATTATAATTTGTAAGCAGTGGCTTGCACACCCTTTTTGAAGGGCAGAGTCAGAGAGAAAAAAAGGACACATACAGCATGTGCTCACCACTGTAGAGGGCACATTAATACGGGTTTGGCTACCAGGGGCAAATTTTAGCATGCATTTGGGACCCAAGAGGGCACTTTACTATGCCTTTTGGCTCAGGAGAGGGCACTTTAGAATGGGTTTTGGCTGGGCAAGGGTGCACTTTAAAGGAGGTCATAGAATGATTATATAGGGTATTTGGTGCTGGTCCTTAAGCCTGGCCCCTTTTCCTGTCAGCCAACTGTTGAAAAAACTAGCTACTAGTGCCGTAAAGAATAAGAAAAAAAAAAAAAAAAGGGGGGGGGGGGGGTCAAAAAATTGTTCTTATACCAAAGTGAAAGATTTTTTTTTTCTACTACAAAAAAAAATTTGATTTTAAAATGGAATATTTTTTTATTTACAAATTTAATGTATGACATGGATGCATAAATACCTGCATTTTATTACAGTGTTAAATGATGTTCAAAAGTAATGGATTATCATTAAAAATGTCTCCAGACCCTTCCTGGTTGTTGATTTTCTTCATTCTGACCCTACTAATTTTTAGTGGGTTACCCCTGCTCTACGGTCTATATTTAGACTTAATGAATTTGTATAGCTAAAAGAAAAATATAATATTAAGTATACTTAAGGACAGAAGATGCTCAACTGAAACATAGTATGAATACTCTTTCTGAAACATGCTTGTGGGCTTGGAAGACAAACAGGAAATCAACCAAACCCCAAGCTACCATCCCCATCCTTTCTTGCTCTGTTTTCATCTCTAATTTTACTTCTTTGCCCTATTTAGCAACTAAAGTCTGCAGGAGTTAATATATTTTTCACTTTAGTATGTAAGAATATCTGAACAATGGGTATATAGGTACATATTCAGGAGACGATTTGACTGTACAAAAGGCAGTAAGATCAGAAATCTGTTTTTCTGTTTTATTCAATAACTGCAGTAACCTACAGACAAGAGAAAAAAAACAATCAACCCAACGTTAGCGTAAGTTCAAATAAAATCCTGTGTTATTTCACATTTTGCATTATTTTTTGACAAGTGAATATTTAATAACAGGTTTTTCTTTTTAAAAAAGGAAAAATAGAACGCACTTTTTACAAAAACTGACAAGAATTAAAGGTTTCCTGCTTATAAATCATCTAAAAAGCACCTGGTGGGAATGCAAATAGAAAAAGAAAAAAAAGAAGTAAATTTAGAGCTTACTCAGGTAGAGGGCTGACATCCCGCATATCACAGGAAAACATTTCCATTAGTCGCATTTATCAACCTTTATCCACCTACAAAGCGGTGGATAACATCACATGGACCACTTTTCTGTTTAGATGGTGGAGGAGCTGAGAGGCTCAGCCTGAGAGTCGTGGTCCTGCAGACAATGACAGCTTCCTATGGGGACCCGCTCTTTAACACAATGGGCGGGGCGGCTACTTCACCTTAGATTTAGATAGAGAACAGATTATTTAAGGACCCTTAGAAATAGGCTGCATTATTTGGCTGCTGTTCTCCACTGATAAGCAGAAGCCATTAGGGTGTACTTCCTAGGGAAGCGTATGGCTGTGTTGTGGTTTTTTTTATACTTGTGATACTTTCTGATTTTTATTGCCCTCCCCGGTGCGTGTGTGTGTGTGTGTGGGATATAATTTCGGTTGTTATATACTGTTTGTGACACACAGCCCTACTGTGTGTTAGAGCAATAAATGAAAGAGAGATTTGAGCTCAAATCATGGTCAAACAGTTAATTCTGCACATACATGGAATAAATTCACCACAACTTCTGTTCAAAATATAAGAGTTTATTAACAAAAATCATTCAGCTCGAAGTCAATCATATTTCAGTTTAACACTCTCAATTAAGACTAGTTAAACTAAACTAAACTAAACTAAACTACTATGTATAAAGAGGAAGTGAAACATGGTTGAAAAACATATTACAGGTTAAGATGGATTTTTGTGTTTGAAACCAAAGTTTATCTGAAAGAATTTGGGATGTGATCAAATTAGCTTTTCACTAATTTTAAAGAAATTGGAAAGTTTTCAGACCAATTCAGAATGCAAATCCATGAGGTGAATAAAACATTTTTTGGCCAAATTATGTTTTATTGAATGATTTGCTTAATCAAGAACCAATAACCTGTAGTCAAATGATTCTTTATCCTCTTTGAAATAGCTAGCAGCGAATAGACATCAGGATTCCACTAAATGACTCTTGGTCATACTTGGTAATGGAAGTGTAATGAGCAGATGAGGAACACATGAACACAATGATATATCACAGTGTTTAAACCCTTAGTGAATAAAGCTTGTCCAAGCTTCAGCAACAGCTTAACACATGTTACTATAGCTTAGCATAGGGTGACCAAACGTCCGTATTTACCGGGACATATCCGTATTTCACGTCCTGTCCCGGGCGTCCCGGGTTTTTTTTAGAAAGTGAGGAAATGTCCTGATTTCACTGCGCACTACGCTGCGTGTGACGTAATCCCTGAGCCGCTTCAGTGCGGGCAGCCCTGTTCTTAATCAGAGGCTCTGTTCGAAAACCTGGGCTGCATCCTCCAAGGACGCGGTCTACCTAGACTGGATCCTTCGAAGTCCTTGAAAATAAGGAGTCCGGAAGAGTTTTGTCTGTAAATTCGAACAGGTCTACCCTTCGGCGGGTTTTACCGCCGTATGCTCTGTTGCTTAGCAACCGTGAAAGTTGACACACAAAGCAGGAAAAGAATGAATACCGAGGTTTTCAAAACTGTTTGTTTATTTATTTATTTTTTTAAAAGTTAAAGTGAACAAAGACTACACTCACAAGAATCCAGAGTGGAATAAAGGTTTCAACCACCGGGAGCAGGAACAAATAAAATCAAATGTAATGATAGAAACCTTAGTCAGTTAAATAACCTGCTGCTGTCATTCTGCACATCTCTGATGATGCTGCTATTTTCAAATATCCATTACTGTAAAAATGTCCATAGCTGCATATTGGTTATTTATTATCCAGTTTTATATTGTTAAAACACTTTACAGAATAAAAATTTTTATATTTTAACTCTTCCCTATTATGTTATTCTTAGACATTTTTCTAAGGTCCTCATTTGTGTGACCATTTTCAATAATATTTCTGCTGCTGTAAATTTGCCCATTCTGGGACAATAAAGGGATTTTCTATTTTATTCTATAAAAGGGGTAGAAAGATATAAGTAGGGCTGCAACAACGAATCGATAAAATCGATAAAAATCGACTTTTAAAAGCGTTGGCAACGAATTTCATCATCGATTAGTTGTGTCGTGCGATTATTGCGTCATCCGCCGCGCCGTCATCACTGCCTCTTGACTGAAAGAGGAAGAAGAAAAAATATGGCAGAGCGAGTCAGCGCCGCAGGAGCAGTGTTGCCAACTCAGCGACTTTTCAGACCCCTCCAGCGACTATTTTTTCAAAAAAGCGACTAGCGACAAATCTGGCGACTTTTTTCGGTTTCACTGGCGGCTTTTGGAGACTCTTACGTGAAAGCATGTATCGTTCCTACTCTGCCGTGGGGCGCCTCCCCCCGCTCCCGCAGGAGTCCCTCTCAGCGCTGCAGTCAGAGCCTCAGCGTCCAGACTGCAAATGAAGCGCGCATGCACCGGGATTGACGGCGCAAATTGATCACAATAATTAAAATAGCCTGCGCTTTGTAAAGCGAAAAAAGTGATAACATGCAACTTTTTTCAAAAGAAATTAACATGGCACGGAACCACCATGTTTGTTTGGTTTTAAAGTGGGGAAACGTAACGTTAGTTTCTCTGGTAGCTCATCTGATGCTTTCCTTACCGTGTTAGTAGGTTACAGACAGTGATAAGGTTGGCTACTTATTTTACTTTTAATTTCATTTGAATTAGCTTAAGCAGCGTTTACATTTACTTTATAAATAAATTAACTTGCAAATTATTAGGGCAAGGCTTTTAAAGTTTAAATCTTCTGGCGAAGATAAAGTAAAGAAGATCCTGCAATTTATGGAAGTAAAGCAGAATAAAATCCAGCAAGATCAGTAATATGTCAATTAATTATATGCCACATTCCCATGTAAATTGGAGTCTTTGGAGGATGTGTTTTTTAGCACCCCTAGTTCTCTCATTTTTATTCCAAATACAATTTATAATTTGAATCACAGGGCTATTTTTATCTCTATGGTTCAGTATTTTCTCAAGTAGCAACTTTAACTGCTATACTTTCCTGTCTTAAAAGCCAGAACTCTTCTAGTCAAAAAAAAACCTCATTTGTTGAAATGGGGGGGCCTATTGTTTGAACCCCTTAGGGGCTTTAAAAACGAAAATGTCTTTTTTTGCGCTTTATGAAACAAAGTACCCTATATTTTGTGGATGTACAGCTACATTTCTCATGTAAGTTTGCGTAGTTTTAACACAAACATTTATTTTTCATATTGCACCAGTACAGTTAATGAGAAACCTGTACTTGTGTGCTTGTTTGTTCTGTCTAAAATGTTTATTTTGGAATAAAGAGGTTAATATAAAAAATATTTTTTGTCCGATTCATCGATTAATCGAAAAAATAATCGTCCGATTCATCGATTTTTAAAATAATCGTTAGTTGCAGCCCTAGATATAAGTAAATTTAAACAATGTATCTACAAAATGTATCTGCAAAATCTCTAATATTCAACAACAAAAAATACTTAGTTAAGCATATTGTGCAAAACAACAATAAAAAAATTAAACTCCTATCAGATTTATAGTTCCCACTCTGCAGATTTATTAGAATCTGTCCTTAAATTACAGCCAAACTAATTTACACAGTAACAGATAAAAACCTAGTAACAAGTAACATTCCCCCCCCGCTGCAAGGTGTCCTGGTTTTCCCAAATATGGTCACCCTAGCATAGCATAGCATGCAGTCCATTCTGTTAACGTTGTCTTTACTCATCAGTAAACACATGTTGTTTGTTCTGTCCCTAATCATGCCAGACCTGCAAACCTTTTTCCATGTCCATTGGGGGGCTTCAGTTTCCTCCAGCTGCAGCTCAGCAGTCGGGGCAGCAACAAGCAGGGGTTTCTTTGTCTCAGGGCCGGATTTATCAAGATCCAATTTTGTGTGCAGTAATTTGCGCTCGCAAACTGGAATTTTGCGCGAGGGGCTGAACCATGGTTTGCGGGCGATTTAACAAGAGTGATTGCGCAACTGGTGGCAGGTGCAAAACTGTCGGAGACGCCCTATTTAAATGATGGTTTTGTGGTTTGCGGCAAAGTAGTTTGTAGTTTGTACAAACTAGTGCATTAAGAAATTTAAATCTTACAGTGATATATATATATATATATATATATATATATATATATATATATATATATATATATATATATATAAGAAAAAACGTTGGCAACCTTTATTCCCTAAGGTGGTATGTGGCTGAATTTCTACTTCACTGCAGTAAAAAAACAAAACAAAACAAAAAAAACAGGTGTTTTGTATTGGCCTGTAGAAAAATGCACATACCAAATGGCTCACAAGAAGTGACTGTGGATGAGATTATTGCGCATATTCATCCCCGCAGCATTGGCACGTTGCTCCACAGGCGCAGGGGGAGAATCCCGACCCCGTCGGACAGCACTTCGGACAGCACTTCTGAAAAACGAGATTGGGAGATCCCAGCTCTCGCTGCAACCGTACGCTGGAATGACCCAGATGCAAAAAAGTACAATGTTGCAAGGAGTTTTGTGATATCTGGTATTGCGTGGGTCCTCCTTGTGGCTGGCTCCAAATCCATTCGGAGTTCCCCCAACAGCTCCAAAATGGCAACGCTGGATAAACGATATGTTTTGATGATTGTTTCCTCGTTCATTCCAAAAATATTCACACGGAGTGAAAAAATGCGTTCTCTGCGTCTCCTTGCTTCATTTCCATGTCTCCTTCTTGCGACAATAACCGCTGCCATGTGTGCGCAATTACGCATACAGACCATTTGCACCTTCTTTTGAAACGTGTTAAATATAGAGTCAGATACCGTTAGCAAAATTCCTTTCAGGTTTAATAAATCACTTTGCGAGTGCTAAATTAATATATTTACATGTTCTCCTCCCACAAGACGCACTTTTGTGTGTAAACGCCCCATATTTCATATTCATTGCAGAAAAAGTACTAAATGGATAAGAGGCGCTATTTAGCACGTTTTAAAGACCAAATCCTTTTAGCACGCTGTTGATAGATCAGTTTGTACATTTTTTAGCGTGCGCAGTGAAATAGCTCACGTTTTTATACACGCAAACCTTTGATAGATCCGGCCCTCAGTCTCATACAGCAGGGGTCCTCTTTGCAGAAGTCCCCCAGCTGTTATTCACCAAAGCTGCGTGTTTTCCACTGGTCATCCTGTCAAGATGAAATATGGTCACTGGTTCCCAATGTCCAAAGCCTATGATCATGGCATATGGCACAACAGCTGTCACTTGAGAAAATACATTTTTGCTAATTAAATTGTATAAAGGTAATAATTATAGTGTATAAACGTGATAACTTTATCCAGGTGGTTGCACTTATATCCTTTTAGTCAGTAGTGACCATGAGACTCATTTAAGACGAAAAAGTTGGCACTCCAAGTAAATGTTTGATTAGACATGATAACTATTGTAACAACGTCATCCAGGTAATGGTGGGATGTTTCCACTCTGCATGGCGTCTCCTCTGCAGCACAATGGCAAATTTACTGGAGTTGATCAAGTTTAACTTTATGCTCGGTCTAAGACACGGAGAGGTACTGATGCTGCTGCACACAGTGGATGAGATCAGTATTAGCATGCGCACATTGAGAATTGAGAAGGATCATCCAATTAATGGGACTCTACGGAAGAAAACATCAATCAGATCCTCTAGTTATCCTCTATGTTTTTGTGTTTTTTAAGATTTTTTTTCTTTTTTTTAAAAGATTTTTTGTAATTGAAAATATCAAAATTTACCGACAAAGATAGCATAGCATAGAGCTTGTTTCTTCAAGTCAGGATACATAGAAAATATAGGCAGCGGGAGCATCTCTTCATACAAATATGAAATATATCTATAACATAGACTTGTTATAGAGGGTTATTAACGTAAACATTCAAATACATAAAGCCAAATAAATAAACAAATTTAAATAATAAATTATAAGAATAATTATAAAATAAATACAATCACATAGAATCAAATTATAAGACAGGATAACATGAGGGGGGAATTCAGTCTTTGTTTAGCTGTTTAATTCTGTTGGGAAGTGTTTTAGGATATCATAATTTTTTTTTAAATTTAGCTAGACATACAATTGTATTGGTGCAGAGTCAATTACCCTTACTTTGCAATATTAGACCAAAATTTATATAGTCCCTGGAGATAAAGGTTGAAAATGAAGATAGCTGTTGCTCAATCCATCTATGCAAATCACACCAAAATGTTTGCACCACTGAACATGAGAACACATGCTCTGTAGTTTCGATATAATTTTCACAGAATGTACGTGTTATCATCTGTACCAAAGCGAAGTCTCAATTATTCTTTAGAGGGGTAAATGTTGTTCATTATTTTGAAATGTGTTTCTTTCACCTTTGGAGGTATTGGTAGTGCTAGAGACGTTGTTCTTAGTTTAGTTTTTGAGCTTTTATCAAATTTTTGTACGATTTTTGTTTTGTCTTTCAGGGTAAAGGTATTCATTCAAATAGTTTCTAATAAAACAGTTAGTGCATTTTCTATCCATAATATTAATCCCTTGAATTGACACAGATCCTCTAGATGTGGCGGCCTTCCTCATTGTCCAGCTGGAGAGATAAAGAAGCCTCTATGGATATAAATTACAGCACCTTAAATGGGTTCAACACGGATATGTTGTGACTTAGAATACAGTGAGACAAGTTGCAATTTTCTGGAACCAATGGGTGTGGAACGAAGGAGGAGGAGGAGGCTGATGCGACGTGTGTATATTAATCCTGGACTTAATTTCTTCCACAAAGCTGAAGTTGGTTTCAGATTGTAGCTTCTGAATTGGGAAATGAGTAAATGGTGATTCCACTTAATTTTCCCCTACCTTCAGCATCTTTAATCTATTCTAATTAAAAAACTACAACACCTAGACCTCATACTGTTTTACTTTTTCATATAAATCGACATGCTGCATGAAGTTAGGACCTGGTCGTTTTAGACGATTCTGAAGCATCAGCTGTAGAACTTGTGGATCTAGGATTTTAAGAAGTAACATGTGTTACGTCGAGCTGTGTTTCACCACTAGGTACGGTTTCCCCTGCATCTCCGCACAGTGCAAGCGACTGTTGCTCTGTGCTTGCGCCACAGCAGAACTATGGAGAGCGTGAATGATAAAATGTAAGCTTATATGGAGAAAGGGAGAAATCAATAGATAGATAGATAGATAGATAGATAGATAGATAGATAGATAGATAGATAGATAGATAGATAGATAGATAGATAGATAGATAGATAGATAGATAGATAGATAGATAGATAGATAGATAGATAGATAGATAGATAGATAGATAGATAGATAGATAGATAGATAGATAGATAGATAGATAGATAGATAGATAGATAGATAGATAGAGGTGTCAAGTAATGAAATACAAATACTTTGTTACTGTACTTAAGTACACTTTTTAGATATCTATACTTTACTCCATTACTTATTTTTCAGCCTACTTCTGACTTCTACTGATTACATTTTCACACAAGTATCTGAACTTTCTATTCCTTACATTTTTAAAACAAACATTACTCGTTACTCTTGGCTTCGGTTTAATGCAGAGGTCATGGATTAGCGTACCACGGTTCTGATCCGGGTCCACCCGCTGGCTAATCTGGACCTAACCTGATTTAAAACATTTATAAATTACCACATGTTGTCTGACGACAGTGTCTAAACGTCACTTTTGCAGCTTCTCCTGTTACCCCGAAATCCCACATCCTACGTCTCCGCTAGACCCCGCACGCTCCAGACCGCCTGCACAAAGTAAAGCCTACAGCCTCTGCTGTTCCTTCCGACTTTCCCTCGGAGCTTTAGGAGAGCATGCGCGATATTATCTTTAAATTCGTAGGAGCAAAACACGCAGAAATGAGAGCTTAATTTAATTTGACAGATTAAAAAAATCCCCATCAGAATCCATCATATGAGCGGTTTCTGATGGAGATGAGAAATCTGCTTACTGGTCTGTTGAAGTACCAATAGTCTGCATCCAATCTTTTAAATAAACGGTGTTAGTTTTTTGAAATGTATATGAATTATGCTCTAATTTGTAGTTATCGTTATTATCGTTACTATATTTTAATTTGACAAACCGTATTTTTCCGCCATTCTTTTCCCTGTTTGGTATGATTGTAATATCGGACCTTGACCTGGCCGGACCGGAGCGGAGCCTGATCATTTAGAGAATGTTTGGCTCAACCTGCTGCTGTGAAGCAGGATTCTCCACCAAGAACAGAAAAAAAAAAAATATGGATCCAGGCTCAAAATGAGCACCTTGATATGTGCTTTAGAATGGCTTTGTCTCCATTCAAACCCAGGTTTAAAGCCTTGCAGGGCAGCCTAAAGCCCACTGCTCTCATTAAGAGAGAAAAAAGAAAGAAAAAAAAACAGTCAGTTCAGGAATTTTATAAAATATGGGAATCAGGAAATTGTCTATATACCAAACTGAACAATTGTTGTTCTCTACTTCAATAAACACTATAGATTTTAAATGGAAAAATTTTAAATCTTTTTTATTATTTTTTTTTTTAATCCTAAGTATAACATGGATGCATAAACACCTCATTTTTTTCAGTGTTAAACGCTGTTTTGTAAAACGCTGAGCTTTACTGGTTGATGATTTTCTTTTCTCGGACCCCACAAATTTTTCATTGGTTACCCCTGGTTTAATGTTTATAAATATTTATTTCACGCCATGTGCGCCATCCAATGCAGATCATTGGCGCCATTCACATCTAGTGAAACTAGTGTAATTGGATGAGTCATATAACACAAACACTCATTGGTTAGCTAAAGGAAATCCTCAGAAGCAAGCAGGTGTTCTTGAAACTGCAAACGTGAAATGTCTATGCCGTGCTACAATGTCGGATGCAGAAAAGATGTCGAAATGTCTGAAAGACACAGACGAGAGCGTATTGGGAGATGGAGACAGAGACCAACAAGACCTCCCTCATCCTTGGCCCTATCTCGTCGTAAAATTGAGCTTTCAGTTCCTATAGTGGCATCTGGATGTTTTTTTTTAAAGGTTAGTTTATGCTTTTATACTTTAAGTAGTTTTTGGAGCACATACTTTTTCACTTTTACTTGAGTAAAGAGATCAAGTTGATACTTCAATTTCTACCAGAGTGTTTTTAAACTGCAGTATCTATACTAACAAATGTGTGTACTTTTGACACCACTGTAGAGATACCTCTAAAGCATAAAAGACAATGGGCCCTGAGAACCAGGGTTAAGAGACACTGGTTTAGATAAACATAACATATCTAATGCTGACATTTCTGTTTTTTCATATTGTTCTAAGGCAAGATAGGGGGAGGACTATGGACAGCTTGCGTGTCATCTGTGACAGCTCATTGTTTCATTTCCCTGATACAGCAAAAACCGCTCTTCTTAACTCCTCTCACCAGTTCTTCTTTAAATAAGGGGGTAAGAGGAGTAAAGGAGTTTTCACTTTAAGAAAATTTCTTTGATAGTATTGTACTTTTAACAGTTTTTTTTTTCTTTTTTATACAGTGTCCTTCAATGACCTGAAGCTGCTATAAGATTCAACATATTGTCATTATTATGCTAACCTTGGAAAGTAAAACAAAAACTGTTGCACCAAATGTTATCTGTATTAATCTGAGCCAGTTTGCACACACATATTGATTTGTTCTAAGCATCTAGCCAACACTCTGATGGATAGTGACATTGTGATGTAAAGCTGTGTCGTCTGCATAGTAATGGTAACTAATATTATTTTTTGCTATGATCTGAGCTCAAGGGAGCATGTATAGATGTAGATGTTTAAATATGAGAGAGTGGAGCCTTGAGGAACTCTACTTGTGATTTTTCTGGTCTCTGATTTAAAGTTTCCTACTGACACTTAAAAGTTCCTATCCTTCAGATAGGATTTAAACCATTCCAGTGCGGTACCAAAAAGGCCAACCAAGTTTTCCAGACCCTCTAATAAAATTGAGTGATCAACAGTATAGAACGCTGCACTGCGATGCAATAATACCAACACTGTGGTTCTTCAACTGTCTAAATTTATACGGATGTATGTGACTATATAAATCAGCGCAACGTCTGTACTGAGACAGGAAACCTTACAGGAAACCAGACATCAAAGCAGTCTAGCAACATCTGCCCATGCATGACATACCAGATAATGCTCAACAAACTCTGCAATCTGTCTATACTTTTTTTCTTCTTCCGGCAGTAGAAACTGAACTAAATAACATAACTGAGAGCCCCAATGTTTTTTTTTATGCTGTACAAGCGTGTACAATGACATATAATGTGGGAAAAAAAGCAGAATTTGACCAAGCTTATTAGTGAGGTTATATTTTATCTTTATTTAGATAAGGCAGCTCAGTGGTGCAGTGGGTAGAACTGCTGCATTGCAGCAAAAAGGTTCTGGGTTCGATTCCCATTTTTGCATGGAGTTTGCATGTTTTCCCTGTGCATGAGTGGTTTCTCTCCGGGTACTCTGGCTTCCTCCCAGTCCAAAAACATGACTGTGAGGTTAATTGGCTTCTCTAAATTCTCCGTAGGTATGAGTGTGTGCGTGAATGGTTGTTTGTCCTATTTGTCTCTGTGTTGCCCTGCAATAGACTGATGACCTGTCCAGGGTGGACCCCGCCTCTCAGCCATAGACAGCTGGCTCCAGGAACCCTTGCTATCCCAGCATGGATGATGCATGACAGAAAATGGATGGATATATGGATGGATGATGCTGTAGCTAAACGCCAAAGCTAACACTTCTTCATGCAAGTGATCTTTGGGCCACCCCTGCTGGGCAAATATTACCGTACAAAGGTTAAAAAAAAAATGGGTGACTTTGAGGTCCCCATAGCATAACTCTGATTCTACAGGCTGTTTAAAAATTTAGTTTTTATGACTTTACACAGGTGAAGGTGATGTTTATTATTCTTCTAACACCCTATTCTTTCTTGTTATGGGTTGCTTTAAAAGAAGAACTTTATGTTTTTGTTTATTTTTCATAAACTTTGAACCCATGTAAAACCCTCTTTTTTTATTTGATCATCTTATAGTTTCCAAATGTATCTAATGGATCTACAATGCTAATGGTTTTATTTTTGTAAACAAACAGACCTCAGAGGGAAAGGGTTAATGGCTTTTTACAGTATGCACCTTTATGTTCCACTGGTTCCACTCAGGGTTGTGCCCTTTACCATTTTTATTTATTTTATATACAGTACCAATGATGACTGCCAGAGCCAATACAAAGACAGATATTGAGTCTCTGCTTGATGACCAGGACTCAGGAAATAAAAGCTCTGTGATGATTGTGTTTAATTTTCAGACATGCCCTCTGTGGATTTTAAATAAACAGGCTGTTGAAGTTTAACAACACTAAAAATACCTCAGTGCAATTATCCATAAACCCTTGACTGTTAAGGTCATATCAGAGGCTCAGCAGCATATGATTTTTTTTTCTTTCAGAAAGTGAGACATTTTAATATTGACACTCCTTTTTTGAAAATGTGTTATTCATGTTTTCTTTGGTCAGTTTTAACATTAACCACACTCATTCATTTTTTTTACAGTGTCCTGTCTGGCAATGTGGCAATAAGAATAATTGTCTTGATGCCAAAAAGAGCTCAAAAAAACAAAAAAAAACACTCAAAAACCATATAGAGTTCTCCCAGCTATACAGGACAGGAGTTAAAAGGAATAAAGACTATTCCCTTTTCGGTAACTCCTGGCTGGTGTCATGTACCTCCCAGACACATGGTCATCAAGTGCAACACAAAAAAGGTGTTTATTTGTCTTCAGTAATAAATTGACATAAGCGTTTATAGAAACTGTGGTAGTCTCTTTTTGCACTCTTGCTGTAACAGGAATGATTTTTCTTCATGTCTACTTCCTCTTCATTTGTTCCTGATGGCTGCAAAACAAACTTCCCTTCTTGATACAAAGTTTGGCTCATCTTACTTATACATTTGATTTATTTTTATATTTAGACATTTATATACAGTATATAAACAGTTACTGAAAGGGGCTGCTTTTTGACGGCTGTGGCCTAAGTGAAGTTTTAAATTGATATTTACATGCAAAATCATCGATAGTACTGATGCTCTCTACAAAAGACGAAGGACAAATGAACTATTTTTTCTGTTATTTCCAAAAGAATATAGATGTGCTTAAGTTAACCTTTGATTCTGTTTTTAGAGATGAAAATCATATCAACTTTATTCCCTAAATCAAATCAGACTTTATATTCATTTGGCTGTATGTATAACAGTGTATACAAATTTTACTGTTTTATAGTTAAATTTATAGAAAAATTCAAATACAAAAAATAGAAGTCTTAAACCAAGCAAAGGTAAAGAGGAGTATCTGACTGGATCAAGACATTCAACATTCTAACCACTTATGTAACAACGCTTTGGAGCAGTCTGGGTCCGGCTTTTATGCTATAATATAGCTTGCTTCAAAGCAAAAGTTTAAAAGATTTCTGTAGAGGATGTGTTCACCCTTCATGATCATCTGTTTCCTCTTTCTGCAGCTGCTTTGGAGAAGTTATTTATCAGAGGGTAGGGGCCAGCCATGACGCTTTCAGCACCTCTAATGATACTCTGCATGATTGTTTTGATTGATGTACTGCAGCTCAGCTTTAATTCTTAGATACAGATTTGGTAATGGCTATATCCAAAAGCTGTTATGGTCTTGGTTCTGTTAAGTTTTCAGTTTTATGTTGATTCTTGTTTTTCTTTGTTCTCTAGTTTTATTGGTTTGATTCCTATTTTGTTGAGTTTTTGGATGTATTTGACTTTTTAGGCTTTTCTTTTTTTAACCTCATGTTTTGGTTTCCTTTTCTTAGCTCTTTTCCTAGAAGCCTCTGTGATAGGGTTCATAATCATAACCACTTATTGTCCTAGAAATGAAAACCAAACAAAGTGATTATTCTTTTCTTTCTTGCAGAAAAGAGAGAGAGAGGACAGACCAAGGATTAGACCCCTTGAAAGTCTATACTCAACTCTGCCCAAACCTCTCTGTTCTGCTGCTTTTATTTTTAGACTTCAAAGGAATTACAGGTGTGGTCAAAAGTTACCAGGAGGGGTCTGATGTTATCAGGAGGGGTCAGAACTTATCAGTAACCTATGGCTGCATAGCTGAATAATATAAGGCCCTGAGAGAAATATTTGCTCTCCTCATTTAGAACAATACTTTACATTCCTTGGCCAAATGCCTGTAACCTGAAATAAAATGATAACATACATTTTTTCTAACACTCTGGTCTCACCTGCTCCCAATCAGCTCATCAGTCCTCCCTTTGTTCAGTCAACCTTAAAGGAATAGTACACCCAAAACATGATTAGCCTTCATTTTCTACTCACCCCCATGCTGAACAACACTCTGGAGTACTTTTTTGATATCTCAAATGCATCTGGAGATCTGGGAGGCTTCTTGCTGTCTGCTGACATTCAAATAATGGAGGTCTATGGTGACCGAGACAGAAAGGTCCATAAAAGTCCACAAAAAACGTGTCAATATTCCTCCATACTGCTCGTCCAATGTATTCCAAGTGTCCTGAGTGGGTAGCATCCAGAATTTACTCGAAACGAAGTCATTTAGAATGTTTTTAGAGCATAAACAGTAGTGTATAGTATTTCCTCACGAGCCTACGTAAGCCGGCAGACCAAACCAGATGAAAGTGCGCATTCAGCGTCTGCTCTGCCAATAATGCAAGCGTAGAAGAAGAAATGCGCTGTTTACCTGTGCAAAGAAAGAAACAACGAAAGAAAAATGTCTGAGGACTTCAGTGTTGAGGAAGAGCATGAGTTCTTTGCCGAGCTGAATGCGTTGGTTTGGTCTGCCGGCTTCCGTAGCGTCGTGAGCGCGCATCTGCGCGCTTTCAGGAAATACTATACACTACTGTTTATGCTCTAAAAACATTCTAAATGACTTCGTTTCGAGTAAATTATGGACGCTACCCACTCAGGACACTTGGAATACATTGGACGAGCAGTATGGAGGAATATTGACACGTTTTTTGTGGACTTTTATGGACCTTTCTGTCTCGGTCACCATAGACCTCCATTATTTGAATGTCAGCAGACAGCAAGAAGCCTCCCAGATCTCCAGATGCATTTGAGATATCAAAAAAGTACTCCAGAGTGTTGTTCAGCATGGGGGTGAGTAGAAGATGAAGGCTAATCATGTTTTGGGTGTACTATTCCTTTAAATACTCTCCTTGCGCAATTCCTCAGTGCTGGTTCCTTGTCTATCCCTGACTCCTCGTGCTTGTTCCCCCTGATGTCTCCATTGTTCTGGTTAAGTTTTACATTTTAAATTGGATTTTGGATTCCTGCCTCTGTTACCTGTGATTCATTCATTAAAACTGCAAGAACTCACCACTGCCTCTCAGCCTCTGAATTTGGGTCCTCAAACCACAACCAAAGTTGACACAAACAATGAATTTGACTCCAGTTAACAGCTTACAGCCATATCAAACACATATATGAACAACATATATGTATGTTTTATTCTTTAATGAATCTTATTGTTAGTGACATATATAGGGAAAAAAAGTAGGTTTTGATTTTTTTCAATTAGCCCTATTTTGTCTTCACAACTGCAAAGCTGACAAAAATATATTAATATGGATGATTTAATAAAGTAAGGTTTGTTTTATTAGTAACTATAGATGTTGAAACAACATAACAGAATGCAACTGAGATTCAAGAATCTTTTTGTGAAATTAAGTGTAAGATATATTGTCCGCTGCCAGGTTTCAGTGAAAACCAGAGTACCTAATGTTTTTACTTATGTTCTTTTATTTGTTTTTGGATCAGTCATATTAGAAGACAAAAATGCTTATTTCACGTTAATTTACTAAATTACAACAAATCTGATCTTACTAAGTAAACGTTACCCAAACATATCCAGTAATATCAAACCCAGAAATATCAATTATTTGAAAACATCCATTTAGTTAATTACATTCATCCAACCAACAACCAGTCAAATTAAGGTCCAATTACACACAGTTTCATATGACCATTATTATTGAAATCTACAAATCATTAGTGTAATTTAAAGATGGCCCAGGGGTTACAATAAATGAATAAATGATTATATATAAAAAAAATAGGTAAAGATACACCTGATTTCTGGGCAATACAGCAAGCAAAAGACTTGAGACAGAGGTAAAGGTTTGTCCTGCAGCAGATGTACACGTTTTTGAATGGCTTAGGAGAAATCCAGATGAAAGGAAAACAAAATCAAATATAAAAATCACTTTCACATTTTGATCTAAAATTCAAGCTGAATGTTTAAAATCCATACAATGAACACAGTTTATTTACCATCAAGCCTAATTGTACTACCTTGATTTAACTTCAAGTTAATGTTTAGCCATACTGTTCCATTTTTTATGTTGACACACCATTCAGCTGTTTTCTCATCCATTGACAGGTAAAGCAGTTCAGCCCCCCAGTTTAAATGGCATGCAATCCACAGCTTTTTAAACCCAAACAAGCAAAAAAAGCATTTATACCGATACGAAAATACTGTAGTCCAGTGAAAGTTCAAATTTTGTATGATGAACTGTAATGGACAACCTCGCTTATGAGTCTGTAAAATTTATACACAAACACCTAAAGGATTATTAATTTCCTGCAGTTTACCCAAAAAAAAAAATCTAAATCTTGATCTAATACAATAAACATCTATCAATAAGTTAAACCCTGTGAGATTTGATGTTGCATCTGTAGTGCTAATAGCTCTAACAATGAGGTCCTGGCTTCTTAAAGTCCGACCAATAGTTTTTCAATTGCTCTGAAGAGCCAAGAATGTATGTTATGATCTGAGAGAATTCACAGCGATCATATCTTGAATTGTAAGCCTTAAACTGGGAAGGGTTTGGCGGAGGAGTTGGTGAAAGTCCAAGCTTTTTTGTGCACATTCCAATATAAGCATCCTCTATATTAAAGGGCTTAATTGATTTTGAGACCTCAACAAATTTAGCAGGAAGATCATTGGAGAAGACATAACCCATGCCCAGGGTATAAGTGGGATACTTGGGATCGGGGTACAGCTCTTCAGGAACGTACCACTTAGATTCCTTTGATCGGACAACAGGCCTGTCCCACATCAGCATTCCTGTCAGATAATTGACTTTTGGGATCCCTGGCTTCTGCAGCATGATTATGAGGTTATCAATATTTAAGAACATGTCGGAGTCCACCTTCATGGCGTAGGCTGCTGTAGGGCAGTGTGTGGCCAACCAGTCCATGATTACCATGGTTTTGATGGTAAGGTTGAGATATGTGTCAATGAAGTTGCTCTGGATCAGGTCCTGGTGCTGCTGATTTTCATTTTCGAGATTCTCTAGATCAGCTCCTTCTTCAAGACCCAGCATGAAGAGAGTGAGTACCACCTTGCTCTGAACCACTTTGTCTTTACCCCATGTCTGGCGTATTGCATTCCGAGCTGCAATGTCTTTTGGCTTAACCGGCACCATCAGAACCAAGAAAGGATTACTGTCTTTGCAAATCTCTGTGTTATCTATAATAAACTGGTAGTTGCGTGGATAGGCTAGATGGTACTGAAGACCCCCAGGCTGCACAGCTGGAAACTTTGTTATTTTCTGAAATGCATTTGTTATGAGTTTGTGTTTTGGGTGGACTTGATAAGGAGGGGCTTTAAACTGAGGTCTCTGGTTGAAAAGAACATAGTTCTGACTATAAAGGGAAAGTTTTTCTGACCAGGCTAGAGTATTGTCTGAAAAGGCAAAAAACATGACAAATACAAGTAGGCACAACGCAAGCAGTCCCACAAACCAGGAGTGAAATGGATTACTCTTATGATGATATGCGTCTTTGGCAAATTGTCTGAAAAGAAAAAAATAGAATGTGTTGGTAATTAACTCTTTAAAAATATAATACATATAATACATTAGAACTTAACAAATCACATTAAATCAGGTGCAGTATAATATCTGTAATGTTATTTTCACCAATTTCTTAACATGGAAGCTATCCACTCAAAAAAGACCAAAAACCCAGCCACACAAAAGTATTTTTAAAGCTTGAAATATTTAATATTTTCTATCATGACATCCATAAAACTTAATTTATTTACAATTAGAATCCATGCAATGTACCAACATGAAGTGGGATTTAATTGTAAAATAAAAGACAAAAGAAGCAAATTTAGCTTTATTTCATTACTTATAAAGTCTTTTAACACTAACCAGATTCAGCTCATAGACATATCATAAAAAATCTATGTAATCCAATTGCTGTTATAGGTCACCTAATTAGTAAAGAAAGCCAATCTGCATTTGGTCCCAATCACTAAATGCAAGTGTTTCTCTTGCACATGGATTACCTGTTGAATGCCACAGGGTTTAGTGTTTGGGCCTGTTCCTTTTACTATGTATATAGCTCCACTTAGTAAAATGATCAATGAACATGGGATTATTTTTATTGTTAAATTCCCCCCATTGATCTAACCAGTTAAGTAGACTATACTGTATGTCAGGTCCTACAGGTCAAATTACAGTTTGGACTTGTTTCTTTACTCTCCGCCATATTGTTACTTTTTCGTTGAGTTTGTTTATTTTTGTCAGGTGTTGCATATTTCTTAGCGTTTTCAGTTGATTTTGTCTTTACCTTCTCTAGTAATTATATCTTTTTTAAATAGGTTCTGATTTGATTTTCCCTGTTAAATCATTTCTCTCTCTGCCATAGCCATCAAATAATCAATAGATTTCATACACCTTTATTCTGAAAGACGTATTTATTGAGCAAAAGAACAACTGGTTACGCAGTAAACTACTGTGTCTAGGATTAAACTGTTCTCCACTAATAATGACAAGACTTTAGTTGTATATTTAAGAAGCAATACTATTTATTTGCAACATCAACATACCATGTGTTTTTTTATCTGCAACAAGCTGGTAAAAAAGTTGAACTGAAACCATTGAAAGGGTTGAAAGTCTTTTACTGCAAACACAATCAGACTATTTATATATATTCTTTTAAGCAATTATTTATGTCATGTTAATTTTGTTATGTTAAGTTTGGCATCTCATTTATCAAATACTGCCAATTAAATTGCTATAACGTTTATTAAGGTTCTGCAACAGACTGGTGACCTGTCCGAAGTGTGCCCCGCCTGGCTGGCTGGCTGGCTGGCTGGCTGGCTGGCTGGCTGGCTGGCTGGCTGGCTGGCTGGCTGGCTGGCTGGCTGGCTGGCTGGCTGGCTGGCTGGATGGATGGATGGATGGATGGATGGATGGATGGATGGATGGATGGATGGATGGATGGATGGATGGATGGATGGATGGATGGATGGATGGATGGATGGATGGATGGATGGATTCTAAGATTTGGGTTATGCATGGTTAGACAGGACCTTAAGGCTTGGTGGATCTGCTAGGAATAAGTAGGGGTGTGGAAAGAAATCATTTTGGCAAGATATCGTGGCTGATATATCAATCTTTTAGTTCCTCATATCGATTTCTTTTAAAGCAAAACATTTTTCCCTTAAACTAAGGGAAAATTGGCTACCTTTGTACCATTACTCTGGCAGATAGTGCTGTGGAGCCCTTTAGCTGTGCGGTGCAGTGCTATATCTGTAGTTGAGGCAGTCACAGTGGAAGACATGGACTGACTCAAACCCCAAGCAACATGGATACCAAAATAACTAAATGATCAATATCATCTGATGAACATATACACAGGTTGCTTTTTTATCTATACATTCAATTTTGATAGCAGGAAAAATATTGCAATATATGGTGATATTGCAATATAGTGATAATATTGTATGGTGACCCAAGTCACCCAGTATTGTAAAGCAACACCCATGCTTACCCCTAGGAATAAGGAACACTGGTTTATTTTCCAAAGATTGGCCAGCCTAACAAAACTAGTTCAAGACTAGTTAAATGACTTAGAATACACAGAAGGTCACAAAACTACTCAGCACATTACAAGTAGTAGTAGAATATCAGTGACTGTTATGGTGAGCATTTTATCATTTTATCAATAAAAAGTTAGAACTAAAGAGATTCAAAAGGAACAAAAAAAAAAAAAAAACAGATTACCCTTTCCAACACACAGCTTGCAAGACTTAGGGCATAGGCGTAACTTCCTTAAGGACTGGTGTGGACATGTCCCCACCAATCTTGACCGGTAGGGGGACAGTCCCCACCAATATTTTGTACACGTATTTTGCTTTCGGTGCTGTGTATATCTGATTAAAACCCCATTCATGCCGCTCCTCAGAAAGAAAATAAAAAAAGTTCTCCCCGCTGCTCACCGTCCATAAACCCCGACAAAAAAACTCAGAAAAAAGAATCTGTTGCCTCTCGCTTTCTCCCCATCACCCCCCTCCGCCCTCTCTCCATAACACCTGTCGCTTCCCTCCAAAAATGCTAACCCATTCAGGGACAGCAGTGGACTCAGACTTGCAGGTGAGAGGGACTTGTGGAAATATTAAGACCTAATTTTAGTCAGGAGAGACTTAAAGTAGTAAAAGAATAGAGAATAGTGTAAAAATAAGTTAATACCGTATTTAAAATATAACTGAACCGTTGGAAAAAAAAACTCAAACCACTTTTTTCCGGCCCTGTTATGTCAGCTACACTAGAGTCCTGCAACGGGGGGGTACCCGCGAAAAATACATAAAAAAAATAATAAACGGGTCGGGCGGATATTTTTTTAGTGCGGGCGGGTAGTTGGTGATTTTTTCTTATGCGTGTGTGTTGTTATGGACATCAGAAATGTTATATTAATCAGGCACTGTGTGCAGCGCAGCGTACAATAGCCTATGATGGGTTAACGGGTCGGGTTGCGGGTTAAATATCGTCGGGTCGGGTTCGGATTTGAATTGAAGATATCCGCGGGTGACGGGTCGGGTTCGGTAGTCATCCTAACGGGTTCGGGCGGTTGCGGGTTGGTAAAACTCGACCCGTGCAGGTCTCTAAGCTACACTACATTCAGTATCGTTGCCATAGAAACAGACAACAGCGCCAATATATCAGAATTAAACTAAAACATACGCAAATAATTTCCCACATAAAAAACAGGACTTTCAGTCCATTACAGCTTTCGCTGCTATAAGCTTTCGCAGCAGTGATTGATTAATTTAAACACCTGCTCTACTGATGGTCTATCAGAGTTGGTGTTTAGGTTGAACATAAAGAACACCTTTTATTTGAAGCTTCTTGTAGCTACTGTTTTAATCCCGGCTTCACTTAAAACTTTTTCCTGACCTTGTTATATATTTGTCATAGTGTTGCCATTCAGTAGCAAGCACTGCGCCCCTTTTTCTTTTATATGTACACGTACATTTAAGATTTAGCGTGTTATGTTGACATCTCATGAGCAAGCTGCTTTTTGCAATCTAGCAGGGAGGTAAGGATAGGATCTTGCAGGTGTGACGTCACTCTGCAGGGGGTCCAAAGATAAAAGATTTAAACAATTTTGGCATTGGAATTTCAGATTTAAGGGAGTTAGAAAGTTCACTTAGTAAAAGTGCAAATAATAAATCTGATTACCGATTACTTTTAAGCTGGTTGAACATACTGCGACAGACTGGTGACCTGTCCAGGGTGATCCCACCTCTCACCCAGAACGTGGCTAGAGATATGCTCCAGCACCTCCTGATCCCACTGAGGGATAAGGTTAAAGAAAATGGATGGTTGAACATAGTCCGCTCTCCCAGATTCTATCAAATCAGTATTGATACCCTCAGGGGCGGATTTAGGAAATTTGGGGCCCCAGGCAAAGACAGGCAGGGGGCCCCCTGAGAAGTAAACCCATAAAACAGACCCATTCTACAGATAGAGAAATGTTAATAGAATAGACATCCATTATTTGTTCTAGGTTTTGTCCCTCTCTTCTTGTCCCTTTTTCCTCTCTATTTATCAGCGTTCTGATGGCATTTTAGCCAAAGGATTTTTATCAAAAACATAATTAATGTGCACAAATAAGGATTAGTTGTATTAACTATACATGTAAACAGAGTTTTATGGGGCCCCCAGGAACTTGGGGCCCTAGGCAACTGCCTAGTATTGCCTAATGGTAAATCCCCCCCTGGATACCCTGCTGGTGGATGTTCTTGACAGAAAGACGGAGTTGCTTAATCATATTCTGCTTAAGGCCCCATAAGATCTTGTCCGAGTCCTGGTTTAAAAGTAAATTCATTTTAAAAAGTGACCTAAAATTGACCGTCAATAAATGTTCTACAAAATTGATATATTTATTTGATTTCTTTGATTTGTACTGTCTGTGATATTTTTTGCACAAAATATATAAGTGAATATTGTAACAGTTATGTTTTCAACTGTAAGCATTAAATTGATAAATGTTATTCACATTTTTTTGGCTTTATCCTTTCCAACAAAAAAAAAAAAAAAGGCGTTGCGCAGGTAGCTCCCGTTCCTTATGAGCCGTCCCCACCAACTTTCAACACAAAGTTACACCCTTGAATTTGGGGATAATATTATGTGGACTATCAGGACATGGTTATAATATATATAAGAGGACGCAATGATCTCATAAGCAACCATGCTCTGTGTTAATTGGTATCTGTAACAGATAGAGGATTTTATTCATGTTTAACGAAAAGGAAATCGCAGGAATAAAGGCTGTGAAGGGTAAATTAAATGGAACTGAACCTCTAGTACATAGAGGGTGCTACTGCTGTTGTTGGTGAGACATATCGTGTTCACTTCCTGTTTGGACTGTTGAACAGGGTTGTTACTGTCCAGGCTATTTCGTCTGAATTAAGATATTTTTTTCGGTGATATCTCTGTATCTAAATTAGTGATAATGGTATGTGTATTAAGTATGGTATATTTTTAGCTTTGGAGGCGATGGTAACAGAGTTAGAATCCAGGCTTCAGATTGTTGAACATCCAGGTGTTAAAATAGGCCCCCCACGTAGTTGTCCTCTAAAAGTGCCTGAGCAGCCAGGCGATTGGGTAACTGTACATAGAAAGCGTAGACGTGGATCTCTGCCCGCTGGTCACCAGCAACCCACTCATGTTTCTAACTGATTTTCCCCGCTCAGTGATGCACCCACTGAGAAGCCCACTCTGGTAACTGGCAACTCCATAGTCAGAAATGTTGCATTAGAGAAACCAGGGACCATGGTCAAATGTTTGCCAGGGGCCAGAATGGGCGACGTCAAATCCTACCTGAAAATGCTGGCTAAGGATAAGGTTAAATACAGTGAGATGAGGTGTGCAGGTGACGCAGGGGTTAGTGTGAATGACCCATCTACAGAGGCCTTAGTCCTTGATGCGGCCGACCCGGGTTCAAATCCAACCTGTGGTCCTTTGCTGCATGTCTCTCCCCCTCTCTCATAGCCCCTTTCCTGTCAGCCTACTGTCGAAAAAATGAGCCACTAGTGCTGTAAAAAACAGATAAAAAATACCGTAAAATTGTTATTCACACTGGTGGTAATTACACTCTGTTACACCAATCGGAGGTCCCTAAAATTAGTGTCGCTTCAATGTGTAAGATCTATTTCTTCAAAAAGTCTGCTAGTTAATGACTGGAAAATCACATTGATTTATTTTCCTTTCAAAAACTTGGCTAGAGCCAAAGGATTAAGCATAAAGGAGGAAACTCCTTCTAGTTATTTTAATTTTCACATACCCAGAATTTCTGGGTGAGGAGGAGTAGCAACAATCTTTTAGTCTGACTTACAGATTACTCAGAAGGCAGTTAATAATTACAAATCCTTTTCACATTTAATACAATTGCCAAACTCACCCAGAGCCATAGCTCTGTTGGACCGTCCATCCCACCTGCTCTTAACAGTAATAATTCTATTGGATTCTTTATAAATAAGATTGATCTTATTAAAAATAAGATCATTAGCACTCCTCTAACCATGATTGGTTTATCTCTGGAAGGTGAGGCACCATCTGAGGTAGCTATAGAATCTGAACCGGGTTTTAACTGGTTTGATCCAGTTGAACTTTCAGAGTTAGCAAAACTGTTTTCTTCATCTAAGCCTTTAACTTGTATGTTAGATCCAGTTCCAATCAGTTAATTAAAGGAGGCATTCACTTTAATCTTGCCCTCCATTTAGATGTGATTAATCTATCCCTGCTACAGGGATATGTACCAAAGGCTTTTAAAGTTGCTGTAATTAAACCTTTACTTAAGAAACTGTCTCTTGAGCCAGATGACATGGTTAATTATAGACCTATATCCAATCTTCCTTTCTCATCTAAAATTCTTGAGAAATAGTGGCTAAACAAGTGTATGACCTCTTACACAATAATGAACTTTTTGAAGAGTTTCAGTCTGGCTTTTGAGCTCATCATAGCACTGAAACAGTTCTGTTGAAAGGCACTAATTAGGTTCTCATGGCCTCAGATAATGGACTTGTATCTGTGCTCGTCCTGTTGGATCTCAGTACTGCATTTGATACAGTTGATCATAATATTCTTTTAGAAAGACTTGAATATTTTGTAGGAATTAGAGCTGGGCGATATGGCGATATATATCGTGAGGACGAGAGAAACATGTCTATCGTGACCTTTCTCCTCTATTTTTTCTATCGTGATAAACTTCTTTATTATTATTATTACTGCTAATATACATTTTAATATAATCTGTTAATATAACATTTTGCGTTTTTGCTATGCAAACTCTAAGTGTATATAACGAAAAAAAAAAGAGAATAAAAAGATAATGTGTAGAGAACGTGGTTTTGCGACACTACACCGCTTTACGTCACGCGGCTTTGCACCATACGTTTGCGACATTACTGATGGAGAGAGCCCGTGAAATTTCTTTCTGGCTTGAAAAAAAATTAATGATGGACACCCAAGAAGATTTTACCGTTAAAGCGGAGCTGCCTGGCTTATATGCTAGTTGTCGGGCTGAAGTGGAGAGAGAGGTACGCAGTGGTGCGACGCATTATGCGTTGACTACGGACATGTGGATGAGTAGAGCAACACAGCCTTATATGAGTCTCACCATCCTTATCACGGACAGGACCCTCCGCGCTCGGTGTCTACAGACCGTGTACTTTCCTGAGGACCACACCGGAGTGATGCTCGCCCAAGGTATGAGCCTGACATTGCTATGCACTTTTGTACGTTCGCTAGTTTTACTATTATTGGTTTTACTAATATGCTTACACCAATGAACTGTGTGCTTTTACAGCATACGCATCCATTACTGGACCTCACTGATATTATAATTTATTCTGAAGGGGGGAAAAGTGAAGGCTACTGCACCTGTGAGTGTTGTGTTTACACACAAAGGTGCTGTAGCATTCACTTTTTCCCCTTTAGAGTAAATCATACTGTGTGTATTAGTGTGTACTGTTTGTTATAGTTTGTTGTATAGTACTGTTGTGTTCCATGTTTTTAAACTGTGCAGCACATTTCTCTTGTGACTGCTGAAAAATAAAGAGAACAACTGAAACACCCATAATTGTGGTACAGGTCGTATGATGGATCACATTTTTAACTACACTGACACTCCTATCCAGTAGAACATGTGGGCATTTTAATTAATGTATTACCAGTGCAGACACATTTCTTCTTAAATAGGCGAGGCGCCTCCTAGTGGAAAACAAGGTAAGTGAAAGACAAGAGAAAAAACTGGCCTTGGAATTTTATAAAATGTCAATAACAAATGAATATTAAATGATTAATTACTGCAGCGCAATAGCCAAGATTCTATACTGTTCACTGTCATGGCCGCAAATTGCATAACTGGTGTTCTTGGTTTGGGGTTGGGATTCTCATATTAGGAAACAAGATGATGGGTAAAAAATAGGCGATGAAAGATTTTTTTCAACCCTGTCCATCTGACGGACTATGAAAACATAAAATGCAACATCAGTTGTGGTATATCGTGATATATATCGTTATCGTGATATAAAATAATCCATATCGTGATATAGTATTTTTTCCATATCGCCCAGCCCTAGTAGGAATTACAGTATATTAATGACAAATCTTCCTCATGCTCCAGGGTTACCTGCGGAGTACCACAGGGATCAGTGCTAGGACCAATTCCCTTTACTATATATATGCTCTCAATCGGTAGAATTATTAGACAGCATGGGATAAGTTTTCACTGTTATGCTGATGATAACCAGCTATATCTGTCTATAAATCCAGATTAAGCTAACCCATTACATAAATTACAGGCATGTCTTGAAGACATAAAAACGTGGATGACTCTTAACTTTCTGCTTCTGAATGCAGACAAAACAGAAGTTATAGTCTTGGACCAGAGTCTTTGAAAAAGAAGCTGATTAGCCAGTCACTTCATTTGGATGGGATTAAACTGATTTCAGATAATAAAGTAAAAAATCTTGGTTTTATTTTTGATCAGGACATTTCATTTGAATCCCATATCAAAGAGGTTTCTAGAATTTTCTTTTTTCATGGAATATTGCAAAAATGAGAAATATGCTGAGAATGCTGAGAAACTAGTCCATGCATTTGTTACTTCAAGGCTGGACTATTGTAATTCTTTACTATCAGGAAGTCCACAAACTGTAGTTAAAAGCCTTCAGTTGATCCAAAATACTGCAGCCAGATTTCTGAGGAAAATTAAAAAGAGAGATCATATCTCTCCTATCCTGGCTTCTCTTCATTGGCTTCCAGTTAATTCCAGAATAGAATTTTAAATCCTCATTCTCACATATAAAGCCTTTAATGGCCAAGCTCCATCTTATATCAGAGATATGATTGTTCAATATGTTCCTAACAGAGCACATTGCTCTCAATCTGCATGTTTACTAGTGGTTCCTTGAATGTCTAAAAGTAGAATGGGAGGCAAATATTTTAGTTATCAGGCTCCTCTCCTGTGGAACCATCTATCAGTTTTAGTCCGTGAGGCAGACACCCCGTCTACTTTTAAGGCTAGGCTTAAAATGTTCTGTTTTGATTAAGCTTATACTTAGAGTGGCTCAGGTTATCCTGAGCTATCTCTATAGTTATGGTGCTATAGTTCTAGAGTTCTGGAGGACATAGGGACCACTATTTCATCATTCTGCTTCATTCCATCACTATGCAGAATCTGTTAGTTCAATCTCTAACGTTCTGCTCTCTCTGCTTTTTCTCATAGTAGCTGTTCCTGTTTGGCTGTGACGCCATCCTGGAGAGAAATATCAGCTGTGCTGCTGCCATCAACACATTTGTTTATAGATGTTTGAGTTCTGCCTGTTTTTCAGTGTAGTCCTGTTTCTCTGACTGTGACTGGCTGGATGTGCTCTCTTCATCCACTGACATGAGAGTTGGCTCGGAGCTCGTCTGCCTGGCTGTGTGTTTCCATGATGAGGTCGCCTTTCACAGTTGGTTTTTGTATCTCTGCTGCTGTCTCCTTGAACCCCAGTCGGCCCCGCCATATGGCCACTCACACTGAGCCTGGTTCTGCTGGAGGCTTCTTCCAATTAAAAGGGAGTTTTTCCTCTCCACTGTTGCTACAAGCATGCTTAGTGTGAGGGATTGCATCCGAGTCAATGAGTCGATGCAATCAACTGGTTTTCCTTAGATAGAAAACTTTGAATCAATTTGACTGTATGATCTGGTTGAACTGTAAAGTGTCTTGAAATGACATGCGTCTTGAATTGGCTCTATATAAATAAACTGAATTGAATTGAACATATCTGCCACTTTAAGCTGATAGAATGTAATAATATTATTTAAGCATTTTTGTTCTCTTTGATAATTTGTCTACTGTAACCCCCAAAAAGGGAGAAAACACCCAGCTTAATAAAGTAAATCATTTTGCCCAAAGTGAAGTATTGATATAGTTTATTTATTTAAAGCATCCAAAAATAACCCAAATGACATTTGATAAAAAAAACTGACCTATTACAAAAAAAACAGATTTTGTGAAAAACAAAATCTGTTTTTTTGAGGCATAAAACTGAGGTGATATATTAAGATGCTCTTTTTTTTTTGTAGCACAGCACTGTAGCAATGGAAAAATTGATATTCAGCTTCATTCACTATTCACTATAGCTTATATTTAGTAAAAAAAACAAACCTTTAAACAAAAAATTAGCTTCAGAATAAAAAAAATTATTCCAACTATATCCTCTTTACAGTATCAAATTAGTCAGTTTTAGGTATTTCAATAATAAAGAATAACCCTTTGATTTAGAGTCATTGTCTAAATGGTCTTTAATGTTGAGCTGTAATTTGTTGCCTTGTAATCTTAGTAAAAAGATGTTTTATTAATTTCTCTTAAAAAACAAAAATCCCTCTCACCTGTGACATGTTTCCCTTATTTATATAACGTACTATTTAATCCTGTATGAACAAAGCGTAACTGAGATATGATTAGTTCTTTCTTTCTATTCCTTCCTGTTTTCCTTGTAATGCCAAATTTCTTTGAATGCTATGAATTGTTTTCCATATTTATTAGCCATTTCAGTGAAGAATCATAACCTGCTTTAAAATTAAATTCTCAAACTACAAACAAAACAGCATTTCAGGGTATATGCAGAAATAACTCTAATTTAATGCTCTTTTAATGCTCTTAGAAATAATTAATTTTTCAAGCCATCAACAAGTACCCATGACTCTCATATATATATATATATATATATATATATATATATATATATATATATATATATATATATAGATAGATATAGAAGTTCCGCGCAAAACAATATTGTGATATAATATATCTGATGAAATTGTTAAAATAAAGCATTTTAAATACCATGATAATCACATAATGCATTCCTATGTCATTAAAGCCTTAATTTAAAAAATATAATTTAATGACTTATGATTTTTAATGACACGCGGAAACCCTGTATTTCAATCCTTAGAAGAATCGGAATAAACTTGAACATATCCATAGTATTTATTATCTAAAATTGCTGAACCTTACTCATATCTGAAATATTTTCCTTGTTTTTACGTTTAAGCAGCAGGGTTACATCTGTATCAGTTTCAGGCAACAAAGATGGATGAACTGTTGACCGAAGAACTGTTTCGCTGACATTTATTTGAGATCATTCAAAATAAATGGGAAAATGTTTTCTACTGTTCATCCTAAAGAATTCAATTTATTTCCCTTTTCCGAACGTGGTTTTATAATCTCTTAGCATGGATGATTTTCAAGATGATTCTAGAAATCAGTATGTATAAAGCATTTGTAATCTTCTCAACTGAATGGGGCATTTCTTCCAATCACCTTGGGAGATGCTGATGTTGGTGTTGTTTTTTATGGCACCTGATCATAAATTAATGAAGCTAATGCTGAACAAAAAAAATACATCCATAATAAAAAAAAAAAAGAGCTAATTAACCCTGTTCCGTAAAAATAAAAATATCCACTGGACTGGTAACGGTTACCATTTGCATGTTTCCAAGCGATACAAGGCTTTGTCTATATAAGACTCAAACTCACTGCGGATCCAGACATTTGAATTAAGAAAGCTTCCTGGAGAGGTAGCGAAACGTCTTCAAATCTTGGAAACCAAGTCCAGTGGATTTTTTTATTTAGTTTTTACGGAATGACTATGACCTGGATGACTGAGAACCTTCATCAGCATAACTAACCCTGTGTATATTGACTTCAATGCTTTTCTCAGCTCAGGGGCGGAGCTAGATGGGGGGCCAGGGGTGGCCATGGTCACCCTTAGCCAATCATGGGCCACCCCCAAGGGCGTAGGTTTGATTTCAACTTTGGTAGGGACACTATTCTTCAGTTTCATTGGTCCTTTGCAAAAATATGCATGCTCTTTTTTTATGCTTAATGTGAGCTTCAGGGCTCATTTTGTTTAAAGAGAACAGCAGCATTTCTTGCTACATTAATACAAATCTTATAAGCACTACATGCACTAGATGCTGTTTATCAATATTTAAAGCATCACTGACTCTGATGAATGTGGAATGAGGACTTTTTCCACTTTGAAAAGGATTGCATTTAAATTTACCTGCGACTAAGACAGGGTCTGTTTAACCAAATATAGTCTAATATGTGGATTTATCCTGTGTTTTCTTCTGAAAATAGAGCATTGTGCAGAGGTAAACCCCACTCTTATTTTTTTTATCTAATATGCTCTCTCTGGATCATGCAAAAAAAATACATTCAAGGGACAGCAAATAAATGTATTGTATTTACATGTGCACTGGAACTATAAGAGGAACTGACTCTGAGCATTTAAAGTATTAATATTAGAAGTTGTACATCTGGGCTGTAGTTACTCCGTGTAGCTAAATTCATGTATTTTATCTATGGCTGAAACAATTAATCATATTAACAAATTATTTAAATAAATGTGCCCACTAAAATGTGCCTTTGGCCGACAGAGCGACCCACTTAGAGCAGGAATTATACCAATATTGTAAAAAATATGTAAACATTTAGCATTTAAGAAGTAAAAAAAAAAAAAAGTTTTTGTCTGTCAATATTCTCCATCCAGAACTCCTCCAAAGGAAACGTTTAAACGTTTCTGTTTCACCTGGTTTCATTTCATAAAAGATCTTCTTTAAGGAGCCTTTGGCTATCTGATTAAAAGATAAAATAAAAGAAATCCTAACGTTGTTAACTTACATTTCTCAAGTTCCACAAATCAAAAAACTCTCTCCTGCTTCTTTACAGAACTCCAGTCGGAAGCTTTCACCTGTTTTAGAATAGATAATAAGTTTTTTAATTTGGACTAGTTTCGTAGCCCAATATTAATTTATTTTAGCGTCTTTTTTTTCGCGCTCCAAGCACCCGCGCGCGCGCACATACAGACTAGAAAACATGCAATCAGAAAGAGAGAAGGCGTAACTTCAGGCAGAATAATCAGTTAAACCGTGCAGCACAGTTGATGCGCTGCTATGTGAAAGGGACAGGAAAGAGCAGGCAGCTGCAGCTACCAGGCAGAGAAGCTGCGAGAGGAAAAGAAGTGGCTGCTGTATAGTAAATTATAAACATGTTGCTCACATCCAATTATTGGTAGGGACAAATAGGTCCTTCCAAAATTTTGGTAGGGACATGTCCCTATGGTCCCTATGCAAACCTACGCCCATGGCCACCCCTGTGGCCATCCTTGCCATTTTTCCCTCTAATACAGATGGCGGCAGCAGTAATTTAATTTTTCATATATTAACAATTACTTGACAACAAAAATACTGTTAATTATTCTCATCAATATACTAACATTAAAGATTATAAATACAGAATTCATGCTCTTATCAGAACTAGATTTTTAGTTATATGGGATAAGAGAAAATAATGTGTCTCTGCAAGTCATCTAGGAGTTTTGAGTGAAATCATAGATAAATAACTATTTTAATAAAAACGTATTTAATAATCAATTAATGTAGATATTAGTACATGTAAATATAAATTTTATGCCAAAGGATGTAATGACAATAGAAAAGCCCCAGAACTCAAACCTGAAAGAATTGTATCCACTATACGTTTAATTTAGATGCCCTGGATTTTTAAATATATGCTTCTATTTGTTAGCAAAGGGTGTAGGAAAGTATAGTTTGTCTTTATTTTGAAAATATGGATGTTTTGCTCGTTAATTTTCCTGTTGCAACTGTTTAGATTGACCCTAAGGTTCTGGTGCCTATCTGCTTTCGGCCACCCCCTCAGTGTAAGTTATTGCCTGGCCACCCTTATAAAAAATTTCTGGCTACGCCTCTGTCTCAGCTGCCCACTCAGCTTTCTAATGTTTAGAAATGATCTGAGCCATCATCCATCTCCATGTCATGCATTTGTTCTGCACAGCATCTGAAGCAGGTGAGTCTAATCTGCACAGTCAGTTAAAGATTGGACTCACCTGGTTCAGTGGAAGGCCAAATGGACTTTTTGGTTACACATCGCCCACTTCTGCAACCTGCCGTCGCAATTAGAGGCGCAGCCAGAGCCTCATATTAATATTTGGGACTGGTTTCTTCTCATTGGATGATTAAAGCCGAGGTCAAAGATTGCCGTTACCTTCTCTGACAAATCTCTTCTCCCGAACCGGCTTCTTGACTCCCCATAACTGCTGCGACCCGACCCGACCCGGGCCCCTAGTAGACTCCAGCTTAGAGTCGCACCTTCAAAACTTCCGGCATCACCTCCCAGACTTTAGGAATGAATGAATGGGAGCTCACGGTCACGCTCTACATGCTGCAAAACGTAAAGTGATTCAGGGGCATACCTAAGGAGGAGGAGCCTAGAATAATGCAAGATCTCCATCTGCTATGCGGAAATAGAAAAAAGGTGAAAAGCATAAGAAACTTACAAAAAAAAAAAAAAAATGCACTTACAATATTGCATGCAAAATCTCTGATCTTTGACACTAAGATCATTGCATGTTTAAAGGAAGTGATGCTTTGCCGTTTTGATTGTAAACTAACCTTTTTTAGCTAATTTATCTGAAGTAGATTTGGATAATTTCAGTTAAAAAAAATTCCACCGATTATACATAGGCTAACACTGCATTGATGCATACTTTTTTTTTTTTTTAGCAAGCTAAGGCTTATTGCAGGGGCAGTGCTAGCGATTTAAATGCCTTAAGCCCTTAGGGTGCCCTTCTTGTTCATATGCAGTGGCCCCCTAATGCGGGCATGCTGCACCTACTAAACTTCTTAGGATATTGTTTTGTGGCAAACTACATTATTTTCTACTCCAGGTAGGCCTATCAATTAATTCGATTATTAAATAGTGAGTGATCTAATGAAAGTTAATTCATGATTTCAGATGGAGAGACTTTTCAGCCTCCCTTCACATTCAAAACCCTCACACACCAACACACCTGATCCATGCTACCTTTTCTTTTTCCCAGACTCGATTATAAGACCAATTAATTATGTTTATTTCTATTCTTTATCTAGTTTTACAATGTTTATTTATGTTCCTAGTTTTACAATGTTTGATCAAATCCAGTCCTGTTGATTCCCAGCGTAATAAAACCCAGAAAAAGTCCTTCGTGTCACTAAAAGATCTTCTCAACCACGATTTGATGTATAGTGATTCCAAATATTCACAGAAGTTATATTTCTACTGTCTTCATTCACGTTATTTGGTAAATTAAAGAAACTTCCTCTTCCATCTTTGAAAGGATTCTTGATTTACAGCGTCTAGTGGGTGAAACAAGGTTTGTTTACCTTGGAGTCTGATCTCATACTCTGTTTAATTCCCCCAAAGATTAAAGCTCCATGCTACCATCATCGTATTGACAGATGTTAGCAGAGGAATCACCAAGCGTCTGCTGAAGCACCTGTGACTTCAATCATAGGTCGATTCAGCAATGTAGAAATTGAAGATTTTAAGTTTGTGTTTAAAACAAACAATAGGGTAAAATTCAGGACGGCTTTGTCACTATTAAAGCGTACTTACAGGTGCTGGTCATAAAATTAGAATATCATGAAAAAGTAGATTGATTTCAGTAATTCCATTTAAAAAGTGAAACTTGTATATTATATTCATACATTACATACAAACTCATATATTTCAGATGTTTATTTTGTTTAATTTTGATGATTACAAATGACAACAAATGAAAATCTCAAATTCATCATATCAGAAAATTAGAATATTACTGAAGACCAATAAAAACAAAGGATTTATAGAAATGTTGGCCAACTGAAAAGTATGAACATGAAAAGTATGAGCATGTACAGCACTCAGTATTTAGTTGGGCCTCCTTTGGCCTGTATTACTGCAGCAATGCGGCGTGGCATGGAGTCGATCAGTCTGTGGCACTGCTCAGGTGTTATGATAGCCCAGGTTGCTCTAATAGTGGCTTTTAGCTCTTCTGAATTGTTGGGTCTGGTGTATTGCATCTTCTTCTTCACAATACCCCATAGATTTTCTATGGGGTTAAGGTCAGGAGAGTTTGCTGGCCAATTAAGAACAGGGATACCATGGTCCTTCAACCAGGTACTGGTAGCTTTGGCACTGTGTGCAGGTGCCAAGTCCTGTTGGAAAATGAAATCTGCATCTCCAAAAAGTTGGTCAGCTGCAGGAAGCATGAAGTGCTCTAAAACTTCCTGGTATGTGGCTGCGTTGACCCTGGACCTCAGAAAACACAATGGACCAACACCAGCAGATGACATGGCACCCCAAACCATCACTGACTGTGGAAACTTTACACTGGACTTCAAGCAACGTGGATGAAGTGCCTCTCTTCTTTTCCTCCAGACTCTGGGACCTTGATTTCCAAAGGAAATGCAAAATTTACTTTCATCAGAGAACATGACTTTGGACCACTCACCAGCAGTCCAGTCCTGTTTCTCTTTAGCCCAGGCAAGACGCTTCTGACGCTGTCTGTGGTTCAAGAGTGGCTTGACACAAGGAATGCGACAGCAGAAACCCATGTCTTTCATACGTCTGTGTGTGGTGGTTCTTGAAGCACTCACTCCAGCTGCAGTCCACTCTTTGTGAATCTCCCCCACATTTTTGAATGGGTTTTGTTTCACAATCCTCTCCAGGGTGCGGTTATCTCTCTTGCTTGTACACTTTTTTCGACCACATCTTTTCCTTCCCTTCGCCTCTCTATTAATGTGCTTGGACACTGAGCTCTGTGAACAGCCAGCCTCTTTAGCGATGACCTTTTGTGTCTTGCCCTCCTTGTGCAAGGTGTCGATGGTCGTCTTTTGGACAACTGTCAAGTCAGCAGTCTTCCCCATGATTGTGTAGCCTATAGAACTAGACTGAAAGACCATTTAAAGGCTTTTGCAGGTGGTTTGAGTTAATTAGCTGATTAGAGTGTGGCACCAGGGGCCATCAATTTTGAACCTTTTCACAATATTCTAATTTTCTGATATGATGAATTTGAGATTTTCATTTGTTGTCATTTGTAATCATCAAAATTAAACAAAATAAACATCTGAAATATATGAGTTTGTATGTAATGTATGAATATAATATACAAGTTTCACTTTTTAAATGGAATTACTGAAATCAATCTACTTTTTCATGATATTCTAATTTTATGACCAGCACCTGTATACTTTTTTTATGGTCATGTGGCCAGAATGACTGATATACTTTTAATGGGTTTAAACAGCTAGTTTTCAATCTTTGCAGCCTTTCCATGCCCCTGACAAACAACTGCACAATATATACAGTTCACAAAAACTGACTTGACATTCTAACTGACAGTGGTTGGTTTAAAATGGTATAGTGACGTTATGTTACTCCACAGTAGCTTATTCCAGTTGTATACAAAGTTTTGCTTTTTATTTTTGTCTTTTACACTTTGTTTCTGCTCAATTTGGTATTTAAAGAAACCTCATCATCACTTAGTAAGATAGGTGATGCGGACGTATATTTGGAGGCAGAGAAGCAGTTGGGGAGGGGGGAGGTCATGTTGCTGCAGTCTTCAGTCTGAACATCAGATGTCACTGAAAATTACACACTGTAGCTTTAATGTGGGGCTCATTAACAATGCAATTATCAAGCATAGAATTTTATTGCATTCAATCTGCATTCATTGAAACCAGAAGGTATAAGCCTGTGTAAAGTGTCTTACCTTGATTATGTGTCCCTGTTTGGTTTGGTAGCTACTGGAGTAGTATTTTTCCTTGTTGTTCTGATCGGAGGCTCTGGGGAGGATTCATTAGAACCACTTCAAGCTGTTGCTTTTCCACTACGCATTGCAGAACGGTTAGGTTCTATTATTTGGCTGCATGCGTATATTTAATATTTTGAGCTAAAGCCTGGCTGAGTGGTGGTGCAGTTTGTAATACTGTTGCCTTGCTCCAAGGAGGTCCCATGTTTAACACCCAGCCTGGGGTCCTTTTATATGAAGTTTGCATTTCCATTTTCTCCAGGAACTCAGATTTCAGTGCAGAACTGTCACTGTTTGGTTCGTTGGAGTCTATAAATTGCTCTTAGGTGTGTGTTTGAGTATGGTTGTATGTCTTTCTTTTACCCTGCAAAGGACTTGCAACCTGTCCAGGGTGTACCCTGCCTGGAGATAAGCAGCAGTTCCTAATGGACAGGCATTGGAAGATGGATGGATACTGAGTTAAACCCTCTGCTTATATAAAATAAGCACAGAGGTAGGGCTCAGAAGAAATTTAAAGAAATGTTTTAATCCCTATGAAAACACAAAAAGGAGATACACCCACAAACCAACTTTAAATTGCGTCTGGTTAAAAATCTTCCCCCATTTGATACATGCTTTCCCAGGCTTGGAAAACACAAGATAAAAAGATCCTTCACAACTATGACTAAATTTAATATCATTTGTGGGTTTTTTTCATAATACAAAGATAAGACTGAAGAAAAAAGAGAGCCTGACTTTACAAGGTGTTCCAGTTCAGTGAATGACTGATAGTCAGCATAATCTCCAAAGAACAGTAAAATAACTAATATTTACTTTAGCTGGTTGGAAAGAACTCAACAGGTGTATCATACAATGCTAATCCACCACCTACTACAGCATTTGCTTTCGTGTTCAACCTTTATAGAGAGAAAGGTTAAAGTTTTAGGGAGAATTTATATGCATTCTATATATCTATGGATGCCCTGCGATGGACTGGCGACGTGTCCAGGGTGTACCCCACCTCTCGCCCATAGTCAGCTGAAGATAGGCACCAGCACCCCTCACGACCAGCTGGGATGAATCGTGACAGAAAATGGATGGATGGATTTCTATGGATGCTGGAATAATAATTGTTATTAATTCAGTTCAAATCATTTCATTTTATTTATATAATGTTAATTTATAACAAGTCATCTCAAAGCACTTTATATACCAAACAAGTCATCTCAAAGCACTTTATATACCACATGAAATTTCTCTCTTTTAACAAGGTAAAATGCAATACATTTGAAAAAAATATATATATATATTTCTAGGCACTTTTGTTGTTCCAGCACTATTTCCAGTATTATTCCTTTGGTAATGGAATAACTTATTAATTTAATTAATTAGCTTTACAATCTTATTGGTGTTGATACAGTGCTATGATGTGAAGGAAGACTGTTTGCTAAATGGGTCTCTCTATATGGCCCATAGGAAAGGGTGAGTCCAGCATCGTTGTTTGCCCTGAGGACATCCATTTCCCAGGATGGACCACAGCCCATGAAAAATGTTTGCTCACTGAAAACCGGGGCCTCCGAAGTTTGAGTAAACTTGTTATAGACATTTTATTATTATTGTTGCTATTGCTTTAGTTGTTTCTGTTGATTTTTTTTTTTAGCAGAAAACAAACTACATATCAATTGACTAGTTTACTTGATTTGGAATGGATCAGTTTTTCTCAATAAATCATGTTGGCCATGTTCTATTTCCTGTCCCAGAGTGTATTTTAATGTTTTTGATATTTAACTTCAGACATTGTCATTACAAGATATCTTTGTCAGAATAAATCTCTTTTGAACCGTCATCTCTCACTTATGTACACTGTGGGGCTTTGAGATCCAAAAACAGTGTGACTCTTAGTGTCACCGAATATGAAATGCTCCTGTTGCAGGTGGGGCAGTGGTGCTTGATGCTGTAGGTGTGGATATGGAAACGCATTTTGTACCTACAGTACAAACATAAACTGCGCTTCATTACAACAAGGCTAATGGTTTAGGTGTGTGCAACTTGTCACACTCTGCAAACATATTAAACTTAAAGTATTAGTCTTGAGCAGGATATGACCTTTGTGCTTTTATTAAGATTAGACTCCCACATGCCTTTTTGTGTGGAGTTTTCTTTTCAAAAACTGTGAAAGTTGATACTCAGTCCACACCCATCCCATCCTTAACAGGACATCCTGATCTGCTGAGCCTTGATTTAAAACCTCTTGTTAAAGGAGAAAAGCAGAGAGAGAACAGAAAAAAATTTATTTGAAAAAAAAAAAGTCCAAAACTTGGAACTGAATCATTCCTGAATTTCTACCAGCCACTTTACCCATGTCACCAATTCTGGTGTTATTGATCAGGGACAGATTAGCATAAAAATGAAAAAAAAAAAAAAATTAAGACTTTAATCTAAAAAAGGTAATCAATACAGAAAGAACATTAGTATTACTTTTTCTTTCAGAAAAATTACACTCAATAAACAGAACATTATTAAGGATAAGCCCCCTATTACTATCGTGCCAAACAAACTCCTCTACAGCAGGCCTGTGATGATACTCTACATATTTAAAGGTAAAGTGTGTAAAAATAACAGGGATTTACTGACAGAAATATAATATATTATCCATTTGCTTTTATTTATTATCACCTATGAATTGAATATCTCAAATGTATTCTGAGCGTTAGATGCCGCTGAAAATTACACAATGTAGCTTCAATGAAATGTCAGGTTAACTGTCTGGTAAGACGGACACCAGTTCACTATAATATCAAATATTTAGTAGTGGAGAGACAAAGACACTGAAATATCCTTGGTGTGATGTTCCCACTAAATGCCAAGCGGAAATGAGCAGTTTTTAACCCGCGTCGCCTGCCGAGTTGTTTGACTCGCGTCAACGTGGGTTAGAGAGCAATTCCCACTGCTACTAAAAGAAGATCTTTTGTGGTGGGAAAAGGGGTATGTGATTTAATTTCTGTGTCAAATATTTACGTTAAATAATAGAAACAAATATTTCTGTGGGAATAGATTTACTGTAGGTTTATACAGATTATTAAGACTTAGGAGAAGCAGTTTATTAAACTACTTTTATTCAAAATTTATTGAAATGCAATATAAAACTAGCAGAACACACTTTTATTTTGAAATACAAAATGGACCTGTGAGGTATTTTGTTTACTTCAGGCAGGAGCCTGTTAGGTTTATCATTTATACATCATGTGCTTTGTTATTTTGTTAGTCAGATTAGACAGAGTAGAAGGCCCTCCTTCACATTGTGGACGTCACTGTGTGTACGGAGGTCATCTAATCAGGACAGCCTTCGTGTCTTTAAGAATACACAGGATATATATAAGCATAAAAGCAAGCTGCATGAAGTTCAAGACAAGGATGGCGTGTCAGTTTCTGATACGGCCAGCTAAACATCAACATGATGCAAAACTTAGACTCTTGAGCTATAAGAAGCAGGTGATGACCTTGTTCGAGGCTCAATCTTTGCCGGACGCTCGTTGACGTGATTTTTGAGCCCACAGCTGTACCAGCTCCAAGCATTTTTCTCTGTCCTGTAACGACCTGATCCAGCTTGAGTTAAGAGTAGTAAATGACTTGCTCCCAGGAAAAGAACCGGTGAGGAGGCCCCTGGGGCGCAACAGCCTTTTTTCCAAGGGGACAAATCCTCCACATTTTAACAGCCTAAAATAAACAAATCCCCCCTAAAATAATCTTTCAAGTACTCTTAAATAAATTTACACTTGAAATTCAACTAGCAAAAAAATAAATAAAAAACAAAGCAAGACTTAACAAAAATACATCGATGTGGGAGAAAGTAAAATTTTGATTTACTTTATTTTTTTATTGACATTTAATAGCATCCAAGTCAGATCAACAGCATGTTGATGTCAATGCAAAGTACAACGATCCGCCCCGATGTCCAAATAACATCTGCTGTCACTTTGAAAAAGTACACTTCAACACTTGTACACATGAGTAAATAATTCTGTTTCTATAATTCAGATGTAAGGCACTTTTGATATACTGATGTAAATTATGTGCAAACAGAATAAATGAGTGCAGATACTGGCCATCTGTGACCATTGTCAAAAACGTCTTTAAGAAATGTCTCTTTCATCTTTCCTGCATATTTTGCAATGTAAAGGTTTTAAACCGTGCCTTAAATTATTCACAATATTTAAAAAAATAACAAAGTAGTAAAATTCACTCATTTTATATCGCAAAGAACAAGTAAATATCTGTGCTAATGTTAGCAGTACAATTTGCGCACACTGGCAGTGTATACTGGTTTAAATAGAGCAACACCAAGATTCCCAACATGCAATAACACACAACTATGTAGATGGATTTCCGTATGGTTTTGGATTGTGCATTAAACACTTAGAGATTCAGATGGCTACTATTATTCAGCATCTTAGTATCTGCCTATATCCATATTGGCATTTAAATGAAGCAGATGTGCACCTACACACACCTTTGTCTCTCTTGATAGCTAACCAGTCCCTTAAAGATGCTTGGCTGATCCTGCCTGGATCATTGTCTTTGAATGCAGCAACGAAGAAGCTTTTAAAAGAATCCCTAAATACAAGAGTAGGCCAAAGCCTCACAATCAGTTGGGTAAAGTTACTTTCTTTTTCTGTGATCTAAAAAAAACATCACAATGTCATCTGTATAATGATGCAGTTTTTGTCCCACCATCATGCATTATAGGTAGAAAAATGTGTCGGTTCAGTTCAGAGCTATAATATAATGTAAGCAATAGAGCAGCTGATACCCACAGAAACAATACTATTCAGCCAGTCAAGCTTCTACATAATAAAATTACAAGTTATATCTGTAATAAGACCTTTCTTATTGTGCAGAGGGCTAATTAGTGTTCCTGTAGAGAGCTGAGAGGATCTCTCAGGGGACCTTGTTACACACTCACGTTACTGTACAAAACAAAATCCAGACGCCTTATTAACATGGCTAAGGGTTTTGTAGGTCGTGGAAAAATTTGGTATGAAATTAACTCTGTGACTATACTGATGTGCCATATCGTTTCTGAAAAATCTTATACTTATAATGTGGAGTATTCTGTTATTAAAAAATATGTCACACATTCACCTTAAAATAATTTCTGAATCTGTTGATTAAATCAATCAGGTAATTGATGCTCATTTATAGCACTAAAGACTTGCAGATTTGAAATAAACAATCAAGCTTTGCTAGGATGTGACTTGGTTATTTTCTGATAAGCTTCTCCAGTGATGTGAGTGAACACTAACTACTACTGGCATTGACTGCACTTCCTAACTAACAGCTGTAGGTTTAAGGAAAAAAGTGTTTGAAGGAACAACCACCCAAGACAATGGATCCCTCTTTGTGGATCCCACTCCTACAGACAAGTTAAGAGCCTCTCCTTCTTTTTTTCCCTCGTTCTCATTGTCCCCCTCTGGCACCTTTCCATTAACCTGGCCCAGGCCTCCCAGAGCTCCCAGCCCCAGCATGGATGCAGCTGAGAGTCTCAGGTGTAACAGCGCCGAGTCTGAAAGGCCAAGCGGTCCAATACCACATCGTCCTCCTCCACTCATAGAGAAGATTGGGGCTCGATGATGATCTAAAGCCCCTGAGTGGCAGAGAGTGGATAGGGGCAAGGATGATCCGAGACCCCCAAGGAGAGCCGGCCCTGGAAGGAAGACATGCCCCCCACCTACAGATGGCAAGTCAGCGGTGCTCTGGTGCTCGGAAAACCCCAGCTCCATTCCCGCCCGCAGCTTTGTGGAAGGGCTCGACTCCTGGGCCACAAAGTGCCCGTGGGCCTTGATGTGCTTTCGTAGGGAGCTGGGATCGGTGTAGCGTTTCATACAGCCCACCATCTTGCAGTAGTAAGGCTTGTCCACATAATGGGTGCGGGTGTGCTTGAAGCGGTCACTAGAGTTTGAGTAGCGTTTGTTGCACCCTTCATATGGGCATACGTAGGGCTTCTCGCCTAAAAATAAAAAGAGAAACAATTAAGGTAATGAGGGGAAAGGATTAAACTAGCCAGATGGTAAATGACCCGTATAATTTTACGCAACAAAAGAGGGACAGTGATCAAGAACTATAAAACAAATATTGGGCATTTTCCATAGGAAACATTTTTTAAAACACAAAATAAACCCAGAACTAATAATTAAACAATATTATCACAAATACTAATCTAAAACAAGTGCAGTGTGCTTCTGTATTCAGCCACCATTACTGTCACAATCCTAATTAAAATCCAAAGACCAAACAAGCAGGGTTGGCTTATAAAGAATATAAGCTTTGAAAAATCTCACAAATCACTGTTTATTCTATCATCCTAAAATGGCAAAATAAAGACTCAAATTCAAACCCCCTATGGTAGGTCTGTCTGGCTAAACAGACAGATCTCAGTGGAGCAAACCCATTTTACCTCTGGAAGAGCTGCAAAAGGTTACAGCTACGGTGGTTAATGTGTCAACAGAACAACTAACGAGAGTATCTCTACAAACCAAGTCATAAAAATCTCTGTTTAACCGTTACTGCAAACAATCAGCAGCACAGCTGTTATAGCCCTGCCTCTAGATCAGGGGGGGATTTACCATTAGGCAATACTAGGCAGCTGCCTAGGGCCCCAAGTTCCTGGGGGCCCCATAAAACTCTGTTTCCATGTATGGTTAATACAACTATTCCTTATTTGTGCACATTAATTATGTTTTTGATAAAAAATCCTTTGGCTAAAATGTCATCAGAACGCTGATAATATTAAGTGTGTCTCAGCCCCCCCTTTCAGTGTCCACCATATTGGATCAGTCCATTTGCTGCACATGTTCAGAAAGGTCCAAACAGACAGCAGCAAACCATTTGAAAACAAACGATGCAAAGAGCAGTGTTGCCAACTTAGCGCTTTAGTCGCTATATTTAGCCACTTTTCAGACCCCTCTAGCACTTTGATTTTTAAAAAGCTCCTAGCGCCAAATCTGGCAACTTTTTTCTGCTACTGGAGACTTTGGAGACAACATCTAAAAGCAGCGAACTCTGCTTTCCAGAGCAAGTAGATTGGTAACCCCGCCTCCTGCTCTCCTCTATCTTGTCTGCTGTCATGATTCATGCAGCTATTATTTCATCCAAATGAAAAATGGAGAACAGATAAGAAGATCATGGCTTGTCTACAGTGAAAAGAAGGACTGGGTTATTTACTTTGGCCTTTTTGGAAACACAGGAAGGAGCAATCAGCTAAGTGACCTTAGTGCTTGGAAAAAAATCTTTCATTCCTTTAGAGACAGCATGAAAAGTCAGCTGAGTACAAAACATAGAGAGGAAAACAAGAAGAAAAGGGACAAGAAGAGAGGGACAAAACCTAGAACAGATAATGGATGTCTATTCTATTAACATTTCTCTATCTGTAGAATGGGGCTGTTTTATGTGTTGTCTTCTCCATTCAGAGGGGCCCTGCCTGTCTTTGCCTAGGGCCCTTAATTACCCTAAATCCGCCCCTGCTCTAGATGTTGTCTTGTTTTTGTTTAACCTCTTTTTTAGAAGGTGTGTCTCCCTGCTAGATGTTACTGATTGATCTTGCCTTGGTTTAGTTTAAAGAGTTTCAACTGCAGATTAATTCAAACCTTTTTGTTTTTTACATGAACTTAATATGTTTTGAGAATAAAAATGAATATCAGACAGACACCAATGATACATCATTCTTTAAAAAGGTGTCTTATTTTCTGTTAGTGTAGAGAGTCAGGTTAAAGTGTTGTCTTTTTTTGTTTGTCATCCTGAAATCACTGCTTCTTTCCTTTGGTTTAAGGTCACAGACTTTGTAAAACAAATCTCACATTAATTTGAAAAACAGTAATTTTGAAATTTTTGATTAGGGGGCTAACCAGTGATATTTTTAATTATATTTAGTATTCCAACATTCCTTAATTGGGATATGTGTGGAAAATGATTGAACAAAGGTCTCAACAATCTCCCTGATACCAGGACTGGGGGGGTCATTTTTATAGCAGTTGTAGGGAAACTGGTGAAGTTGAAGGGGAGAAGGATTTCAGCCAAACAGAAGGGAATCATTTGAAGAAACCCTGAAGATAAAACTGACCTTACACTGAGTCGATTTGTAGCATTTGAGCAGGACAACTCTAAGCAAAAGGTATTTGAGAATTTTTAATAATGAGATTTAGATAAACAGTATGCATATCCATTTGTTAGTCCAAATAATAATAGTCAAAGTCTACACTTGAATCCAGTGAAGAATTTGTGCCACAAACATTTAGATATCCTGAAGAAAAATGTTCTATCCAGTCCAGCTGAACTCAAGAAATTTTGCAGTCTTATGATTTGTAAACAGTTAAGTGTCAAGGTTTTGGTTCTGTTAAGTTTTACTTTGCTCCACGTTTCTAGTTTTATCTATTTTGTTGTGTTTTTTTGGATATATTTGAGCTCCTTCCCAGACTGCTCTGTTCACACCTGCTCCCAATCAGCTCGTTATTCCTCTCTTAGTTCAGTCTCCCATAAATACTATCCTTGTGCAGTTCCTCAGTGCTGGTTCCTCGTCTAACATTGTCTTACTCTGTCTTACTCCATCATACCTTGTCTTAACCTGGCTACTTGTGATTGTTTTCCCCTGATGTCTCCATGGTTCTGGTCTGTTTCACATTTTTAAGTTGGATTTTGGATTCCCAGTCTCCGTTAGCTGTTACCACTAATTAAAATTGCAAGAAGTCTCCCCTGCCCCTCAGCCTCTGCATTCAGGTCCTCAAAACCACAACCAAACCCCTTAAGAAACATACTCCAAAATAACTGCAGATCCAGGTGCAGCAAAATTGTGTTAGAGGGGATTAAGACATGCCAAAACCTTTGAAAAGTTCATTGTGTATAAAAAGACAATTTAAAGCACACTTTAAAAGCAAAATATTTGCCACAGCTTGAAGTGCTGTTGCATGCAGACAGAAGTCTTCTGCAAATATTTGCTAAAGCTTGATTCCTTTCCTGATATCAGTTAGTTCTCAGGAACTAAGACAGGATGCTATTGTTGGAATAAGGCCAGTTGGGAAATTTCCTGGCAACTATAATCCAACAGTAAAATATTGGTGATATCATAAAAAGTTAAATCAAGTGAGCACAGTAGCGTCTGAATCACATAGTGGTGGGCTACGTTAAATAACAGAGTAGGTAAGCGAATGCCAAGATGCAAAGAGTTCTCCAACTTTCTGCAAAGTCAATAGCAACAGATCTCTAAACCCGTGGTTGGACTTAGGGTAGTTAAAGAACAATTTGTAGAGGTTCATTGAGTCGCTCTCCATAAGCAGTTTCATTGAGGCCCTATATACTGAGTGTAATGCAAAGTGTTAGATCCTGTGTCATAAAGCACCACTGCTTGACTCTAAATCAGAGGAGGCTAACACTGCCTCTATTGGGGGGATCTGAGCTGTGCAGAGGAATGGTAATTGGTAAGGAGGGAAATATGGTGTAGGGATTCAAGGTTCAAATTGTTTAGAAATTTTCATAGTTTTTTTATTTTCACTTAGTTTTGTATTCTGATTTTGTTTTTGTTTTATCATTCTATCTTAGTTTCAATTCATTTTAGAGTTTGTTAGCTAGTCAAAATGCTTAGTTTCACTTTAGTTTTTATTAGTTTCAGTCATAGTTTTAGTCTTTTATGTAATATGAGTTTCTTACAGGAAAAGACTAAGAAAAAAAACATGAATAAGGACAAGATAAGGACAGACCCTTGCGGTGACTCAGATTACCTGACTGATGTTCCAGCATTATGCGTACCAAGGCACAAAGAAGGGTCCATAAAGACATGACGAGTTTAGATTTTGTGTAAATGTTAAGTTATAGCCAGACCTCAACTTCATAAAGTGTGGATGAAGTTTTTTCCATCATCAGCCTTTGAGCTCACAGATGAAATTCTGATTGATTACCTGTGTGTGAGCGAGTGTGAATCTTTAGGTTCTCCAGACGCGAAAAGCTCTTGTTGCAGGTGGGACAATGGTGCGGTTTCTCGTTGGTATGGGTGCGGATGTGAATCAGCATTTTGTACCTACAGCACAAATAACATTAGGATACAACCATAAACTCTGCTTTATCGTCACAGAAGCTGATGTTAGGAGTTGCACCCTAATAAATCCTGGAAATATGGAAATAATACATTATAATGTTCTTTCTTTGGAGTTTTACTTTTAAACTCTTTAATGTGGATAGGTGTCTGACAGAAAATCCTGGTATAAATAACCTAGCTATTTTCAGTCTGGTCTGGTTTCACCGTACCTGGCGTTAAAGCCTCTCCCGTTACGAGCACACCCCTCCCACTGGCAGCAGTAACCAGAATCCTTCTCAGGCTTAACATGATAGTCGTTAATGTGATCCACCAACTCCTGAAGTGAGTCGAAAAGCAGGTTACACTTGAGAGGAGAGAGAGAGACAAAGAGAACTGGAATCAGTACATTATGTTGAAGCATAGATATCTAACTGTAACTGATTTACCTTTAAATAAATGTATTTTCATCCAAGAATTTCTCTAAGCTTGTTTTTTCCCTGCTTAGTTAGTCTCATTTAAGCTGACACCCACTGCGTGTATGTTTTTCTCACAAAATTATTAATGTTGTATTAAGTAAACACTGTAGGTGTAGCGACTTCGTTTTTTGCACTGTGAAGCGTCTCCAAGAAGCAACCATGAGCCCCACTTGCGTTTCCTTTCTTACTTATTTTGCAAAATGATAATGACAAAAGTCAACAGAAAAGTTTAACAAAACCTCCTCACCCGACTGCCTTTTGGGTACACTCCTATCTTCTAAAATAACAAGTGACCACACCCCCTATGCAATCACTCCAGGTGTGGAAAGATCTGATCAACTGTGCCTCCAAAGAAATAAACAAAATATAAACCATTAACTCTGGCTCTTACAGTAAGCAAAGAAATAGGTTTTTCAACTATCCTGTGATGCTATGTTAACGACAGGGTATGTAGTGCTACAACACACCTTAAGCCTGTAGGAGTTACAGGTGAAGTATTAGGAATCTATTTAAGACTACAGTTAAAACAATTTAGGTCTCTTTTATACCACACTTTAACATATTTTTAACATTCGATCAGCTGTTGATACATTAAGTACCTTGAGATCCACTTTTATTGAAAGACCACAAAGACGGGCTTTAACTACATATATTGTTAATTTGGCCCACTGCTTTTTATCTGAAGGTGTTATCACATCTCAGAGCAGGGTTAACAGATGAAGCTTGACAGGAATCTGCATGGACTTTAATGTTCGCAAATTACATTGTTAATGTTATTCTGGGGAGATATTTAGCAAGATGCCTTGGAAAGGAAAGGAAAGGAAAGGAAAGGAAAGGAAAGGAAGGAGAAGAAAAGAAAAAAAAGAAAAAGAAAGCAGTGGAGTCTAGTGATAGCAAGGATAGAATGGATCTGTGGTAGTAAAAGGTACACAAATTGAAATTTGAGGCTACATGCACCAAAGATAAAGAAGGAAAGTTTAATTCTTGTGGATAATATTTCAGAGCAACAGGCAGTGTGCAAAAGAGGCAATGAAGACGTGCAAGAAAGGTTTATAACAGGGGTGTCAAAGTGGTTCCAGTTTTTTTTTTTTTTTTCCAGTTTTTCTTCCCAACCAAGCAATAGCTCACCAGACCCAAGTCATCTCATCAAGTCATCATGTTAAGATTGGACTCACTTGATGAGATGAATGGAGTCTGGTGTGCTAGTGATTGGTTGGAAAGAAAACCTGCAGCCACGCGGCCCTTTTTGGAACCAGTTTGACACCCCTGGTTTATAAGATGTCAATGAGTTCATCAGAGGGACAGATCATGTTTGATGTTTTTTCAAGATAAAGCGCGAGGGGCCAGACTGAAATGATCTAGACCAGACATCCCCAAACCCGGTCCTCAAGGCCCCCTGTCCTGCAGGTTTTAGAGGTTTCTCTGCTTCAGCACAGCTGGTTATAACGATTGCAGTAGACCAAAAGCCTGTTAATCAGCTTTCAATTAAAATCAGCTGTGCTGGAGCAGAGAAACCTCTAAAACCTGTAGGACAGGGGGCCTTGAGGACTGAGTTTGGGAATGCCTGATCTAGACATATACAGAGGAGGGATAGTGAGTGCATGGGTCGAGGGATCTGGAGACTTGGACTGCGAGGAAGAAGGCTGAGATAAAAATTAAAGGGAAGATTTATGGATAGATTTAAAAAGGACAGGAAGGCAGATGGTGTCAGAGAGGAACATGCAGAAGACAGGGTTTCATGGAGATGAATCACTGCAGCAACCTCGGAAAGGTATGAGTTAAAAAAAAGAAGTATGAATCACAAATCTTTTATACTAATTTTAAAATTCAAATTCAAGTTCCTGGTTAAACTTTGTCATCCTTGTGTAATATTTAATGCATTTTTATTCATCTTTTTTCTTACATATTCATTTGGTGATATTGTTACTATGATACACCCCACAAATAATTAGAGATTTTTGACTGAACTCTCTCTGCATTTTTCTTTTTTTTTAGTAGACTGAAATCTGTTTTTATTATTGTTAGTTCGTAACACCCTCTAGTGGACGGGATTAGAGCGCCAGCTAATTTCACAAACAAATGTCCAGTAATTGGATCAGAGGCCTCTTAGTCTTAATTGTAAATAAGAGTTAAACAACGATTTGCACTGCATTTTTAAAACACTATGAACAATTTGTCAAGCAGTATACCTTCTTCCACCGACAGATCAGCTGGCCATCCTGGGAGGGCTCAGGAGAAACAGGCTTATCTCTTTGCTGACTGATGAACATTGAAGACGGAGAGGGAAAGCTGTAGCCTCTTTGGAGGCTCCTCATGGAGAGAAAAAATGGAAATCCAGGCTGAGAGGCTCTACCTTCAACACTGTGATGCCAAGATGCTTCCTAACAGACAAGAGAACAACAGAGAAAGGATTAAGAGTTCAATTAAAACGAAAGTTACGACTGTAACTACGGTTCTATGAATCCCGGATGACCGCCAGAGGCGGTGCTTAAAGCACGAATGATCACTCTTGCGCATGCACAGGTCGAGAATCTTATACCAACATAGTCACGTGTGACCCCCGGTGACACCGGTGTGCCTATATAGTCACGTGACAGCGACAGCTCAGTCCCTTAATCTTCTCGCGAACACACAATGATTCCGAGGGACCGAGCGCTCTGGCGGTCATCCGGGATTCATAGAACCGTAGTTACAGTCGTAACTTTCGTTCTATTTCATCCCTACTGACCGCCAGAGGCGGTGCTTAAAGCACGGATGACGATTACCAACAGAGTCCTGAGGAATCACACACAGAAACAACAACCCAACATGCCCACCTCACTGGGAAGATGGTGTGCGCTGGGACAGGATCCCCTGCATTGGGTGAGGGGTGGCCAAGTTGACCCTGTAAAACCTAGCAAAGGTATTTGGGGATGACCAAGAGGCTGCTGAGCAAATAGCCTCCAGAGTGAGACCAGTCATAGCGGCCCATGACACACTGACACCCCTGGTGGAATGGCACCGTACACCAGCGGGGGGTTGGAGGCCCCGCTGAATGTACGCCTGTTCCACCACATCCACAATCCAACGCGCAAGGCGCTGTTTAGAAAGGGCCTGCCCCTTGCGGGGCCCCGCGTAGCAGACAAACAGATTATCTGCCTGACGGAGAGAAGCTGTGAGACTGACATATGTCCTCAGTGCCCGAACAGGGCAGAGAAGCTCATCAGGCCCATCTGTATCAAGGCGAGCAAGCTGGAGGGGCACAGTGTGGCTCGCGGGTGAAGCCACTTTAGGAAGAAACGCCGCATTAGGCCAAAGAGTAACACCCGAACCAGCCGGGTTCCAACGGCAGCAGGACTCGTGAACAGACAGTGCATGTAGCTCACTCACCCGTTTCGCCGAGGCCATGGCGAGGAGAAAAGCTGTCTTCTTCGACACACACTCAAGGCTTGCCCCCGCCAATGGTTCATAGGGAGGAGAGCGCAGGGCAGCGAGGACAATAGAAAGGTCCCACACCGGCACGACAGGGCGTGTGGGAGGGTGCAAACGCCGGGCACCCCTCAAAAACAAGGAAACGTCCTTGTTACGACCCACCGTCTCCCCACTCACCACCGAATGCCAGCAAGAGATGGCAGCCACATAGACTTTTAGAGTGGATGGAGAGCGACCTTGAGAAAGCAGTGCTTGAAGGAAGGTTAAAATAACGGAAACAGGACAGTGTACAGGGTCCTCACTTCTTTCCTGACACCAGCGGCTAAAAGCCTTCCACTTATGGGCGTACACCAGACGCGTGGAAGGGGCCCTGGCATTAGTCATCGTGTGTCCGATGTCCCCGCCATACTCCGAGAAGGAAACGCCGGGCCCTGTAGTGGCCAGACCCAGAGTCGGAGGCGACTGGGATTGGGATGCAGGATCCGACCGTCCAGCTGTGACAGCAGGTCCTTCCTGCAGGGAAGAGGCATCGGAGAGCTGCAACAGAGCCTGTGCAGCATCGGAAACCAAGTCCTCCCTGGCCACCGGGGGGCCACCAGAAGGAGCTGATGTCCCTCCTGAAGGACCCTCAGGAGTGTTGGGCCTATCAGGGGAAGTGGCGGGAAGGCGTAGAGGAGTGCCCTCGGCCAGTCGTGCGACAGCGCGTCCTGACCTAGGGGACTGGCACTGTCCGACAGGGAGAACCACAGCGGGCAATGTGTCGTCTCTCGGGAAGCGAACAAATCTACGGCTGCTCTCCCGAACCTCTCCCAAATAGTTTCCACTACGTCCGGGTGGAGCCTCCACTCCCCCGGTGGTGGACGCCCCCGGGATAGGATGTCGGCAGGAACATTCTGCACCCCCGGGATGTGGGTCGCCCTCAGGCTGGCAAAAAGAGGGGCTGCCCAGGTCAGAAGCTCCCGGGTCAGCCTCAGTAGCATCAAAGACCGTGTTCCCCCTTGATGGTTGATGTGAAAAACAACCGACGTGTTGTCCGACCGCACCAGGACATGCCTTCCCCGCAGGACCGGGAGGAAGTGCCGCAGCGCGCGGTGCACAGCCTCCAACTCCAGAGCGTTGATGTGGTGCCGCCTCTCTCGTGGAGACCATGTCCCCCGAGCGATCTGTCGCTGCCACAAGGCCCCCCATCCTGTGGTGGACGCGTCGGTAGAGACAACTTCCCAACGGGATGGCAGCAAACCCAGCGGAACTCCCCTTATCATAAATTCTGCCTCTCGCCACTGAGCCAGCGATACGAGGCATTGAGGGGACACCTGCAATTTCCTGTGACGGTGTGACGCACGAGAAGGATCCAGCCTCAGGCTGTTGAGCCACATCTGCAGTGGTCGCAGAGACAGCAGCCCTAGGGGCACTACAGTAGCGGCAGCTGTCAGCTTCCCCAGCAGACGGAGATAGAGAACAAAGGGGGCCGCCCGACCGGGAAGAAAGGCAGGCAGCATCTGCAGAATGCTCTCGACACGCTGAGGCGATGGGCGAGCAGTCATGGAGAGAGAGTCCATCGTGATACCGAGAAACGTTACCTGCTGAGACGGAATCAGGTTGCTCTTCTGCCAGTTCACACAAAGACCCAATAGGTCCATGTGATCGAGCAAGGTGCGCGTGTCTGCAGCAGCTTGAGCTTCTGTGGGCGCACAGACGAGCCAGTCGTCCAAATAAGGCAGGATCTTCAACCCTCTGGCCTGCAGAGGACACAAGGCCGCGGCCATGCACCGAGTGAACACACGCGGGGACAGAGAGAGGCCGAACGGGAGAACCCTGAACTGAAAATGCCTGCCCTGAAATGCAAAGCGGAGAAAACGCCAATGCTGTGGCGCAATCGGGACATGAAAATATGCGTCCTTCAAATCGACCAAGGTGAACCAGTCGCCTGGAGAAATTGCCTGAAGCACGTCCCTGATGCTCAACATGTGGAAGGGGATGGACTTCATGTAAAGATTCAAACCCCTCAGGTCCAAAATTGGGCGGAGTCCCCCAGTCTTTTTGGGAATTAAAAAATACTTCGAGTAAAAGCCCCCTGGGTCCCGCAGGGGGTTGACGGGCAAAATAGCACCCTTGGCCAGCAAGGTGTCTATTTCTTGGCTCAGAGCCTGAGCTTTTACCTGGTCGCGAATCACCGTCATCCTGACTCGACCAGGGACAGGAGGGCGGCGGCGGAACTGTAGTGTGTAACCCCGGGTAAGTGTACACACCACCCATGGATCGGACACAAGAGCGGCCCAGCAACCGAGCTGCTCCGGGGTAAAGTGTCCCACCGCCGGTCCAGTGACGTCATCTCCGAGCCCCCCTGCCCTTCGGGGGGCGGGAGGGTTGCTGAGTTGCCCGCCCAGGTTGAGGAGCGACATTAGCTCGACCCCTAGGTGGATCGTAGTGGCCATGGGCAGGCCTGGCAGCAGGCCCTGCAGCAAACCGTGGCTGCCCCAAGCAAGGTGTAGTCCGAGCAGGACAAGTATATGACAGGGACACAGAGGCACTCCTAGTAGGACGCTGCGCTCGTCTGCGATGCAGACCGGCCAACTGTTGCCTGGTACGCGAGGCCTCGGCCGACCGTTCCAGGGCTGCAAGTGCAGCGGAGCCAAACAACTCCCCAGGAACAACTGGAAGGCCCATCAGGGTCCTTCTACATGCCTCCGTCAGAGGAGACTGAGCCAGCCAAACCTGGCGACGTGCCTGAACAAGGGTAGAGAGGACACGTCCAACCTCCCTCGACAGAAGAGCAAATGCATGGAGGGATGCATCCATCAGTCCTTGGGTAGGTGCGTCGATCGCGACACCCTCCAAGGAAGCCGAGAGACCCAGTAATAAATGCGACAGGGAATTCCCAAGTCGCCCCAAACGAGCCCCAGAGTCATAGGCTCTACAGAGCAGATCGTCAGTGACACGGCACTGAGGACGAGGACACCTGGCATTGGCCCTCAAGGCCTCATCCGGTGCCACAATGAGGGAAGCTATGGCTGGCTCAACCGAAGGCATATGGCCCAAGCCAAGACTGGGCGCACCATGCATGGCCGCCAGTGCCCTGCCGTCAGAGGTCAGCCTCGAGAAGGCCTTAGTGTCTGTCCAACAGGCATGGAGCTCCTTCACATACTCTGCAGACGGGGGAACCATAAAGGACGCCCTAGCAGTAGGACGCCGAAAGAAAGCACTGGAAGCCGCAGGTTGGTCCTGTGGAGCATCCAGATGCAACCGGGCGAGGGCAGTTCTCAGAGCGCCCACTACAGAACCATCCTCCTCTGACTGAGAGCCAGAAGAGATATGTGAACCGGCTTCTGAGAGGAGTGAGCCGGAGTCAAATTGATCCCGAAAATCAGTGCCAGACGCTGCCAGGGAAATGGCATCATCTTCTAAAGCAGAGACTCCCGAACCAACGCTGTGTCCTTGGTCAGGGTCTCCAGACATGTCAGCGCCACGCTCGCCCCTAAGGGACTCAAGCAACGCCTTCATCCCTTCTAGTTCAGAAGCGAGCTGGGCCACCTGCCCAGATATGCCCTCTGGAACCCTGGGGCTCCTCTTGCTCCTCTTCCGTGGAGGCCCCATAGCCTCAGAAGACACACGTTTCACAGGCTGGCTGGCGCTTTGAAGGCCAGCCAAACGAGCGTTACGTATGGACAAAGGCAGGACAGAACAATTAGGGCATGCCGCATCAGTCAAGGCCTCTTCCAAATGATCCAGGCCCAAACAAGAGGGACACAGATTATGCCCATCCTCCAGCTGGAGAGGGGCCAAACAAGCTCTACAGCACGGCGCGTCCAACATGTCACGCTCACAGGGCTAGGTCAGGTCGAGCCGAATTCGCCACTCTTGACACTCACCGAGCGGACAGATCGGGAGACCCGGTCGAGCAGAGAACGCCACCAGGGGTTCCCCAACAGCAAGGCCACAAGAGAACTAGCCAAGCACGTTAGCAAAGTAAAAAGCAAGCCCGAAAACGGCTGCTACGGTAACAAAAGCAAGCCCGGAAGCGGCTGCCACAGTGAACCAACCAAAAAAAAAAAGAAGAAAGCCCGAAGCGGCTGCCACGAAAACAGAAAAGCAAGCCCGAAAGCGGCTGCCACGGAAAACAGAAAAGCAAGCCCGAAAGCGGCTGCCACAGAAAACAGAAAAAGCAAGCCGAAAGCGGCTGCTACAGTAAACAAAAAAGCAAGCCCGGAATCGGCTGCCACGGTAAACAAAAAGCAAGCCCGAAAACGGCTGCTACAGCAAACAAAAAAGCAAGCCCGGAAACGGCTGCAACAGTAAACAAAAAGGCAAGCCCGGAAACGGCTGCCACGGTAAACAAAAAGCAAGCCCGAAAGCGGCTGCTACAGTAAACAAAAAGCAAGCCCGGAAACGGCTGCTACAGCAAACAACAAGCTGGTCGGAGTCGGCTAACGCCGAGGCACCAGCAACAGGGAGTCACGGTGAGAACGCGTCCCCGTTCGCCGTCGATAAGAGAAAAAAAAACTTACCAGACGAAGAAACCAAGCTGTAAATAATGAAAAGCTTGCGCAGCCTCTGGAGGGCGAGATGAGCCTCGCAGCTCCGACCAAAGTCTCGAGGCTACCAGCGACAAGCAATCAGTGTCGTACCACCTGTTTCAACCTGCATGCGAGAAGATGAAAAGGGACTGAGCTGTCGCTGTCACGTGACTATATAGGCACACCGGTGTCACCGGGGGTCACACGTGACTATGTTGGTATAAGATTCTCGACCTGTGCATGCGCAAGAGTGATCATTCGTGCTTTAAGCACCGCCTCTGGCGGTCAGTAGGGATGAAATAGAACTGTAAACAAGCATCTTCTGTTTGCGGAGAGAAACTCCGCAAACAGAAGAGACTTTCAGTGAGCCGACATGTTGCTCACTTGATTTAGTTTAATCACAGTAAGGCTCGGACTGGTAATCTGTGATACAGGGCATTTTCCTGGCATTTTCCGGCCCTTCTTAAATCAACACTTACTCTCCGGACGTGGCTCCTACCTGTGAGTAAACAACTCCAGGAGCTCAATGAGCAATACAATGTTAAAGCTACAGTGTGTAATTTTCAGCGACATCTAGCGGTCAGACTGCAGACTGCAGCAACATGAACATCCCCCCCCCCCACCGCTTCTCCCCCCCAACAGTACGGCGAGCGTTACGGGACAAAATGTCTTCCACGATGTCCACATCACCTACCTTCTCAAGTGATGAGGTTTGTTTACATAGATAATTTTACAGATAGTATTTCATTAGTCTGTGTAGGGTATATATTTCATGTAGACTTAAGATAATAAATATACCCGTTATTTTTTCTACGTCGTTGTGACGTTTTGGTGAGCTGCTTTGCATGGTGATATAAACAGACGAAGTAATTGTAGTCATTAGTTTAACAGCGAGATTGTGTTCGCTGGAAGAATATATATTCCCCGTTTACAGAGTCCAAGTCTTGTTTGTGGCACGGGGGTTACAAGGCGAGGAAGAGGGAGAGGAAGAGGGCGAGGGCAGAGAGGCCGTGGTGGGCGTGCAGCTGGGGCCAGGCGAAGGAGGGGTGCCAGCGGGGTGAGAGCAGAGGAGGAAAGGCTTGAAGATCTCCAAAGGAGCCGGAGAGAAGTAACCGAGGTATATATCCAGAAAATTATTTTACAGAAAATTACTGAATCATTACCTGTGAAACGTCAGGGACGTTGCTGAATAAGTATACTGGAGAGTAACAGCATCATCACGCAGCATGTTATTGTTTTAGACAGGTCTGAGCATCCTGTACTCCAAAAACTGCAGTGATATTAGACAATTGTGTGTGTAGGATTAATTACCTGTCCAAGAGAAAACTGGCAACTTGAGCGTCACTTTGAAAACCTTTTTCCTCCATCAGTGACTTCCATCGTGTAAATGCCGTGCCAATGTTGATCCGTGTTTTTTGTCGTTTCTTGTCACGCTTGCGTTTCTTCTCGTCGTGTGTCCGCTTCTTAGATGACGGGGGTTCGGTGTCCGCCGCTTTTCGTTGTGATACAGAGTAGGCATGATCCTCCATTCATCTGATGTTTGGCCACACAGTGCCAAACAGTTTGCAAAGTCACTCACGCCTGCCGCTAGTGATGGGTCGGGCAACACCGATGCGTCGGCGCATGTGTCGGTCTCATAGAGCGAAACCTGTGTCGACGTGTGTATCGCTACGGAGAAGTCACGTGACCGAAACAGTTCATGTATCGGTCACGTGACCGATGTTTCGAACTGATTGACAAGCCTTTATAAGGATGCACATCTGCCAAAACAATCTTGCGTGTTTTGCAAATATAAAATTCATCAAACATTATGGAGCTTCCTCAAGCAAAAAGAAAGGTTTCTGCCGTGTGGGACCATTTTGATGTCATTTCGGAAAATAAGGTATTTGTTTTAATTTCCTTGTTTCATCCTGTTCCTGTCAGAGTTTCCACTTGATTTTCTGAGTAGAAATTCATTTCAAAGTGACCTTTAGTTTACTGTTCGTGTTATTTTCTACAGGTTAAATGTTGCAATTGCTCAACAGAGCTTGCATATTTAAATAACAGCACCTCCTCAATGCTGAGGCATTATAGGGCCAAGCATGAGAGTGAAATCCATGATACACCCATGATGAACTCAGGTATACAGGTATTTTACAACTTACTGACTTTGTTTTATTGATAATTCTGAATAATTTACACTTTCTCATTTTTAACCATCAAGCTTCCAGAAAGCAGATGCTTGATGAGGCTGTGCTTAATTTAATTGTAAAGGACTGCCAGCCCCTCGCTGTTGTGGAGAATGAAGGGTTCAGGGAGCTGGTTCAGCTCCTTGAGCCCTCATATGTTTTGCCAACTAGAAAGGTTTGTGTGGAAATTATCTAAAGTGGTAGTTTATTCATCAACTTTATTTTAAATATATTGATTTTCTTCTGGTTTGACTTGGTGTGGTTTCAGACCATCAAACAACTGTTGGCCAAAAATTACGAGGAGGAACGGGAACGAGTGAAAATGGAAGTACAGCAGACTGCGGACAGAATGTGCCTCAATAGTTGGAAGCTCAAATGAGCCCCAGCCGGGAACATCTTCACAACAGCTGTCTGCCCCCACTTCAGGCATGATATTGAGCATCATTTCTTTGTTGTTTGTAAATCATGTACTAAAATACTTTTTTTTTTTTTTTAAGATGACCTTTGGGAACATTTTGATCTCGAAGTGGGGAGGCAGACCAAAAGTGCCACAGCTGATGCCATCCTTGAGATGCAGAGATACATGGCAGAGGGCAATATTGCAAGGTCCCAGGATCCTCTTGTATATTGGAAAAACCAAAGGACGGTTTATCCAAACCTCTTCCGCCTGGCCTTAAAATTTTTGTGCACTCCAGCTTCATCTGTGCCGTGTGAGCGGGTGTTTTCCACAGCTGGAGAACTAATATCAAAAAAGCGTAACAGACTGAATTTCAAAACGTTGCAACAACTTATTTTTTTGAATAAAAACTTGTAAAAACAAAATACCAGTGAACAAGCATCTTCATTTACTACATGTTTACTTAGAGATTATTACATTATGATGCAGGTTCTCATTATTCATTGACTGTGTCTAAAATATCAAATATGTTTTAATAATAATACAATGCATCATACAATGAATTGCATCATATTAGTGTATACAATAGGTCATCAAATCAGTGTCAGTTAACTCTGTCAACTAGGTTGCCTGTAGGGATTTTTAATGTCCAGCAGGTGTCAGTATTCAGTGACACAGTATCGACACAGTATCAATACAGTTTGGTAATGTGTCGAAACGTTTCATGACGCCTCATCAACCCATCACTACCTGCCGCCTTGTTCACCTTTCTTGTTACTGAGGCGCAGTATACCTGCTTCTTCTTCTTCTTTGGTTTCAGGCAGACTAAACGCTTCTCAGGCATAATACTGCCATCTACTGTTCAGTACCATCTCAGTTCATCTCTCTCAACTTGCCGTAGTTATTTTCGAGCGTAATGGGCGATCTCGCAATCGCTAGTTTGTTGCCTCTGCGCTTGCCGTAGCGCAAAGATGTGGTTAAAATATGGTTAAAAGGATGAGCTCATAGGTGATGATAAATAACATAGTTATGTATAATATATTAAATTTCTGACTTTATATGCCTGTAATTATTACACACTGTAGCTTTAACTGCATAAATGATGCATGCAGGCCTTCCTTGTCATGCACATCCTTGTGATGGTTGGCATATGGTGTAATTTTCTATTTCTTCAAACTATAAAATCCTTGTAACATACTAAATTATAATAAAACTAAAATGCTTTCTTTAAACCAAACTACAACGTTCCTCTTATATTTGACGAATTTATGTTCGAATATTTTGTTCAAAAATATATATCCATAAGTGGCCCGGTGTGGATGGAAAAATGCCAGGGCCTGCAGTAAGGCATTTAATACCAGCAATTATTCCTGCTTTGGACTCAAACTTTTTTCATCTTGTGAATGTTACTTTTATAGTTTCTTTTAGTAATTTGAGAACCTGTTTACATCAAGTTGCCTTTTTGGGTTTCCACTGACTTTGCAAGTGTCACCAATAGTATTTCTGCAGCAAATTAAATATTTGTTTTCAAAGGTTAAACTTTTGGTTTGTTTAATTTTGACTCCCATTAAAAGGTTTGTCTTATTTATAACATACATTTATTATGTCACAAAACAGTTTTGTCATTGGTCTTGTCTGGAGACTTATATGTGAGCATAAGAGGCTGCAGGAAATATGTACTTCGCAGCAAGAACTGCACGGTAGCCTTGTTAGGAATCTGCAGCAGACTAGTTAGTTGTTGGTTGGTTGTTTACTTACTATAAAAGGTATTTTGTAATTACTGTGTTGAAATATTTGTACATTTGTTGTCTATGGTGTTCTAACAATGTATATGTTTAGAATGTAAAAAGTGTGAGTACTTAACCAAGGATCTCCGAAGTGGCAGGTAGCCACAAGGTAATTTTTTAGTAAAGCAACTTGATAAAATTTTAAAGGTTATGTATCCATTGCTGTAGTTTTGACGGTGTCAAATAAACAAAGCAAGGAGCCCGTCTGGAAGAAGCTGTGCCTGTGTTATCATTTCAAAGTAACACACATCCCCAATTTTTTCTGCTGTAATAATTATAAGAATATTTCCATTCTATTCTAAGTTTCTAACAAAAATCTGCTCTTGTGCCAATTTAAAATTCTTCATTTTTTAAAGGGGTTAATTTTACTGTGTCTTAAAAAAAGAAAAACGAGTCATAAAAATCTCCATCCATCCTGGGTCACGTTGCCTATCTCAGGCGTTATATGGGTGAGAGGCAAGGTAAACCATGGACAGGTCGCCGGTCTGTTGCAGGGCAACACAGACATACAACCACAAACACACACACACTTGGACAATTTAGAGATACAGATAAACCTAACAGTCATGATTTTGGACAGCAGGAGGAAGGTGGAATACCCAGAGGTAACCCATACGTGCACAGGGAGAACATGTAAACTCTTGCAGAAAGACCCCAGGCTGGTAATAAAGCCAACAACTTTTTTGCTGCAAGGCAACAGTGCTACAAACTGCACCACCTTGCAGCCTTCTCTAATACCTGCCAGCACAAAATAATGAAAACCTCTGTTTGTGACTGCTTAGCTTTTGATATCTAAAAACAACGTAACCTTTATCTTTTCTCCAAAATGCTACACCTAAACAACAATGACAAGAATAAAAAAAATAATAAGATCTTTTTTTTCCTTTTTGGTTACAAGTAAAAAAAATAACTATTTTGATTAGCAAAAAAGGCTTTTACCTTTAGTTGAGTCTGCAGCACTCTAATGTGTAACACTGCTGGCAAAGCCTACAGTTTTTTTGTGCAGTGGGTGAAATCAAATTTAGTTTTTAAACTAAGGATTCACACTTATCATTTAGGGACAACAGAGAAGAAAAACACCCATAACCATCTCTGAAAAAAGACAGTCCAGGGTGAAGACCAGGAATAACACCAGTTTAACACCCCTCTCTGCAGCTTCTCCACTGTTACCCACCCATTACTCCATCCAAACAGTGTCCAAAATCAAATAAATTAGAAGTAAATCCTAAAGGAGTATATCAGGATATTGTTATCAATATTAATAGCTAGTATTATATATTATTACAACAGCTAACAATAACTGAGAAAAAAGTTAAAACAATTAAAGGTGGTTTATTGAGCACATCTCTCTTTTCAAAAGTTTATTAGTTAGTAGCTTTATCCGTGGAAATAAGATTGATTTACATTGTCTGACAGAAACCTCACAGAGGATTATGTTAGCTATTTATTTTTTTATATGCCCAGAAATTCTGGGCAAGGAGAAGTAGCAACAATATTTCAGTCTGATTTATAGACTAGTCCAAAGCCACTTAATAGCTAGTTAATTGTATTAAGCAATAAAACCTTAGTTTCCCCCATCCAAACGGCTAATTAAAAAAAAACAGTCCATTATTCTTAATTTTTTGAAATTCTTTTTTAGACTTTTCATCAGGTTTTAAATACTGACAAGTTAATAATAGTTGGGCTTTTATTTATTTATTTTTTATACATTCATGTCAACAAGGCGATAGCTTGAATGCAGCCATTTATGCTTTGTTAGACTGAATTGGCTTTGTTCAAAATGTGCAGAGCCCCACACATTCTTATCTTCATACTTTGGACCTTGTGCTGACATATTTAATGTGAATAAACAGTATTTCCACACAATGCAGTCGTATCTGACTACTTTTGGTAACCTTAAAACTGAATTTACCAGAGTTCTCCTCCCCCAGTAATACATTTTAAATAATGTATTCCCTTTCTCCCCTTTATTACAGAACAACACTGCAGAGGGCAACCAGTTAATTTATTCCCCTTAAAAAAATTTGGAATTCAGTTTATGGGATTACTTCCTCCTTGCACTACTTTAGATGGCATAACCCCTTTGGAAAAGCTGGTTCCCTGGTTTAACTTAAAGCTGGATTCTTTGAACCCTAGTACTAGTAAATTTAGAAGGAAAACAGCACTCTACTAGACATCTATAGGTATCCTAATTAATCTGGAAGAAAGTTTTACTGTTTTATAAACAATCCTTCTTAAAACAAGAGCACAATATTTCTCTTAATTAATAGATGACAATAAGAATACTAGATTTCTTCTTTAATATAGTTGCCAAACTCACCCAGAGCCAAAGCTCTGCTGAAATGTCCATTCCCCCTGCTCTTAGCAATAATCATTTTATGGGATGCTTTATAAATAAGATTGATTCTATTAACACTATGATTATTGACACCCCTCCAAATATATATAGGCATAGATGCATTTTTTTGGTTGGCTGTGGCAACTCTGCAATTTTTTTGTGCTCTTTGTGTATAACGTCTCTTACCCGAGAAAGGAGATGTGGCTGAGGGCTGCTGCTGTGTTGTGACTCCAAAGGTGAGGGAGGGCAGGGGGAGGACGGGGAGGAGGGAGAAGGAGACAGGGACAAGGCACGTTGAGAAGATGGGGACAGGCTAAGGTCCATGGCTGGAGGAGTGAAGCAGGACCCGGGTCGCTCCTGAGAAGATTCGGAATCTAGATTGGAAAGTTTAGACTTCAGAAATATATGTTCACAACCAATATTGAGCATTTTTTCTTTGGATAAACTTTGCATGCACAAGTGCACTCCCACAACTACAGGTGCTTGGTTCCAGGTACTCAGAGATTCACATCCATACAGAAAGCCCAATACACGTCAGATTAAATAATACTACTTATATTTCAGCGATGGTATCAAGGTGTTACTTTATTGTATCTCTTATACTATATCCATTTGTTGTGCTGTTCTTTTTACATCTCTTTGCAGGGGATGAAGCAGACTGAAGATGTTTTATCGTTATCTCCCTTTTATCTCCTCTTTCTTTCATATTTTTTCCTTTTTCCTGTTTTTCATTTCCTGTTCATTTCCTGTTCTAATTATAATAAAGCTATTTATATGCATAAATCAAGCGGAACACTATGGCGATAGCCCTACTGCTCCTCTTATGAAATGAAACTCTGTTGGGCTCTTCTTGGCATCAAGACAATTATTCTTATTGCCACATTGCCAGACAGTACACTGTTACTATACAGTAGCTTACCTTGAGCTATATGATCAAATTTGACCTTTTATTATCAAAGTTCCTGGTTGTTTTATTTGTTTTTAAATGTATCATACCATGTGTCAGTGCAAGGGTTTATAACTTTAAATTTAGTTTGGTTTGTGATAAAAAAACTATTTAGATTACTTCCCCTGATAATGTAACTCTGTAGGTAGATTTTCTTTTATTTAATACCACTTGATCCAACTTTAAATTTATATGTATTTCAGACTGATTCATGTCTAATAATGTGTTAAACTATTTCACACACCAAAAACTATTTTGTTAATGTAGCTTTTAGTATCAACAGTCATAAATAATCCTGTATAGGCCTCTGCATGCATGAACTTATTTCCATTCATAAAAAATAATTTTTAGCAGGTTTTAGCTGTTTAGCTGATTTCAAATGAGGTAGATATTGTTAATTTAAATACAGCACATAGAATAGAGATAATGTAGGTATTTTGGAGCAGACAGGCTCCCATGAAAAGCAACCTGGGAAAGCCCTTATTTCTTTTGCTCCATTTGAACCAGATTAAAATGAAGGAAGCCATCTGGAAACAGTGCAGCTGGATAAAATGCAGTTCAGGCGCCCATAAGGTAGAGAAAATATTGTCCATAGTACAGTAGCATGCTAGGGCTATGTACTGAACAGCAGGGGGCACCAGACCTCTAGTAAATGCATTTATAAATTCAAAAGAAGATCTATTAGGATCTATCAAAAAGATAAGTTATATTATTTATTCTGGAGTTTGGGTATCACCTTTCTGATGCTCCTTAGCAACTTCTAATATGTCCTAAAGACATGTATTTAGCAAATTTGGGCATGATTTGGCATAACTCCCATGATGAGACCCTGGAAAAGGGCTTCCAAAACTTGATGTGTGGAATATGCATCATTAGGTGTTAGCAGGCATGTATAAAGTGTTAAAACTTTCCTTGAACCTTTTAGACAGATCTTTGGTCTTAGAGCTGTTTTGAGTCTCTTACATTCTAATGGGCTCAGAGATTAGCTCAGCCTTCAGGTGATGGACTTGTTTAGATTTAGTACTTTAATGCTGATATTTTTCTTTTCAATGATTGAAAGAACTGCTTTGTGGAGAAGTTATTTAACAATATTCTTTTACTTAAGAATTTGTCACATATTTATGCTGAGGAGATGAAGAGAGTTCCTTTTTTTGGATTGTGTGGGCCATTTTTTCTAAACTATTTATGGTTCCATCTGTTTTTCAGTGGTGCGCAAACAGCTTGTAAGCACATGTGAAGGATTACTTAAGCAAACAAGAAACACTTGACCACATTGTGCAGCTGGACAAATCTAAGCCTTTGAGTTTAGAAAATACTGCCTCTCATGTGATTATAAATTACAAAAAAAATGAAAAGCAACATATCTCTGTGTGCTACAGTTATTAATATTCTAATTCTTAAATAAACACTTTATGAAGACAGAGTGTTGTTTTCTGAAATACTTACTTTTAAGTCTTAACTTTATCTGTGTGTGCCACCAAAGGCAAGGACTGTATAAAAGGCCATTCAGACAGAAGCAATAGATTTTAAAATCATAATTTATAGATATTTGGATGTATTATATTTTAATATGGGCTGATCAGCAGAGATGGCAAAAGTACTCACTTTCCGTACTTGAGTAAAAGTACAGATACTTGTGTTAAAAAATACTCTGGTAAAAGTGGAAGTACTGATTAAACTTCTTTACTTAAGTAAAAGTATCAAAGTACAGGCTTGTAAATTTGCTTAAAGTATAAAAGTAAAAGTAGAAACCACTTTTTTCATGCCGTTGCCTACATTTTAAATGGATGTCTGCCAATAGGACTAGATCTCCGTTGTGTTCATTTTCAATCATCTCGTCGTCCATGCTACTATGCTAACGCCACCGCCACCAAGCTGCAATGATTTGCCGCGAATGAATACCGCCGAATCTGTGGATTCATCTTGTAGTGGTGCGACAAATGCAACGTAGATTCCCATCCAATTAGATTGAATTTGGTATTGATGACGTGAAAAATAATAACGGTAACTCCATTGAAATGATTCAAAACTAAAGTAACGAGCCAATTTTTTAAAATGTAAGGAGTAGAAAGTACAGATATTTGTGTAAAAATGTAAGGAGTAGAAGTAAAAAGTCGCCATAAAAATAAGTAGTAAAGTAAAGTAAAAATATCAGAAAAATCTACTTGAGTACAGTAACGAAGTATTTGTACTTCGTTACTTCCCATCTCTGCTGATCAGTGAGGCAGTGGGCAGCACTGTTTCCTTGCAGGAAAAACATTCTTGGTTCAATTCCCATTTCTGCATGGAGTTTGCATGTTTTCCCTGATGAGTTGGTTTTCTCTGGGTACTCCAACTTCCTCACACAGTCCAAAAACGCAACTGTTAGGTTAATTGGCCTCTCTAAATTAAAAAGTGTGTGGATGAATGGTTGTTTGTCCTGTTTGTCTCTGTGTTGCCCTGCAAATGATCGGCCACCTGTCCAGGGTGTACCCAGCCTTTCGCCCATAGACAGCTGGAGACACCAGCAGCCCTCAAGACCCTGCTTGGGATAAGCGTGATGGAAATGGATGGATATTTTAATATACAGGATGTTCAGGCAGACTTCTGCATCTGTTGACCAGTAGGTTGGTTCACTGTTCATGAGAAAGGTACTTGAATTTGTCTGGGACTGGTGGTTTTTTATAATAATTTTTAAACAATAATTGAAAATCAATATTTTATTATAACAAAGTATAATTTAGCAATGTTTAATTTTTTATTATAATTTTTTTTTATTTTGTGTCATATCTATCTATCTATCTATCATCTATCTATCTATATTTTTAGTTAAAAAAAAAATTGGTAAAAAAAAGTAATAATATATATATATATATATATATATATATATATACATATATATATACATATTATTACTTTTTTTTACCAATTTTAGAGAAAATAAAACCCTGTATCATTATGAAATGTGTAATTATTATTAATTCCACCTGATTTTATTTTAGTAAAAAGAAATGTATTGTTTAGAACAGCTAAATCTTTCACATTATGTTATACGTGTCGCAGCTGTAATCTGAAATTTCTTTTTTTTTTTTTTTTTTTGCTTCTTCCCCTGATTAACCATAAAATTACGTTTTCTCTGACTTAACAGAACGCATATTGTAATTGAGCTTCTACTTCTGCCCGCATGCTATTTGGACATTTCTCAGTGGAGAGCCTATAACTCTGTCTGCGTCAGCTGTAGTTGTCTTTGGGTCACTTCATTTCACTGTCACGCTCAACCTGTTAGAGCTAACGCTTTCTAATCTACTGACAAGTTGCCTCTGTTTGTTGACAGAGAAGAGCAAACATCTATTGGATTTACAATATTAGGTTATTGGAAAAGTGAGAACAGAGAATCAACTTATTACATTACCAGATTAAAAGTGAAAGACTCACTCTGGCAGAATGCTGAGATTTCTGGCAGAAATCTGCTTTATTCATCCTTTTACTAAAACATGAGATGACCCAACAGTTTAAATAACTATAGGCCAATATCAAACTTATCATTACTGGTGATAATTCTTGAAGGACCGACTAACTGAAGGAATAAATATCCATTACATTTTGTCCACATATCATGTCAAGCTTTAGGAAAAAAACACAGCAACACTACAGTTACTATAAAAGTTTTAAATGACGTTTTGGTCACATTTGACATAAAAAAAAACAGCACAGTGCATCTCTTTTTATAGATTTGTCTAAAACTTTCGAAATAGTTGACCATAATGTTTTAAAGTTAAGGCTTTTAAATTCAGGACTCTCAGAGTAAGCAGTTGTGTGGTTTTCAAACTACCTTAGCTGAAGATCTCAGTTTATTAGATGTGATGCTCTGTGCTCTAAATTTATGATTGTTTCAAAGGGTTTACCTCAAGGTTCTATTTTAGTTCCACTTTTAAGTAATAAATATATAAATAACCTGGTTCATATTGTGGCTAATACAAATTTATGTTGATGAAACAGTTATTTATTGCTGTGGTTTCTCTATTGAGCTTGTCTTGAAGCACTTGCAGAGTGCTTTTAATATCTTTCAGCATAACTTGCTACAACTGAAGCTTGTTCTGAGTGTTTCTAAGACAAAACTTAGATATATTAGAAACTCTAAGATGAGACCGGGTATGATTTCTGCTGTGGTTGCTTTGGATGGGATCACTCACTTTCTCACAAAAAAAAAACATGTGCTTCAAGTACTTAAAAAGTTGAAAAAAGCAAATTATTGCTGCCATTTTTTTTTTTATCTCTGTAGGACTATGGTGACCTTTTATACGTAGGTGCTTCCGCCCAGTGGCTTTACGACACTGACACAGTTTTCCACAAAATTTATAATGAAATGCAATTAGTTGACCCATCAGTGAGTTAAATTGTTGGGTAGGATAGCCTTTTATGCATACCCACAGGCTGCATCATTGGTACACTTTTATAAAAAGGGCAATTCTAGGTCTTGTTCCAATCTATTTCTGTGAAATCATAACAACAAAAGAGCACCAGCAATACTCTCCGTGTTCAAATTATCAGTATTTACTGAAAAAAAAGGCTTGTGCTGAATGAGCCCCTTCAACATGAAGCATTTTGCAAAATGTCTTGAAAGCTTAATTTTCCTAAGGGATTTTAAAGCTAGATTGATGGTCTTAAGAGATTGCCTGTTTGATTTGTTAGTTTTTTAACTTTCTATATTAACTTTCTACAGTTTTCATTTTTTCAAATAGTCTTTACTTATGCTACTTGTATATAAAGTTTCACATGCAATCTTTCATACTTTTTTTTTATCTCCTTATCTTTTATTTTGTTCTATTTTTTATTTGCTCACAGGGTCTCCCTTCAAAAAAAAAAAATAGTTGATCTCAAAGGTGACTCTACTTTTTAAATAAAGGTTTAACACTAATAAAAAAAATACATAAATAATGTCATGTGTTCATCTTAGGCAACCATATCTGTATGTCTTGATCCCAAGACTATAGAGGTCAGAGTTTCAGTTGTTGATTTTAATTCCTACCTGGCGAGGAGGGTGGTGATGGGAAGGTGGCATACTGTAGGCGTGGTCGTGTGACATGGAGAGGAGCGCATATCGATGAAGGACAGGATCTCTTTCCAAACTTCACAGGACCACCTGTTGGTCTAGAGGGAAGCTTCAGGTCGAGCGGCTCATCCAGAGAAAGCATGGCAGCTGAAGATTGGTGCCCAACTAAGAAGGGAGAAACAGAGGCCCATTATAAAAAATAATTACACATAAACGGATGGATGGATGGATGGATGGATGGATGGATGGATGGATGGATGGATGGATGGATGGATGGATGGATGGATGGATGGATGGATGGATGGATGGATGGATGGATGGATGGATGGATGGATGGATGGATGGATGGATGGATGGATGGATCTTCCTTGATTTTTAGTTTTATCAGCATTATCCATGTTATGAAACAAATTATTTCTGTACATCTGTATTCCATACCACTCATCTATGTATAATTTTTTTTATAAATCAGTAAAAATTCAGTAAAGATATTCATATCATCCTCCATAAATTGCTGCAGTTTGTTTTCACCCCCTTTAAAGTGTTTTGGTTGCATGCATGCCCAAGAACATTCCACCTTATATGATTACATTTAGTCTAGACTAAATTTAAATGTTTGGCCTAGACACCATAACAAATCTACAGAAAAGATACTTTATCATTTTTCAGTTAAACAAAAACAAAACAGATTAGACTCATTTTTCCATTGTCCTCTGCTTGTCAAAATTGGGTCACAAGGCCAGAGGGGAAATCTAGAGATCCATTTCTCCGTCGAGACTTTCCAAGTAATTCCGGTGGATTTTAGCCTAAAGGTCTGAGATAATTTTCTGTGTTTAGCCCTGTGTTCTTCTCTGGAATGGAAGTGAAACAAAAACCTAATCAGAAATGTGAACCACTGGTGCTGTTATTAATCTAAGAGCTGCTTCTAGATCATAACGTTCAAAAGCCGTGTTACAGCAGAAGTGACCCCTATCCATCGTCCACACCATCCTACCTTCCTATGAAGGAACCCACTACAATACTAAAAACCATCAGTGACTTAAAAGACTAAATCTGTAAAGACTGTAAATGGATATTTGAGATCACCTATTCAAACATACAAATACCATGCATTTCCTATGTCTCTAAAGCTCTGTGTTAAAAAATTCCATGTTGGGATTATTTACCACCAAGCATTTTATTGTTCAAGACAGAGTACACGTAGGTAATTGTAAAAAATGTTTTGCATGGAATGTCAGCTGACGTCTTGCTAATAATTGCAACTTAAATATGTTTGGATGTTCGAGGAGATAAGTATGATGACTCTGTTGGAGTCTGAACTCCCCAGATGGTAATGATTTGAAATAGCTAACTGAGTCAACTCATCTGCAAAATGCAAATACCAGTACAAAAAACAAAACAAAAAAATATATATATTGAGTTTACTAAACCAGACACCCTACTCTCCTACTAAAATAATAAACGCTGCACACTGGAAAAATGATCTAGAAATAAGTAAAAATTTCTTAAATTAAGTGTTTTTATCCTTAATTTAGTAGGGAAATTACATAGTTGCCAATGTAATCAGTATTTTTACTCTTAAAATAAGATAATTATATGCACTTGTCTGTTTTTGCTCCTCAATCAAAGAACAAATGCACTTATTTTAAGAAAGAATTACTTATCCCGATTTTTTTTCCAGTGCAAACATTAATGCAGACAAAGTTTTAGCTTTGGCCACAGAAGGACTAGATAATCCTTAAAACCATTTCTCAGCACCCCATACTACCATAGCTCCCCCAACAAAATATCTTGAAGAATGTTTATAAACCTTCTCAAGAACCACAAACTATATAAGGGCCAGACAGCCAAGCTCACATGACGCTGAGACTACCGAGAGGTAATTTCCTTGTCCTCTTAAGGCCAGTCTGCTTCTCCTGGATACTGAGTCCAGCTGTTGGTCAGAAATCCGTGTATCATTCGTTCTTTCTATTTTCAATTGTCAATCAAAAAACAAAAAATAAAAAATTGACTGGTTATTTTGTTTTTTGTTTTTTATGGTTAAACCAAAAACGAAAAAAGGATTTGTTTTTCATATATCAATTCTAAGCTCAGATCAAGAATACGAAATGGAAAAACGCAGAATTTGATTTTAATATTTAATCGGTACAGTTTACGTGACCCGGAAATAGCTCTTCGCGAGGCAGTGGGGTGATGAAGTGGCTACCATGGCGACGCTAGAACGCTGTTTGTTGTTGCTAGTTAAAAGTACAGTGCACAGAAAAGTTTCAAGAAAAAAGTTATACCTGGAAAATCCTGCTGATTTTCTCCGTTGTCATGTCCTCCTCCTTAAGAGTCACACGCTTGGATCCTCGACCGTAACTGTCCATGGCTGATAGGTCCGACTGCCTTATCTGGTGCAGCTTGATCGAACGTGGTGGGGGTAAGCATAGATATCCATAATAAAGCCTTTATTATGGATATCTATGGGGGTAAGCCAATTGTTTTTTTTAGCTAAAGCTCCACCAAACTTCCGGGTCACGTAAACTGTACCGATTAAATATTAAAATCAAACTCTGCGTTGCTGTCCGTTTTTCCATTTCGTATTCTAGATCTGAGCTTAGAATTGATATATGAAAAACAAATCCTTTTTTCGTTTTTGGTTTAACCATAAAAAACAAAAAACAAAATAACCAGTCAATTTTTTATTTTTTGTTTTTTGATTGACAATTGAAAATAGAAAGAACGAATGATACACGGATTGTCAGAGCTTCCCTTTTTCTCCAGTACTCTTGCTTGAAAGTTAGGAAGCATCTTTACCACCTCCAACATGCTGGGACCTGGGAGCTTGTTATTCATTTCAATAAACTCCATGATGATCAGTGAACATTTCAAGAGGTCAGATCCTGGTATTTCCATAGTGAGAATATTGTGAAGTCTTTAAAGCACTCCTACAATAGTTCTTAACATCCTTAGCCTTGTCTGCAGTTGCCTAGCATTGTTCATGGTTTCTTTCTAAGTTGTTTCCAAAAAAGTCATTTTCTAGAGCTTCAACAAATTTTATAATGTCAAAGATTTTTAATTTTGGTACCACAAAAGCTTAAGATCATCTAAAGTGATGATAAGCACCTGAGCTACCATTACCAACCCAGCTCTAAGTTTCCACCCTCAACTTTACAGCCATTTTCTAGTCAAACCATAAAAACAAAAAATGGTTACACAAACCTTTTAGCTTCCAGAGCAGAGTAAATGACTTATGTCTTGTGTGAATCTAGATTTTAAATAATTATTCTCATTGTCCCTCCATTGGAAACACAGATTTGAGGGTATAATGTGTTTTTTCTTTGGTCAGTCTCGCATCCAACAGCGGGATGAGGAAAATCTGAATCATAGGTCAAACCACATGTCTGGATAGCAGCTATCAAAACAAGTTCATTCTCACACTCTGGGGTGTTGGCCAACAATAGGGCTAGATTTTTCAAGATATTTGGTAAAAGGGACAACTGAATACAAATGTAGAGTTTTAAAGAACAAGTAAAATATTTATAGCTTATATATTAAAAGGCAAGATATTAAGTCTTAAGTGGCATTTTTGTGCTAATAAACAAAAAATGCCATTTCATTTCAAAGCAAATGACTTTCAGATTCCATTGAGTCCTTCTGATAACACTCTAGGTAATTTTTTCTTGATTGAGTTATAGAATTTAAATAAATGTAATGTAAAAAATCTAAATCCTTTTATTGTCCCAAAATGGGAAATTAATTCTCTGCATTTCGACCCATCCCCTTCACTGAAAAAATAATGCATTTACTTAACCATATTGAGTTACTTTAACACAATTGTTTCATGATACACTGCATGAAAAGTGAGATTTTCGTCCCCGTAAACCCCCGTAAACTCCCGCAGATCTGCCTGATTTTCGTCAGTTTCCGACAATTTGCAACCCGTGCTTGTCCGCGTTTGTCGTGCCACAAATTGTCGAAAACGTACCGTGACGTATGTGGAGAGCGATCAGCTGTACTAATGGCCCTAATTAGCATATGAAACCCGTGCGGCTGGCCAGGTCTGGCTTGAATAACCTACTCAGTATTGGCTGAAACCACTATTCTCAAACAAGTAAAATCGCTCGTGATTGGCAGCAAAACCACACGTGGCCACGCCAGGCTTTAATTTTCTTACTGAGTATTGGACGGAACCACTTCTTTTTAAACAAGTAAAGTCGCTCGTGATTGGTTGGCATATATATATATTTACATATAAATTTACATATATATATTTATTCATATATATATATTTATTTATTCATTCATATATTTATTCATTCATATATTTATTCATTCATATGGTGTGTATTTATGTTATCCTACACTACTACACAATTATTATGCTACCATCAAGGACATGAATGAATTTATACAGGAAAAGAAGATTTGCCGGGAAGCTGTTTATGCAAAGAAAGAGCTTTATTAAAACACACACAACTATATACAACGCGTATCCAAACACATGCGTTTCTAAAAATTACAAGTCCGTGAACGGTCCGTTTGCTTCCTCGAGGTTGGAGGTAACTGGCAGCATTCCCTCCGAGGCAGGTCCGATGTGCAGACGCCTACTTTGCGTGGCCCTGTACTTCGGCATCGCTTCTAACCGGGACTGCAGCTTAACACAGAGTTCAGTGAGATCCGGCCTACGAAATGGCGGCGACCGTACAATCCATCCAGAGACACCGCGACGACGGCGGACTTCCAGAGTTCCACTTCCTCATCTGCTAGCACACTGTGCCTCGCTTTCAGCAGCTGAAAAAAAAAATGAATCAGCGCACTGCGTATGGACACAACACATCTATCAATGCACCTGAAAAATAGTCACCAAATAAAGTCTTACCCTCTTTCTTCTGGCCCGACTCCGAGCAGATTGCCTCCGCACGCAGCGTGTTGGCTGGCAGCGTATATCTGAAGCTCCTGCGTACCGTCTGAAAATACGTCTTACAGGCAGCTGGAAAACAATTAAATGAGAGTGGTATGAATAAAAAATCAAACGCAAGTCACAGTAACAAGGAAGGAGAAAACATTAAAACAAGTCACTTACACACAATGTCGTCTTTATCAACATCGTGCAAATCTGGACTTGCCGAGATGGGAGGTCTGTGAAAACAAAATGTAGAGCTATGATCGGTATCCATCCGTATTCTTTTCCTTTTAGCGCAGAATGAAAGCATATTCTTTAAATCTTACCCTTGCTCCGGTTCATAGCGCCTGCAATTAGTCTCCGAGTTGTTAAGACGGCGTACTGCTACCTGTAAATCACAAAAAATACACTTTAATAAAGCTTGTTCTAGCAAGGCTACTATTAGCCGCTATTAGCCGTAGCTCAGGCTAGGCCGCTTTTAGCTTAGCAGGCAGTAATCGAACATATATTTACCGCTAGCATCTCTTCTTTGAGTTCGTCTTGTTCGATGCAGAGTCGCCATTGCGTCCAAGAGGAGTTTTACCCCGAAATCCAGACGCTCCAGACCGCCTGCACAAAGCAAAGCATACATCCTCCACTGTGGCTGCACACCCCGCCGCTCTGAGTTTCTTGGAGATCGTAGAGCGCATGCGCGAGATGAACCAGGGTTTCCGCGGATCAATAAAAATAATTAAAAAATCATTCTTTTTTTTTTTTTTATCAAGGCCTTAATTGGCACTAAAATTATTTAAATATGTTTATCGAAGTATTTATAATTCTTTAATAAAAAATGCTTATAAAAACAATTTCGTCAGATATATTATATCGCTCCAGGCGGAGAAAAAGCTAGAGGATATATATATACGTATATGTGTGTGTGTGTGTTTACATACATACAGGAGTCATGGAACTCTGCTTGCAGCTCCTTCATATTTCATGTACACTAATAACTTGTGTACATGGTTCTTGATGATGGCATTAAAATCCTTTCAAATAGCATTAAAATAGCATTAAATTAGAGTCACTCATTCCTGTATGAACCCTGTGAGCGCTTAATTTAATGTGACATATTAAAAAAATCCCACCATCATCCAGCACATGTTCAGTTTCTGCCCAAATATATATATATATATTTTTGTAGATTTTTGTAACGGGGATAAGGATAATTCAAAACTGCTTTTTTTAAATGAACTTGTTCACTACTTCCAAACTCAGCATCTCTTTTCATTCCTGTAATAAGAAGTTTCTTTTGAATGGATTTGATTAAAGTTTAAGTCCCTCGGTATAAAATAAATATTTTGATGGAGATGAGAAATCTGCTTCCTTGTTGGTGAATAACCAATAGTTTGGATCCAATCATTTAAATAAACGGTGTTAGTTTTTTTTTTTTATATATATATATATATATAAGAATTGTGCTATAATTTCTAGTCACCGATCTGTTGCTGCTATGTTTTAATTTGACGAACCGGAATTTGTCGATGTTCTTTTTCCTGTTTGGTGCGATTGCAATTGCGGATCTTGACCTGGCCGGACCTTATGACCAGTGTACCAATCTTCTCATGGCTACTTCCAACAGGATAATGCGCCATGTTATAAAGTAAATCATCTCAGACTCATTTCTTGAAACTTTTCCACTTAAGTAATTGTGAATTGAGCATATTGACAGACAACATTTTATTTTTTATCTTAAATGCAATTTTTTTTTTTTATATTTACTGCTCTAAATGTATTGCTCTGTCAGCTAAAGATCTGTTTTGGTCTCTATACTTTAATTAAATAAATCAATTCAAGCTAAAATGTAAGAGGCTATACTAAGCCTGATCTCTTTGTATCAGAGAATTTCTTACCCAGAAAGATGTCACTTGGGGTAAAACCCCCCCTGCAACCCTGGTTTGCATTTGTATAGCTCACAGCATGTTCATTTACATGTTAAAGCCTCCCTTAGAATTCCATGGGGGGGAGGCATGGGGGGAACACTGCCTAAGAAATTCCACGTCAATTTCTGACAATTTACGGGAGTTTTCGGCAAAGCCTGCAAATTGTCGTAAACTGCCGCTAACCTGAAGTTCCACGACAATCTACAGTGCCGCATATTGACGAAAATCCCACTTTTCATGCAGTGATAGTAGGGTAAGACATAAAACAATTGTGTTAAAAATAACAAAATATGATTTAGCAAATGCCAAAATCGGTTGAATAATTTTTTTCTGTGTTGGGGAGCAATGGGCTTCCATTGTGTGGCGGCCGGGGAGCAAACAGGGGTTAAGGGTCTTGCTCTGGGTTAGGATAAAGGCCACATTGTCTATGAGGAGTTGCATGGTTATTCAATTTAATGTATATCTTAAATCCTTTGTCCTTTTTTTTATCTTAATAGATTCAAGGGAAGATCAACTGTTTTTTTTTTTGTCCTGTACTCTGTTCTAGATTTGCTTGTTAAGAGAAGTGTGGTTTAGCCAGAAAAGAACAACTTGTTATCTTTCAATACTTCTTAGAAGCAACTTAAAACTAATTATTTGCACTTGCTTTTCAATTTGCCCTTGCATTGTTTTGGAATTTTAAGTAGCTTGTAATCAAGATTTATATTTTAACATTTAGTTTTTTTGTATTTTTTTTAGGTCGATGGCCTATATCATAAAAATCTACTTGTTTGAGCTGATTATGTTATAATATTACCTTGTAAAAATTCAGCACACAATGATTTTTGCTTGATTCATGTATCATGAGTAATCCTCATGATTGGTAAGAGTCCTCCTGCCAGGAAGCACCTCCCTTAACCGCGGTTTGCCTGCACTGTAAACAAACACCCACTTCCCCCAATCAGGGATTACGTGAATTATGTGAAGCAGGGCTTGATGCTTGTGGCTCAAAGTCAAGACTATTAGAAGTTAATCTGCACAGGGCAGCAACCTCTCTTTTATGGCTAATTTCAAGGCTGTGAAAATCTGTTTTTGGCCTCCAGAAGTCCCAAACTTGTTCAGCCTTCAGAAGTGGTGTGAAAAAATGGGTGGCACCCAGACAGGGAGAGGAGGCTTTGCTTTGAAGGCATTTTTTTTCTCTGGGTTTGGAAGACAACACAACACCTACATTTCATAAAGAAATAATACCAAAATAGTTATTGTATATTTACTAGTGCTGTCAAAATTATCGCGTTATTATCGCGTTAACGCGAGGCCATTTTAATGGCGATAATTTTTTTAACGTGAGATTAACGCTATGTGGTTTTATGGTACAATTTTCCAAGTACATCCCGCTGCAGCCTGCGAGAAGGCGGGGCTATTTTCCCCCAGTCTATGCATTTTCCATAGGCTTCGAGAGCGGAGCTCCTCAAGGAAAAAAGACGCTCATACACTGGGTGACGCTAGTGCCTTTTCTTTAAGCCCCACCACCAACAAACAAGTTGAGTGTCTGGTAACTAGTAGCAACCTGAAATACGCTGAGAAAACAGATTACTGAGGTGAAATGGAATCTGCTACGGCACTCTTGCTGTCTGTGTACCCCACAGGTCAGTATTGTGTGTGTGTGTGTGTGTGTGTGTGTTCTCATTTTTGTTAAGAGGCTGAAAAGTAACTTTCTAGAGCATAGACTACCTCCATCTAGTGATGTCGGTCTATTGATTTAGATGTATTGATTGAAAATTGTTCATTATTACCTTGGTTAATTGACATCTAATGTTAACTCTACTACATTTTATAGCAGTAGGGTAAAATGCTTGTCTTTGTTCAAAAGACTGTATTAACTGTAAAGACTGTCTTTTACATCAGCCTGTTTTCAGGGCCTTTTTTTTGGCTACATATTTGTTATTTTTTGCTACATGCCTCCCCATCTTCTTGCCATATGTTTCTATGGCATAAATCAGTGTCTGTGACCTGTTTTCATAAAAAAAAAAGAACATTGGCACAAACCTAGCCTGTATGTATTTTTTGTATGTCATCGAGAGTATTTAAATGATTTTCAATCAGAAAAAAAATGTGTGATTAAAATGCGATTAATCGCGAGTTAACTTAGGCATTGATGCGATTAATCGCGATTAAAAAAATTTAATCGATTGACAGCACTAATATTTACCTATAGGTGACTATGAATGGCTTTAAAAGGCAGAATATGGGACCTAAATGGTAGATTTAGGATCAAATCAATAATAAATGAATTGTATCAGTAATCCAGGGTTATAGGTTATGGAAGAAGCATTGTTATTTCCTTATTCCGCATCTGCAAAAAACATGAAGGAAAAAAAAGAATGACGATATGAAAATAAATCTAAAAAATGAAAACAAAAACATAATTCATAAAAGAGGAAAGGATAAAATCAGAAAACTTTTTAAAAGATGATCGGCCTAGTGGTTAGGACATAGGGCTTGGAATCCTGAGGTTGTAAGTTCAAAACCCACTCCCACAGACTTACACTCTGGCTCTCTGGGCAAGATCCTTTACCCCTGATTGCTCCCTGGACGTAGTGTATTGGCAGCTCACTGCTCTCCAAGGCAGATGGGTTAAATATTTTTATAAGATGATATTGTGTTTGTAAGAGAAATAAAAAGGAAAAACAAACAACACATACCATATGATTTTTTACAATACCTTTGTAATGCCATCTGTGTCCAGATGCATCTGGACTCATCGGTTACTATTTGCATGTTTCCAAGCAATACTAGGCCTTGTCTATAAAAGACTCAACTCACTGCGGATCCAGACATTTGAATTGAGAAAGCTTCCTGGCGAGGTGGCGAAACGTCTTCAAATCTTGGAAACCAAGTCAATTGGATATTTTTTTAACTTTTATGGAATGACTATGACCTGGATGACTGAGAACCTTCATCAGCGTTTGACTGAACATTATTCATTTCGGATAAAGCAATCAAATATTATTTAACCAAATAATCTTTTATTTTCTTCATCGGATTTGCATTGTGAATTTGTTTGAACATGGGAAACATGGTTTTCAACCATGTTTTCCCTTTCTTCTTTGTTTAGTCAACAGTTTTTAACTAAAATATGTTTGAATTGCACTTGAATTTTTTGTGAAAACATTTTCATAATTTAAATAGATGTTTTGAATTTAGTTTGACCATGATTTGAGCTTGATGTTGTCCAAACACACAGCCAATTGGGGATATGTTTACAGAACAGTATATCAGTCTTAATCTTGTTTGATTAATAGCATATTTGCTGGCTTCCCTCGGAGCCAGCATTGAATACAAAGCTATTGCTTTACCCTATACAATACCAGCTTTACTTATTAAACACTTTAATAAAACCAAAGCTGAGACGAAGTGCTGCTGTGCATCTTTGCAAACAATGAACAACAAAAAATATGATCAAGGCAAGAGAACAAAAAGGGATAACACCCCATGAAACCACTTACAACAGGCAAGATCAAATTAAGTTTGCTAATGTTCAAAGATGAATAATAAAAACCGGACAGAAGAAACTTGATTAATTCAACAACAACAACACAAGGAATCAGCCGTACATGTGCAAAAATGCATGTTGCTAATGAGATTTTACAACATTTCTCCAAGTAAGCCAAAGGTAATGAAGCTACTGCATAACTGACAATACAAGCTTAACAACACAACTTTATCAACTGACAATGAAATAATGAATTTCCCCTCTTTTTTCTGTTGACATTTATTCTAACCCAACAATCCACTTCCCAAAAAGATTTTATTTTTTCTAATAATGCATTTTCAACAAGAAAAAAAAATCTCCCCCAAGGACTTTCATGAGAGTTGCCATGACCTAAAACTGTTGCTCTGCATTCTTTGGTCTGCTCTCAAGTGTCTAAACAAGATTTCACAGTAATGTTTGCACTGCTGATGGTTGAACTTTGCTAGTGAGGCATGAGTCAAAAAGCTCTCTCAGTCTATGACTCACCCCGTGAGCTCTTGTTGAACAGAATGACTCAAGATTCTGATATCTGCTTCAAAGAGAAGGGGTTGCATTGAGAAACCAAAAGGGATGAGAGTGCAGTAATGTGGAAAAATCCTGCAGGAGAGTAAAATGTTAGCAGCTGCTGGAAAACCAGACTGATGGGTTTGTCTTAACCAGATTACATCTTGGTCAGATTTCTTTATTAATCCCCTTTAAGCCACCATTCTATTGGGGCATGTTGGAGAAGATACAAATTGACAAAGCTGTACAAAAAATACAGAAAGGATAAGTCATTTAAACCAATTAATCTGTCTTATCTAATTCATCTTATTAAACAACAACATAACACTGAAGCTTCCTGGTTTTAAAAACTCTTCAACTTGACCTCAGTAGTTATTTATCACTTTAAGCTAATTTTTAAGTGTGGTTTCTATTTGTCATACTGTGACATAAAAATCTTTCCATTGTTTGCTTTGGCTGCCTAATATATAGATAATATATTGTTATTTCAGGGCCAGTGTTGAGAGAAATTATATTACCAAGAATTGTTTGGAAGATAATGTTTTCCACATGTTCTAATAGTGTGTTTCCAAAACCTCAAAAGAGCAACCACCGTCTGAACTGCCTCTGGTCATTCATATAGCGTTTCTACACATTTTACATTTCAAAATTCCACAGTCTTCAACACCCAATTTCCCAGAGGTCTCAGCCCTTCTCTATGCAAAAGGAAGGAAGCACAGAAAAAAGAGAAAAAGAAAAAATCAGACAAATTGGAAGAAGGGAGAAAGGGTGGGAGGAAACGTGGAAGGAAAGAAAGAGCATAGAAGTAGGGAAAGGAATGAAAAAGGATACTGGTTAAGAACAAAGTCAATATAAGATAAGCACATGCAAAAGAAGAGACAAAAGGAAGGAAGGAAGACGGGTAAATATACGCACATATGTCTAAAGGTAGAGTAAGCAACTTTAGTGTCCTTAGTGTTGAAGATCGGTTCGTACAACTTTTATCAAGCAATGGCCAAAACAGGAGATTTTATATATTTTAAGATAGATACATGTATATAACCTGTTTGTATAATAGTTTGCTGAAACAGTTGTTAAAAAAGACGAAAGGAATTTGTTTTCTAATTAGTCTATGCCCCTGTTGAGATCAAATGTCAGTGATGTAACAGGAATGATTCCCCTCTAAAGGCGAAGCCCTCCGATGAAGTTTAGAAAAGGAACTCTTTTCCCATTCAACTTTCTGTTGCCAGTGGCCTTTTTTCACGAACGTCCACAATCCGTCCTGCGCATGCACGACTAGATAAATATCTGGGTTTCTATAAATAATGTAATTATGGTACTAAAATCACTTATATCTATCCTTTACTCACTAAACAATGCTAATAAACATATTTTTTTAAGTTTTTTGACTTTTCTGACACATTTTTTGTGCTTTTTACATTTTCTCCGTTAAACTGCTTCTCTGACCTCCTCATCGGGCATACTCAAAGATGATGATTAAACCATGTTTATCTTTATTTTTGTTGTTTCTTTCTTTAGATTACGCACTATATACCATAATTCTACATGAAAGGAAAACATCAAATTAAAAAAGACCAGATTTATGTTTAAATCCAAATATGAAAAAGTTAGGTCCCGGAAGTAGCATAGGATCCCATAGCCGGTGCAGATTGGGCAGAGATAAGTGATAAAACAGAAATGATTTTAAGGTGATTTTTATCAGGAAATAAATTACTACAGTGGACTAGACCTCCTGGGGCCTGCTAAGCTAACCCATACTCTTTCAGACTTATCACAGTTTAATGCAATTCTGAATCATTATTCATTTTTCCCCATACAACTGAATGAAACTGCACTGTTTTGACTGCATTTAACATCTTTGCATCAGGGTTTATTCACATTTTATCTGCTATTATTTTAAATGTGTCATGATCTGGCCTGTTTGCTCTCCCTTAATTAGTCATTACTTTCACCTGTCTGTTTTCCCTCCCTGCCTCATTATTATTTATTCCTCTCACCTGTTTCCTCTTGGTTATATTCAGTTCAGCCTGAGCATTCAGTGCCAGATCATTACTTGTCTTTCTGTTAGCCTGCCTGTTAGTTTTGTTCCATGGTTCGTGTCCTGGATCCTAGCAGCCAGTGGAAAGAGGGTTTTTGTGTTTGTCTTGTCTTCTGATCGTCCACTGTTCCTCCCCCGCGGAGTCCTCTGGGTATTTGGCTCAATATGTGGGGAGGTTCAGTTTTAATCCAGTAAGCCTGGCTCCAGGGAGGAGACCAGTTTAAAGTCCTGCTTCAAGTTCCAGTTCCTACGTCCTGTCTCGGCTATCTCTTCCACTGAGCCTGCCTGTCTGCACCTGATCCTGTCTGCTCCTGTGCGTGGCCACCTGGTCATGCTTCTGGTCCCAGTTAGACTTTGTACCCTCCTGTCCCGGAGCTCTGTTAAAGCCTGGAAGCCTGGATCCTGCTACCTGTTCTGTTCCTGCCAGATCTGCAACCTGTTCTGTCTGTTCCTGCCTGATCTGCATCCCTGATCAGGATCGGCTTCCCCAGACTCCTCCAGAGCTGCAGCACTGGGGACACTCTGGGTGACGCGAGGTGCGTCAGCTGTCAGCCCATTGGCTGGATTGCACCCCTTGGACTGAACTGCTAAACCAGGTAAGTGACTCACCGAGAACATCATCTTCAGTCAGAAGATCGTGGTCACTTACCTGTGTTTCTCCCCTAGAGTGTCTGAGATTGGGCGGTGCCCCCCCCCCCCCCCCCCCCCCCCCCCCCCCCGCCTGCAGTGTCCGCGAGCCACAGCTCCGCTTTTGTTTTGTTTGTTTATTTAATCAACCTTTTGAACTTTCCTACTGACTGTCTCTCCTTGAATACTGGGTCCATCTGTCCTTGGTTCATGAAAAAAGGACACTTTCAATGCAACAAGCCTTCTCAAATATCCCTCAGAGACTCTTCAGCGGTTTGTGTGCATGTCATTCATAAGGTTCTTCCTCCCTTGGCCTCCACATTACTTGCCATCTGAAACATCTTTGGCTAATTTAAAAATGTTTTGATGAGCAAATTAATATATAAAAACATTTTTCTTTGGAGTTTTTTTTTCTGCTAAGACTTATGTGAATTACCTGACAAGCAGATCTACAAGTAGATTAGTGGATCTAATATTGAAGTTGAGAGTTTGATTCTACGGACTACGTTGATGAAAGTATCTCAGAAAGGGAAGAATGAGGATCTACCAGATGTACTGTAGCGCTGCGGGAGTTCTTGCCATGCAGCTAAATCTGCTTTGGGAGGTGAGGATTTACAATCTGATGCAGCTCAGTGATAAAAGATAGCCCAAATAAAATATCTGTGGTAGTACAACCTTTTTTTTTCCACGGTCATTATTTTATCTAGCTGTACTGACAGATTTTAAAAAAAATTGGTTTGAAAGAAAGCATGCAAATGTTTAAGTTATCATTTTTCATCTAGACTGTGTAATCTGTTTCACTGTTTGCATAATGTGTTGCCTTATGAAGGACCCCCCAATTTAAATAGGTTTCTGCTAGCCCAGAAACAATCATTTTTAAAAATGGATTAATGTTTTGTTAAGGCTAAAGTTTAACAATCGTTTAATCTTACAACTTGTCTCAAAATTAAAATTTTTTTTCAAAGTATTACCGGTTAAAAAGAAAAGCTAAATATAAAGCTGGAGAAATCTGGGATGTATTCACCATCAGAGTTTTTGTTTAAGCTTTGCTCGGCCACAAAATTAAACAAAGGTAGAATGTATGAATCCCTGAAAAAAAATTTATCATTACATTTTGCACTTAGAGGGAACCTAAACCAGGAGTATATAATGATAAAATTATTTTATTACTTTTGCAAAAATATTAGGGCTGCAACAACGAATCGATAAAATCGATAAAAATCGACTTTTAAAAGCGTTGGCAACTAATTAAATCATCGATTAGTTGTGTCGCGCGATTAATGCGTCATCCGCCGCCGCCGTCATCCGGGGGAAGAAAAAAAAATATGGCGGAGCGAGTCAGCGCCGCAGTTGCAGTGTTGCCAACTCAGCGACTTTTCAGACCCCTCCAGCGACTATTTTTCAAAAAAGTGACTAGCGACAAATCTGGCGACTTTTTACGGTGTCACTGGCGGCTTTTGCCTGCCGTGGGGCGCCTCCCCCATCCAAATGCCTTTCTCCCTCTCCCACAGGAATCCCTCTCAGCGCGGCAGTCAGAGTCAGAGCCGCAGGATTGTAGTGAGGAGTTTACCCTCAGCGTCCAGACTGCAAATGAAGCGCGCATGCGCCGGGATTGACGGCGCAAATTGATCACAATAATTAAAATAGCCTGCGCTATGTAAAGTGAAAAAAGTCGTAACATGCAACTTTTGTAAAAACAAATGAACATGGCACGGAAGCACCACTGTTATGACGCAGCACCTGAAAAGAAAACACGTTGGAGCCTTCAATGGCAGTGAAGAGAGCTGATCAGCAGGATGAGGAACCATGTTTGTTTCGTTTTAAAGTGGGGAAACGTAACGTTAGTTTCTCAGTTCGCTCATCTGATGCTTTCCTTACCGTGTTAGTAGGTTACAGACAGTGATAAGGTTGGCTAATTATTTTACTTTTAATTTCATTTAAATTTGTTTAAGCAGCGTTTATATTTTCTTTATAAATAAATTAACTTGCAAATTATGAGGGCAAGGCTTTTAAAGTTTAAATCTTCTGGCAAAGATAAAGAAAAGAAGATCCTGCAATTTATGGAAGTAAAGCAGAACAAAATCCAGCAAGATCAGTAATATGTCAATTAATTATCTGCCACATTCCCATGTAAATATCTGTCTTTGGAGGATGTGTTTTTTTACCACCCCTAGTTCTCTCATTTTTATTCCAAATACAATTTATAATTTGAATCACAGGGCTATTTTTATCTCTATGGTTCAGTATTTTCTCAAGCAGCAACTTTAACTGCTATACTTTCCTGTCTTAAAAGGCAGAACTCTTCTAGTCTAAAAAAAACTCATTTGTTGAAATGGGGGGACCTATTGTTTGAACCCCTTAGGGGCTTTTAAAAACAAAAATGCCTGTCTCTTTTTGCGCTTTATGAAACAAAGTAGCCTATATTTTGTGGATGTACAGCTACATTTCTCATGTAAGTTTGCGTAGTTTTTACACAAACATTTATTTTTCATATTGCACCAGTACAGTTAATGAGCAACCTGTACTTGTGTGCTTGTTTGTTCTGTCTAAAATGTTTATTTTGGAATAAAGAGGTTAATATAAAAAAAAAATGTTTGTCCGATTCATCGATTCATCGAAAAAATAATCGGCCGATTCATCGATTTTTAAAATAATCGTTAGTTGCAGCCCTAAAAAATATACTCATAGCTTTTTTTCTATTCACATTTTTAAGCTCTATTCTCAAAGCTTAACCATTTCCAGGACAGCACAAAACATTCGGCCTTAAAAATAAGACTCAGACAGTGTAGAATTTTAAGTTGAACTTAAGTTTAAACAATCGGGACTGATCAGTATGCATATTTTCCATAATGAGATAGCGAGGAAAGAAGTATTTGTAGAAAAAAAAAAGCTCTAAAGAGAAAATTAGTCCACCATGGCGCACATAGCTGACTAATGTAGCGTTTTCCACCATGCCAACTTGAGATTAAACTCAGATGTTTGTTCCAAATTCCATCCTTGAAGGCCACATAAGAACAACGCAAAGCAGAGGATCAACAATCAAGTCCTCATAGATTAAAAAAAACACTAAGTCCATGTGTGAGTTTTTATGGGTTTTCTTTTTCTTTCAGTAGACCCAAATTTGGACTTTGCACCCCCACCCCCCAGTGGAAAAAATTCAGCATGCATCTGTTTTTTCAGGAAAGAGGTTTTCAGCCAGTGTTTGCCTCTTAAATGGCGCCCGACATGAGATGACCATAGTTTCGCGACACAGCTGCTAAACCTCAACTGGGTGTCCCACTGCATGGCTCCCTAATGACAGCTGGCAGTGAGAGTGCTCTGGATCTACTTTTGCTGGCTGGATTCGAACCAGCAACCTTCCAGTCAGATGTGGAAACTCGCTGAAACTCGCTCCCAAACTCGCTGTCGCCACAAATTCTTCCCCAATCACTGACACAATCCCCCGGCAGAATATAAGGCGAAGGCTAAACCACAATGAAGTCAGTGTTTAGGTCTTGCTGCTCGCTTGCCAACTTCTCCACCACACTGGTTTCTCATTCCAGTGCAACCTCGTTGACTTTTCTCATGCACACATTCACATACGGACTCCTGTTAGGAGAAACCAACAGGGAAAGCATATACACTGTAGGACCTCGGCCACATGCATCCAGGCACACACTCCAACCAGAGTCACGCCATACCGACAAGACTCATTGCCATGCTTAAACCTCATTCCTCTCGCAGTTTCCCCTCCATGTCCAGTGATTTTACATTTCTAACCTTTCTCTACTAGAAAATCAGGGAAGGCTTTGAATAATGTAAAGGTAATGTATTTGTTTCCTGCATTGAACTATGTGCAAATATGTACGCAGGACCCCTTAGGATTGCAACCTTTAAGAGCAAAGTTTTATAGAAACCTATGCAGAATTAACTTTTCAGACATGAAACTTTTTTAATGAACTTGTGTAAATATCCATGACATTTCCGTGTTGATGGATTCAAACTCACACCCAGGTATGAGACACACTCATCAGGCTTTCTTCTTCTCATATTTGCCTCCACTGTTGACCTAGTCTGGCCTCTCACTCCCTGTATTTTTTTTCTTGCTCCCTCCTCTCTTGTCTTCCCTCCCTCTAACTCCTTCCTGTGGTTTTCCTCTCCCAGTCCTCCAGCAGAGCATACCTCTCCCGTTCCTTGCTCCTCCCACTCCTTTTCTCCTCTCTCACATACTCTATACAACATTGCATTTTTAACTCTCTTCTTTTACTCCTTTCCAGTTTTGTTACTTGCTTTGAAATGTCTTTTTGCATCTTTGCATACTTCTTTATGTACAAACACCTTCTTTTGGAACTCTATTAAAAAGAATGTAGAAGAGTTATCAGTATAAGGGTTTCATCTGCAAGCCTCAAAGATTGTATTTTGGAATCAAGGACCACAAAATATTACCATTCAAAAAATTATACTTTTGATTTTTAGGGAATGATATGCTTTGGCTTTTTACATTGCAAGCCCTTTTAAGGAATTCTGGAATGTCCCTGCTACTACAAGGGTAACAGGGACTTTGTTTTTGTGATCTGAAGGCACACACAGCCGAGAAGAAAGAGGCCGCCTATAAAGGCTGAAGTGTCTGCACGAGACATTGAAATTGGACACCTGTTAGAAGAGGACGGGGCAAAAACAAAAGGAAAGAATAGTTGGTGAGAAGCAGCACTGAGAGGGGCTGAGGTGGTCTTTATACTATGAGGAAAAATAAATATATAATTTAGACAACAAAGGAGAGAGGGAAGAAAAAAAATTGTGCCCTTCTTTGTTAACCCTAACCCAGTGAATAATATTTCACTTTCAGACATACATTTTCAGGCATACGTAATAACCAGCACCCATTCCTGGTTTGCATTTGGCCACATCGGGTATTGCTGGGATTTTCCAAAGTTTTTTTCACTGCAATTCTCACATATTTTTGGCAGTTGGTGTTCATAGAAAAAAATAGAATACCCTGTATTACCCCATAGTGATATTAGTTCCACATTTCCTTTATTCATATTTACCTCTACACTCTATTATATCTGACGGGTACCACTGCAGCCCAATGCTCAGTATGATGTCAATGCCAGTAATCAGGATGCTGACCTTCCTTCATGACGTAAAATATGGTTGTTACAGGAAAACGAGGGAGAAGTGGGTTGAAAACCTCAAACAGAAATTGCAGGACATGTACTCCCACCCTTTCCTCTCATCACACTTTTCCCATTATTTGTCTCGGTTTTACCCTCCCACTCTCTCTCCCTCTGGCTCTCTTGCATCTCAACAGTGCTAAATGATGCAACTCTGCAGACCGAGTATGCAATAGCGCCCAGTAGAGCCTGTAGATTGTCTTACACTGACACGGGCGTCTTCACCCCTTAGAAAGGGAGTGACGCTGGCCATCGGGGGAAAGAGGAGGGGGGAGTATACCCTCACAAGGAGGAGCCATTTTTTTCACTTGAATACCAGTTTACAGACCTTCAAAATAACTTAAAAAGGTAATATCATTCAACCAAAGGTTTTAAAACATAGATTCAGTCAAACTAAGGAAAAAGAACTGAGCCTTTAAATTTCAACTAAACTTACTTGTATTCCAAAGAAACCAAAAACTATTACCTGTTTTAATTACAAAATGGACCTAACTTAAAGAATAGGATCAATTTATCATGTCAACACATTACATGTTAATGCAAAGTAGTATGTTGTAAACTTCAAGCGAACACCAAAATCTGCCGCTTTAACAGATTTAATGCAGCAATGTTCCAGTCAGTTTTTTAATGATAAGTATCACAACCATAAACATCAGGTTTTCTGATCTCAACCATTATACCACACATTTTTAAACTGGCTAACAAACAACTGTGAAAACATTGTCTACTTTGATAGTTTGGTTGATTAAAGGCGGTAGTTTTGATTTGCAATTACATTTTATTATGAGTTAAACCAGGTATAGATCCCAGATTAGAGTATTTTGAAAGGGAAATGTCTTACCAATGACCAGCTTATGGCTTTCTTTAACATAAAACAAGAGATAAACATCTAGACAACAAAGATCAACTTAGAGATAAGATAGTTTTTGTTAGTGTTTCAATTTGGGCTGTAATTTGTTGGTTTCCACAGGAAAAATAACCATAAAGAAAAATGTAATTCCCACTAGAATATCAATGCAGTTTTCCTGTCCTTGTTCCTGATTATCTATAATGCTAAAATAGAAGATCTCAACTCCTTGTACTTCTTACTCAACTTTGAAGGTCTTTATCCTTTTCTTCTCACCATCTTGCCTGTAATTTTCTCTATTTATGTGTTTGTTGAATAATCGGTAGCAAAAAAAAAAGTTTTAATTTAAACCAAATTGATCCGCTAAACTACTGTTCATTCTCTTGCCTTGTAGTTAATTCCAAATCAGCACAATCAAAATGTAACCTAATCATAATCCAGCTTAATTCAAAAACAATCAGGGTCAGTATCAATTATTCAATTCTTCTACAACTGAAATGATTCCTAGATTGAATTGAGCTTCAGTTTCAGTTTGGTCGATCATCATATACAGGTGCTGGTCATAAAATTAGAATATCATGAAAAAGTAGATTGATTTCAGTAATTCCATTTAAAAAGTGAAACTTGTATATTATATTCATACATTACATACAAACTCATATATTTCAGATGTTTATTTTGTTTAATTTTGATGATTACAAATGACAACAAATGAAAATCTCAAATTCATCATATCAGAAAATTAGAATATTACTGAAGACCAATAAAAACAAAGGATTTATAGAAATGTTGGCCAACTGAAAAGTATGAACATGAAAAGTATGAGCATGTACAGCACTCAGTATTTAGTTGGGCCTCCTTTGGCCTGTATTACTGCAGCAATGCGGCGTGGCATGGAGTCGATCAGTCTGTGGCACTGCTCAGGTGTTATGATAGCCCAGGTTGCTCTAATAGTGGCTTTTAGCTCTTCTGAATTGTTGGGTCTGGTGTATTGCATCTTCTTCTTCACAATACCCCATAGATTTTCTATGGGGTTAAGGTCAGGAGAGTTTGCTGGCCAATTAAGAACAGGGATACCATGGTCCTTCAACCAGGTACTGGTAGCTTTGGCACTGTGTGCAGGTGCCAAGTCCTGTTGGAAAATGAAATCTGCATCTCCAAAAAGTTGGTCAGCTGCAGGAAGCATGAAGTGCTCTAAAACTTCCTGGTATGTGGCTGCGTTGACCCTGGACCTCAGAAAACACAATGGACCAACACCAGCAGATGACATGGCACCCCAAACCATCACTGACTGTGGAAACTTTACACTGGACTTCAAGCAACATGGATGAAGTGCCTCTCTTCTTTTCCTCCAGACTCTGGGACCTTGATTTCCAAAGGAAATGCAAAATTTACTTTCATCAGAGAACATGACTTTGGACCACTCACCAGCAGTCCAGTCCTGTTTCTCTTTAGCCCAGGCAAGACGCTTCTGACGCTGTCTGTGGTTCAAGAGTGGCTCGACACAAGGAATGCGACAGCAGAAACCCATGTCTTTCATACGTCTGTGTGTGGTGGTTCTTGAAGCACTCACTCCAGCTGCAGTCCACTCTTTGTGAATCTCCCCCACATTTTTGAATGGGTTTTGTTTCACAATCCTCTCCAGGGTGCGGTTATCTCTCTTGCTTGTACACTTTTTTCGACCACATCTTTTCCTTCCCTTCGCCTCTCTATTAATGTGCTTGGACACTGAGCTCTGTGAACAGCCAGCCTCTTTAGCGATGACCTTTTGTGTCTTGCCCTCCTTGTGCAAGGTGTCGATGGTCGTCTTTTGGACAACTGTCAAGTCAGCAGTCTTCCCCATGATTGTGTAGCCTATAGAACTAGACTGAAAGACCATTTAAAGGCTTTTGCAGGTGGTTTGAGTTAATTAGCTGATTAGAGTGTGGCACCAGGGGCCATCAATTTTGAACCTTTTCACAATATTCTAATTTTCTGATATGATGAATTTGAGATTTTCATTTGTTGTCATTTGTAATCATCAAAATTAAACAAAATAAACATCTGAAATATATGAGTTTGTATGTAATGTATGAATATAATATACAAGTTTCACTTTTTAAATGGAATTACTGAAATCAATCTACTTTTTCATGATATTCTAATTTTATGACCAGCACCTGTATCTGCAAAAGAAACCAGGCAATGGTAAAAGGGAGGGCTCCCTTTTGACAGGAAGAACCCTGCAGGAGAACCCGTCTCCGACTCAGGGAGGACCCCATCTTCATCAACCAGCTGCAGCCGAGAGTACAGGAAAAAGACACAGACAAACACAATAACAGAGACCAGACTCAGGAAAGACAACCATCTGCCTCAACTGACTGGAGGTGAAAGCACAGGAAAGAGACACAAAGGGGCAGAAAAGTAACAGGACATGGGTACCAGCAATGAGAAGATAAAACTGCAGTTATGAGCTTTAAAAGTACTTCCACAGACAAAAAGCAATGAGGATAAAGACAGCAGATCAAAGACAGGTGGACATTAGAGAAGGTCTAAGTCTAAAAAGACATTCCTAAAATATTCAGCTACTGACCCACAAAAAAGAACCAGAATTAACCCATGACCCACATTATTAATTGGAATATAAATATTTGATTAAACCAATTAACCTTTGGTATAGTAGCAATGGAAACAGCATCAAAAACCAATGTATTTGATTTCATCTATTTCTAAGAGGTTCTTTTATATTAATAAACACACAAATATGCTTAATTGTAATTATTTAGTGTTTAGTTGATTTTCTGCATGGATCTAAAGACCCCATACTTGTTCATTTGGAATGCCAAGTAGGGTCATGACCCAAACTTTGGAAACCAATGAAATGCAACCAAAAATCAAAAAAATACAACCAGTAATCTATATCATATATAAATATTAGTTGTGTACTAATGTTTTGTCTTCGATAAGAAAAATTTGTTTTAAAAAAATCATATAGTTTAAGAAACATTTTCTTTGCTAAGTGTATTTAATGTTCCTTTATCTGTTCCCAATTTTAAGTAACACACCAACTTATGTTATACAGATTTGTCACTGTAATATATTTCTCTAGAAACTAAATTTTTAAGCCAGTATAAAAATGTACATAATTGAAGCAGGAGAAAAAAAATATTTATGGTTTTCAAGAATAAATACTAAGGTCCTATATTCCAGTGTATTCTCATTATCAGTTCGTACGAAATCGTCCGAAAAGTAATTTCAAACGTTTTGGACGTTTTTTTCGTTGTATTTTTACGTCTTGCCCCGAGACAAGATATCCTTGCGCATGCGCATCTTACGCACCATTCAATAACATAGAATTTAACATACAAATAACCCTGACCCTAAGATACAAAACAGCAAGCAACCTAGTGAGAGACATCAAGAAGTAATTATTGCACTGTTTTTCCCAGTTTAACGTCCGTCCGCGGATCTGCCTTTTTCGTCTGTCTGGCTGCGCATGCGCACTGATCTGTTTTTTCGAGGAAAAACGTCCAAAACGTACGAAATACTGTGCATAATTTTTCGTAGAATTTCATACGAACTGATAATGAGAATATGTTGTATATTCAGAACAAAATTTAAACCATTTGGCTCACGAGCAAAGCACAATATTACCCTTAACAGGTTGCCGACATGCCGAAATATGGTAGTGGCAGTATTAGACTACCGAAAGGCTTTTTAGGGCGACATGGGCCTAATTAAAGGCTAGTTGGGAAATCCTGAAAATAAACCTGTGAGAGGGTAGAAAGGCATGAGAGGGGGACAGAGAGGTTATCTGGTGGCAGGACAACATCTAGCATTCAGAAAGTGCTACCATAAAGCAATATCTTTTACAATATCTGTAAAAGATATTGATCCAATGTGACTGGAATCTATTCTACAAAGAAAAGTCCACAAAAATTATATCTGTATAGGGTTTGTACTTAAATTGCTAAAAAAGATCATGAACTGCAATGGCTGTAAAACTATTTTTATTTCTGTTATTAAATAAGATAAATCTGGAATGCTTATTTTTGAGATTTTATTTCTACCTAATCAATGGTACATATTTCTCATAATGCTGGTGAAGATTCCCAGTCATCCAGGTCATAGTCATTCTAAAAAAGTTAAAAAAAAACAATCCACTGGACTTTGTTTCCAAGTTGGAAGATGTTTCGCTTTATAGAGGCCATATAGGCTTTATAGAGTGGACCAAAGAAACTCAAACTCAATGCTTTCTGACATTTTGAATTGGATGGGAAGCGAAACATCTATAAACTTGGAAACAATGTCCAGTGGATTGTTTTTTAACTGCTTAGGAAACTCTCGTCATGATAATATGGAACTGATTTTGGGACACCCAACCAGATGTTACTCAAATCTCGTATTGTTATTATTGTTATTAGTGGAGCAACAGCTACCTCTCAACACTGATGCTTTATTCTATCAGTTACAAGGGCAAATGGGTAAAAGATTATGTGAAGAAGAGAATGAGGAGGAAACAAACAGACTGAAAATACCCGTATGACTAAAATTCCTTTATACCATACAAAGAAAACAGGAAAGAAGTAAATTTCTCCAAACAAATCCACGATGAGCCTAAGTCCCAGATATGAATCTACTTTTAGTAGCGTTATCTTTCCATTTCCATTCAGAATGTTGTTTGACTGTTTTTTTTCTCTTTTCCACATTTCTCTCTTTTTTTATTTCCTAGCATCGCTCTTTCATTCCTGCTGTCATCCAGACCCAGAACACATAAACACATGTGTCTCACATTCCTCTGTGCACAGCAGATTCACCCAATTTATTTTCACTGTGTGTGTGTCTCCTCATGAGTTTGTGTGTGCCAAGCCAGTAAATAATAACCAATCCCAGCTGTGTACTGTAGCCTGTCCGTCTTGTTCGCAGTTAGGAAACATAGCTGGTAAAAGATAAAGGCTCCATGAAATGTGACCATGGATGGATGGATGGATGGATGGATGGATGGATGGATGGATGGATGGATGGATGGATGGATGGATGGATGGATGGATGGATGGATGGATGGATGGATGGATGGATGGATGGATGGATGGTTAGGTTTTGGGCATGTTAGCATGTAGCTAATGATAGTTATTGATGTAAGGTGTAGGTACCAGATTTGCTTGGGTGGTCAGATCTGCTTGGGGTCCTGCCTGTTCTTAAATGGGTCATAGAATGATTATATAGGGTATTTGGTGCTGATCATTAAGGTCTCTGAATAGGGTGTCTAACATTGGTTGGGCTGAAAATGGCATATTTGTTGCTCTATGCGCCCCAATTCAAGCCTGGTTAAAAGCCCTAGAATGAAACTACAGGATTCCTTCCTTTTATGGTATGCTGATGAATATTTAGATGAGCTGTGCTCTGATTGGTTGGTTTACAACGACTGAAGTTGCTGAGCAAAGAAGCATCATAGCAACAAGCACTCACTCCCTGAAACATCAAATTGTTGATATGGTAGGGTGACTAGACGTCCTCTTTTTCCCGGACACGTCCTACTTTTCATACCTAAAAAAAGGTCCAGGGGGAATTTCAAAATCGTCCAGGAATTTGGTCGACTACAGTGCAGCACGTAGTAGAAACAGGGAGCCACGGGGCAGAGAGCCAGTGGGGGATGGAGCAACATAACCAGACCCGGTGACGGTACCCTGGATACCGGCGGCTCCATGCTTACCCCTGCCTGCCTTACCAGCCCCAGGCCCCTCTCCTCCAGCTGAGGACGGGCGGCTAATGGGTCTCTGCTGAGGTCCGGCCTAGTCAGCGGCCCAGCAGTCAACACTTCAGCATAAACAGATTTTTTCAGCTTTGTTATCAATCAGGTAAAACTTCATTGATCATTAAACATGCTAACACTACAGATGCTTACACATGGAAGCTGCATTTTTATTATCGTTGTTAGGGCAACTACATTGTTTGAGGTTATGTGGCAACGTTCAGCGAATCACATAGTGCAATGTCACTGGCATGCGCAGAGCCAAAGCAGATCTGACCACCAGAGCAGAGCTAGTACCTACACAGGGTCTAATAATCCAGTTGAATACTTAGTCTATGTTTCATTGGTGACAGTTTTATCACACCATGGTAATATAGCTATAAAGATAGTGTATTAATTTATAGATGAGTTATTCTCAGCAGAGTGCTGGGATGCGTCTCAAACTATAACTCCGTCTGTAGCTGGGTCTATCAAAGTTTTCTGAGAAGAACTGTGTTGATTTCCACAACTGTCAGCTTTGGTTCGCTCCTTCCCTTGAAAGAGAGATTTCTACTGTTAGAATAGCATGGTGAAGGAGTATGGTACTTTGGATTTTCTGTGGCCGGGAAGAAATATCTGCTTTTCAAGGCTTTATTTATATATTTTATTTATATACTGTATTTCTGTGTTGATTAAGAAAGCATGATATATATATATATATATATATATATATATATATATATATATATATATATATATATATATATATATATATATATATATATATATATATATATATATATACGGCATATATATGTGTATGTGTGTTTGAATAAAATGGCTTCCAAAAGCTAGAAAACACTTTAAAAGTGCTTATCTGCTTTTAAACATAATGAAAAGGCAGCCAGTAATATATTTGTTTATTTTATTAGTTTGACATTTTTGGTTTGCTGCCTCTAAAATATTTCTTTTATTTAAAAGAAGAAGACAGACATGCCAGAAATGAGAGGGAGAGAGGAAAGAGGCATATACTGGGAGGGTAGATGAAGAGGGGGGGTGTTGAGTTGGGTTTTTGGAATTTGGTCTGTGTTTGGTTTGGAAGCCAAGACCCCGTCTCTGGGCTCTCTGGAGGATAATGGAAAAGAGGGGGAGAAAAGGGGTTTATGGATACGTATGTGTGTGCATGCCCTCACAGGTGGTCGGCACAAGCTGGCGGGGGGGCTTTATGTGTCTCAAAACACGTGCGTCCACTGAACTGTGTCGACACGCTGGTCTTCAGGTGCTGGAACAAACAGATGGGAGTTTTGACTATTTCAGAATGAGAGAGAGGAGACGCACAGAGGAGGTGAATAAGACATTCCTGAGACGCAGGCAGAGGGGAGGGGGACACAGGGAGTCTGTGGTTAGTTGGTGGTTTCAAACTAAGAGGAGAAAAATGACTGTTGGGTCCAGGGTTGGGCCCAAAATTGTTACCACAACCCGCCAGCAAGCCAGGGAAAGAGAGGAAAACACAGTCAAAAAGAGTTATATAGGAGGAGAAGCAAAAAAGGGCCTCCTACGGCATGAGGCCTGCAAACTCCGTCCTGTGCCGCAGGGGGGAAATGGGGGGAGCGGTGCTTTTATAGCTGGGTTGAACCCACTGAACCCATCATGTACAAACAGCAGGGAAAGTATGGAAACAACAGAGGCCTGAGGCCAGCAGCCACACAGGGGGCTTCCACAGGGGGTTTTAGGTTAGGGACCACCACAGGGCTGGACGTTCAAGGAGGAGTGAGACTGATGGAGAACTGTATTCTCATGAAAACATGACCTATCACGGGTTTAGCTACTTATATAACTCTGGAAAATATTTTGACACTTCTGTTCATGTTTCTACCATTATGTCCTTTTGGTATTTGCAGTGCCTTTTGCTAAGCATTTTGGAAGGGTTTTGTTGTAATGCACCAATACAAATTAGCATAGAATGGTGAAATGAATGAAAAGTAATGGGCACTGCTAACATTTTTCACAGCAAAATCAAAAATAAAGAGTGCATTTGTATTTAGCCCTTCTTCCCCCAATACCCCTAAATAAAATCCTATAGAACTACATTCAGAAACCATTAAGAAACTACAGCCCTAAAATCCAAATACATTAAATGTATTACATTTAGATAAACATCCTCATGAAGACCAAGCAGCAGATAAAGTTAAAGTACCCGGTAGTTAAGAAATTTAAAATAGAAAGTGTGTAATAGCCAATTGGAGGCAAAATCATCGATGTTCGTAAAAAGGGAATTCGTCCAAATAGAAAACTGATCAAATTTTGTAGTCAAAATTATAATTTCATTTACATTTACAGCATTCAAATACATATAATATAGAAATGCAAAGTTACAATGAATTTTTTTAATTTGGGGCTTCCTGCATGCTGTAATTCCAGACGTAGTCATACAGAGAGAAAATTCTTAGAAAAAAAATGTGCTGGAAGAAACAGTTTTTTAACCTAGTTTACCATGTTAATGTTTTGTGTTCTTTTACTTTTTTCTTATTAAACATCATAAGCTGAATAATACTATCTGGTGTTGCTCACATTCCAATACCTGTTGTTGGACTTAAGGAGCAGGAGGCTGCTAGATCTTGGTTGATATAACTTCCCTCTAATAGGTTGTGGAAACTCAGGAGGAGCTGGAGAAAATCCACAAATCAACTTGAATGATATGTGGACAGGATAGATAGTAACCCTGCCTTTCATGAGTTTGGATTTAATGAATGGGGGGTAAGTGGAAAGACACTGATAGAAGAAAGACATCGCCATGAGAAATCCAACTTGGTGTTTGCCACAAGCGATATAGGGGACATATCAAACACATGGAAGAAGGGTCTATGGTAGGATTACATGAAAATTAACCCTTTATTCAAATATAGCTATATGAAAAAAATAAAATAAAATAACAACTGGTTTACTGCTTCTCTTCAGCAGAGACATTGAAACATTGGGTAAACCAGATGGGAGGAGAAGAGTACAGTTTGATGCTGCAATGGACTTCAGACTTGAGTGGAGGTTCACTGTCCAGGAGCACAATAACCCTAAACATACAGCCCCAGGTATTGGAAGGTTTTGGAAAGGCTTAGATCAAAGCATATACTGGTCAGAGTCCCAACCAAGGGCCCTTTTAAAATCTGCATAACTTGAACATCGCTGTCCACAGCCGTGGATAAGAACCGTAGGGAAATAAATTCTTACAAAATGCTCCAAGTTGGCAGGGAAAAGATAATTTCCTAATTATAAATAAATTATAACCCTAATCCACAGATCTTCAGATTTTAGGTTTTATAAAAGATCCATAGACCTGATTCAATTATTGGTCTCTCCACAAAATTTTGTCAAGTCTATTGAATCTATTATTTATTCCAATCTATCTTTGGCTGTATTCCTTTCATAAATCTTTCATTCTTTTTTCTTTACTCTGTGATTTGGTCCCAAATGCTTTTCCTCCCATTGTTTGCGTTACTGATTTGTTTCTCCTTTTGCATTGACCTGTATTATTTATTTGCTACCATCACTCCCTTGAATAGAAAAGACTAATTCTATCACCCAGGGCACACCCAAAGACACAGATAGATCCCATATGTACACTTAGAGTGGTATTCCCCTCCTGTGGCTTTGCTATTGGATAAGGGGCGGGAATATAGATAGATGGACAAATAACTGAAAATAAGTTTTCTTGCAGACCCAAAGCCAATAAAACTTTGTTTGCCCAGCCTTCAGACAGTTACATGATGCAAGGAGCCTGTAACCTGCACATTTCTGCCTTCATATGAATCACTCCTACCCAGCCAGCTCTAACTACCTTGTTGCAATGTTTGGGGAATTCTGCGGCACGGATTAACTCATAGGTCATTCCTTACAAACGCCCAGCCTTCTGGAATGAGACCAGTTAAAAATTCAGATTTGTCTTAAAGAGATTTTTAAGATAGATGTCTTATTAATGTGTGAGTCTATGGTTGGCTACCTATTAGGCATCATTGACTAGGATACGGGGTTTTATACAGTACATACATTAGATATTACCAGGTTAAAGAACCTTAAGGGCAGATTAAACTTCTGCACCCACACACATCAATATTGCTTAGGTCTGGTTGCGAACCAGTTTTGCTGGTATGCTTCTGCACCCTGTGTCTAGAATTTCTAGGGACACGCAGCAGTTTCTCGGCAAAACGCAACGGGGAGCCTATTCGAAAACTCACAAAAACTTTGGTGGCGCCCGCAGGAGTGTTTATGTTCCGAAATAACGATGATACGTCTGCAAGATATCACGGTCACAGAGATGGATCTAGAGTAGGGGTGTAAATCACATCCATCATGGCGATTCGATTCAGTATCGATTTCCTGACCCAACGATTCGATTATTTTCGATACTCGATTAATACGATTCGATTCAATTAATTGGTTCATTTTTTTTTCTCTTTTTTTTTTTTTTTTTTTTTTTTTTTTTTTACACCTTACAGGCAAGACAATGTTTCAAATTTGAAATAAATTAATGAAAGCTGTAATATCGTTGTGCTTTTTTTTTTTTTTATAAATAACAGAAGTAGAAAAGTTGCGTCAAAAAATACTGCACAACATCAGTGCAATGAGTGCAATTCAACACCTCGGCTCCAGACGTCCCCGCCCCCTCCACAGACGCTCCGCTGCACCTCTCCCAAATTGTAGCTGACCACAAACAGTGCCGCAGACAGGAGGCCAGCTTGTTTTGTTTTTATGACTGAAATTGCAGAAAACAACTCGTGAAGTTTGACCCGTTAGAATAGCGAGGTGCGCGAGATCGCTGGGACCTTTTTTCCACTTGGATCTCCACCCTTTTTGGCCCTCATTACCCTCCGTCGTCAGACTAAACTCCCCCCCACTTCCTCACCGCCTCGGCCATATCTAGACTCACAGTGTGTAGCACAGACCACGCTTCAATATTGAGCATAAATCAAAAATGTCTGTGTCAAGCTTACTGCAACACACTGCTGTAAGAGTATAACCAGGAAGCGGGGTAGGAGGGCAAAATAGGTTTAGCGCCACCGCAGCACGGGAGGGAGAATTACGCCCAGGAGCAAATGGATAAAAATAGACAGGAGGAAAAAAAAACATGAATCGATACTCTTGCGGAAATATCGATGCATCGGATCGTCGGCTGTTGGATGGATGCATCGATACAAAACAATTATTATTTACACCCCTAATCTAGAGTGGCTAGACATCGAAGAGGAGCAGGTTCTGTTAATGGAGTTTGCAAAAAGATCAATTAGCCTTTCGTCGAAGTTGTCCATTGTTCCTTGGTCTTTAAAAATTGCGCAACCCGGCACTCAATCGAGAAGGACGACCACACAGACAGCTGGAAAGGCATACCAAGGACCAATCACAGCTGCTTTTTTATCTGTGCACTTCCGCTTGAGGTCTACGCGGGTTTGCGAGCGTCACGCACAGAGACAGATTTGATGGTTGCAGAGGCTTTGGGTCAGAAGCCTAAATTGGCCTTTGTTTGACATTATTAGACAGAATGTGGGACTCTTTCCAGTATTTAGGGGAGCTGGACATCTCTAACAATCCGGATTGATGCACTGTTTTCATTCTTTTTTTTGTCTGTTATTACTGTTGTTTGTTTTTTGGGGGGGGATAATTCATTGTACCTCTATCCATTTTAAGTTTTGTGATATGTGTACGTCTATATATTTGCACAATGTAATTTGAGATTGCAGATTTTTTTCTTACAGCAAGAAATCAATCAAATTTGTGAAGAAAAAAATTTAAATACATTAACCAAACATGAAAATAATATGAAAATAGTCAAAGCTTATCTTCCCACAATTGATTGTTTGTTTATTGTTACATGTTTAACACACCCACCACCTTGATAAGGCACATTACATTACAAGCACAGTACAGAGGCACCTATTCATCCATTTTCTATACCTGCCTAAACCTTATTTGATCTCACAGTGTGGGGTCTACCTCTCACTGAGAGGAGGGGTCCTGCCTTGACTCTTCACAAGTCCATCACATGGCAACACATGGAATCACCACTAACAGTTAGTTAAATATCTTTTTAGCTGTTCAGGACAACTCAAGATAGAACCAGGACCTGTATCGGAGTACATACAAGCTTTCCATCCTCATGAATAAATCCAGTTGGGATTTGAACAAAGAATCTTCTTGCTAGTAGACAATACAAGTGTGATAATTAAATTAACCAGTTAAAGTTTAAAAAAAAAAAAACTCAAGACCTCATTGAGTGAGAAATTCATATTCTGCATTGACCTTAAAGGAATAGTACACCCAAAACATGATTAGCCTTCATTTTCTTCTCACCCCCATGCTGAACAACACTCTGGAGTATTTTTTTGATATCTCAAATGCATCTGGAGATCTGGGAGGCTTCTTGCTGTCTGCTGACATTCAAATAATGGAGGTCTATGGTGCCCGAGACAGAAAGGTCCATAAAAGTCCACAAAAAACGTTTCAATATTCCTCCATACTGCTCGTCCAATGTATTCCAAGTGTCCTGAGTGGGTAGCATCCAGAATTTACTCGAAACGAAGTCATTTAGAATGTTTTTAGAGCATAAACAGTAGTGTATAGGATTTCCTGAAAGCGCGCGCCTGCGAGTTCACGACGCTACGGAAACCGCGGCAGACCAAACCAGATGAAAGTGCGCATTCAGCTCGGCAAAGAACTCATGCTCTTCCTCAACACTGAAGTCCTCAGACATTTTTCTTTCGTTGTTTCTTTCTTTGCACAGGTAAGCAGCACATTTCTTCTTCTACGCTTGCATTATTGGCAGAGCAGACGCTGAATGCGCACTTTCATCCGGTTTGGTGTGCCGGCTTCCGTAGCGTCGTGAACGCGCAGGTGCGCGCTTTCAGGAAATCCTATACACTACTGTTTATGCTCTAAAAACATTCTAAATGACTTCGTTTCGAGTAAATTCTGGATGCTACCCACTCAGGACACTTGGAATACATTGGACGAGCAGTATGGAGGAATATTGAAACGTTTTTTGTGGACTTTTATGGACCTTTCTGTCTCGGGCACCATAGACCTCCATTATTTGAATGTCAGCAGACAGCAAGAAGCCTCCCAGATCTCCAGATGCATTTGAGATATCAAAAAAGTACTCCAGAGTGTTGTTCAGCATGGGGGTGAGTAGAAAATGAAGGCTAATCATTTTTTGGGTGTACTATTCCTTTAATATTCACTATAACCATGTTGTTATAAGTTTAACAAAATCTCTAAAAACCTCCTCTGCTTTAAAACAACAGAAGTTAACCAGGGACACAAGCTTGTGGAACTCCCAATTTAAGATCAGCAAGAATTAAAATATTTTTTTTATAACTGTCATTCTTAAAAGAATCTGTAAGTTTAACACCTTTCTCCAATAAAATGTGTCCAAATATTCATGAAAAATCTTTTACTCACAGAAAATGAACATAATTGGACTTTTTTAAACAGAAAATACCTTTCCTTTTTCCATTTTATTGGCTCTCTGGCTTTTATCCTTTGAGGTTAAAAGAACTACTGGATAAAATTAAGATATTTAACTAAGCATGGATCTAACTTCCTCTGTAAACTATTAATTAAAGTGTTAATCTTACATTTTAAAGGGGAGCTACCTGTTTGTTATTAATGGAGTCATATTGTTTACCTTTCAACAGCGCCTCCGTTGCTCCTGCAGCCTGTCAGAAGATGCTGTTGATGCCTTCAAGAACAAAATTCATCCAAGTCGAGCCTGTTTGTGCGGCTCTCCTTGTAACATATCCCAATGACTTATCACTTGGAAACCGGCTCTTTCCGAGATGAAAAAAAATAATAAATGTGGTCAGTTTTCGGCTTTTAAACCAGTAGACCTTGTCTAAGAAATAGTTTGAGTCAAAATTGCACTAAAGAAAAGGGAGAAAAAAGTTTAAACAGGAAAAAAAAAAAGATTTTCACACAGGCTTGAGGCAAATAATTGTTTTAATCTTCCACAGATGATCTGCAGAGGCTCTTCTAAAGGTGCATCGCCCAGTTGCGACGCTGGTCAACTGAAGCAGAGAGAAGCTGAGAGCAGGCTGTCCCACAGGAGGAGGAGGGCGGAGAGGAGGAGGAGGAGAAGGAGGAGGAGAAGCTGCATCCCTCAGCCAGCTGTTCCGACTCTTCGGATGGAGGGCGTACCTTTACATTGCGTAAAAATCAACAGTCAGTAAGCAAAAAAATTAGTTTTCTTCACCCTAAACATCAATTTATTATATCAATGCAAAGGAATAATTAACATACAACGAAGATACATCACAGACACTATTTTTAAAAGAAAAACTATACTTTCCTTACAATAGTTAATTATGTTCATGCAGCTGTTTAACTTTACATTCCATCCCCACGCAAACACTAAAGAGCAGATTGCCGACCTCTAGTGGTTAAAGTCTGACACTACAGCAAATTCGAATAAACTTGGAATACAGCAACATGAATAATTCCCCAAAAAATAAAATAAAATGGCTCCTTTTTGCTGAAGATGGAGGCTTTTTGATTTAATTATTATAAACATAGGCAGTTGGTTCAATTTAAAACTACCCTTGTCAACCTGTGATGTTTTGACTCAATGGATGTTACTTTTTATATAAAGCAGATTGTATCACGGTCTTGGTTCTGTTATGTTTTACTTTGCTCCATGTTTTTTAGTTTTATTCCTATTTTGTTGTATTTTCTGGATATATTTGAGTTCTTAGGTTTTTATTTGTTGCCTTCTTGTCTTGGTCTCCTTTTCCCTAGCTCCTTTCTAGACTCCTTTCTTCACACCTGCTCCCAATCAGCTCGTTAGTCCTCTCTTTGTTCAGTCTACCATAAATACTCTCCTTGTGCAGTTCCTCGGTGCTGGTTCCTGGTCCTACTACATCTTACTTCATCTTTTCCCATCTTTCCTTGGCTCCTCGTGATTGTTTTCCCTGATGTCTCCATGGTTCTGGTTTGTTTTACATTTTTAAGTTGGATTTTTGGATTCCTGCCTCAGTTTTTTGTGAACCCTCAATTAAATCTTCACATAACTCACATCTGCCTCCCTTCCTCTACATATCGGTCCTCTAACCTCAACCAAACTTTGGCAGTTTGTTGCTTAAGTAAATAAGATTGGATGGTGTAATATATTTAGTTTATGTTAATTATAATGTGTGTTACTCTATGATATGGCCTTTATTTATGAAACTGGAGTGGATAAAAATGACCGCACATTGGCTCTAGATAAGCTTTAACTACCTTTCTACTTCTTCTAACTTTAGTTGAATTCCTAATTAGCTCTGAGCTGTAATCATTAAACGCTACAGAAATAAAAGTTTGAATTACAGATCAGATAAACAAAATATTAAATACATTACCAATTTACTAAACACATTTATTTGTGGAGCAACAACTGAAATGTCATTCTTACTAGATGTCAACAATAACACATGGGTTCAATCCAGAGAAATTGTAAAGGATTTTTAGAAATCCCTAATCTCATTTATGTCCTAAACATTCAGAACTGTATTGATCCATGAAAAAAGAGAGGTGCAAACATGTCACCTTGGTAAATCATAACTTAAAGTGACTACTGTACCTCTATACGTAATTTATGACACCAGTGGAAGGAATTATCAACTGGACAAACAATTAATGTAATATTAGCTTGTTGATCAAATCCACTGTGTATTTATCAGACATTACCAAACATGTGTAAAATAAACTGATGGCACAGATCACCAAAGAACTAACGGTTGCAGTGAAGCAGAAATAAGACAAGATGAATAATGAATATTGATTACATTAATGTGCTAACAAACTTTACTAGACTTTCTTGCTAAAAAAAAAAACATGCTGTCATCTATAGCATGATCAGGATGATCACACTAAATCATGGTGGACATTTGTTCCTAGATGTTTCCAAACCCCCGCCAGGGATGGTAACAAACGGTTACATGCATATTGTGCATAAATATTTGCAGATGGGCACACACACCAAACCTTTGGACATGTTCATGCATTTGTGGCAGAAATTAGCCTTTATTGTTAATTTTATTGCCTAGTAAAAATATTCATTCATCTTCCTGTTTCATTGATTTTTCACAGGATTTGGCAACTTTACTTGCATTCATTTATTTATTGTGTAAAATTATTATATTATTAATAATTTATATTTTAAATTATAATTACTTTTCAAATTTATATGCTTGGTGAATCACAGTATGACTCAGGTCTAAGGTCAGTGTTATAGTAGGTGATGCATGTTTGCTAGAACAGGGTATAGTACCCTAGCGGTAGAACTCTTAAGTTTCTAAGGGTCATACTCATTTTTTCTTTAAAATAAGCTGGTACTTCAGTCACTGAAGTTAGTCATGATTTCTAGGGTAGCCAAAATATTAATAAGAGTAACAATACTTACAATACTAGAACTGGAAATATAAACTACTTCAAAAAGAAGATAAATATGCTTAGATAAATGAGGTAAATACAACAAGTTACTCCTCACCTCTCGTCACTTTAGAGTTGATGAAATTTAGAAAGTAACCCTAAAGCTCTGGAACGCTGAGTTCTTGGAATATTTAAGCTGGCAGTAAATGGCTCCAAATGGTGCTAGTTAACACACATTGGTGTAGAAATAAATTATTCTATGTTTGAAAGCATAACTTGTTAAAATTTGTTTGTCTTTGTCATTAAAATGTTTCTCAATCAAAGCCATGTTTTCTAGAAAAAGGGTAAATTTTAATGTCTTCCACATTCAAGTTCATTTTTCAAACATACATCAAAATGGGTAGATGGCACAGTTTATCTATTTATCTATTGATTGATTTATATTAACCCCTGTTTTGCCACAATGATCAGTTTAAAATGTCACATCCGGCTGTTGATTGCAGCATCAAGAGGGAAGATGCATACAGAGTTTTCCAGTTTCAATACAATGAAATTATTACAAATAGCTTAAATAGATCAGGATTTATGGCCCTGTCTGTCATAAACCTGTTTAATTTGTTTTCTCTGTTCAAGTAGAATTACGGAAATTAAATAACATTTTAAGGATATTCAAACATTTTTATTCCTCACAGACTGATTCCTCTAATTCTTTATTTCTGTAAAGATAAAGCTAATGAAAACACAATTTTTTTGTTTAGAAATTATAAACAAGTATTTTATGGTCTCTGTTAAAATCCAAGCATTGTATAATGCAGGCTGAACTGTAAAGTGCCTTGAGATGACATGTGTTGTAAATTTGGTGCTATATAAATAAACAGAATTGAAATTGAATTGAAAATTGAATTGTATAGAATTTTATATTTACTTAGAAACAGTCTTAGATTCATTGGTGCTGTCTAATGAGAGACCATAACTGAAACATGGAATTAGCTATATATATATTTATTAAAAAAAGCCACAAGGCTGTGGTTGCACAGAGCTACACTTAGTTTTGAAAAAAAAACTGTAAGTTTATAAAGATGAGTGCTGTCTTTTGCTGCGCAAAAGTGTTCTGCTGGTTTCACATCATACTTTTTTCATCACTTTTTTTGCTCCTGTTTGTGAAATATATGAGTTTTTAAAAAAAATATTTTATAATGTAACTTGATTTGTGCAGCTCTAATGGAAAAGCCTATCTAATAGACCAACAAAAAAAATGTTTCTTTAGTTTCCTAATGACACATTTTGCCACCGTTATATCTTTATTTCTCGCAGGACAAAAAATGACTAACAAATTTCAGATGTAATCAGGATTTTCAACGTAACATCACCACAAGGGAGGTAGCTCAAACTTTATCTAAGAGCATTAAAACGGAAGGATGATATTTCCTGCATGGTTTCATCTGTTTCACACCAACCAGATCTCACTAGACTGCAGCTGTCAGCCACTGGTGAGTTACATTTCATATTTGCTATATCAATATCAACAACATAGGTATTTGAATTATATATTCCTCTTATTAATTATTTATTTTTCCTCATTAGAAACTAAAGGAATGCTCAGGCCATGTTTTTTCTTAAAGCGGAATGGATTGTTTTGGCCTTTCTCCTCGGCCTCTCAGGTCTGAAACAGAGTTTGTGTTCTGTAATTGAGATAAAGATACTTTCTGTAGTTAACATGAGTTGTTGATGTGCATCTTTTAAAGGGGGTCTGGGAAAAGAAATGCGTATTTGTGTCCTGAAAGGTTCAACTGTGAATCTGACCTGCTTTGTGGAAAACTCATCAGTTCCTAAGAGCTGGCACACTGTAAAAAACAACAACACGTTTGTTAAGGAAGAACTGCCCGAAACTGCGACTGCAAACTACAACATAAGTGAAGACAATACGCTGATCATCACAGATGTACAAAAGAGTGATAATCATTCCTACTGCTGCCAAGAATCCAGCAAAACAGCTGAAGAGTGCTGGAAACAAAGAACAGAGATACATGTCACAGGTACAGAAGGGGAGCTCTTGCTATAATATCGACCCAAACTGAAATGCTATTTGCATTATAGTCATATAGATAACATTGAGACCAGATGTTTACATATACTAAAACAAAGAAACAATTCCTTAGGGTTAAATCCTCCTCTTTCAGTCCTCTGCATGTAGTTTACATGTTTAAAAAAAACATGACTAAGCATAATTAGCCTTTCTAAATTTCCTTTTGGAGATTGTGTGTCAGTACATGGTTGTTTGTGTTATTGTGTATTTATAATTTTGTGTCATCCAACAATATTTACAGCGCTAAACACTTTTTACATTTGGTTTTGTTTCAGCCTTATTCCAATTTTATGAAACTAACCTCTTCTCTTAAAATTCTTCACAAGATACCCTATTAATTTAAACTGGTGTTGTATTCAAGAACACACCAACAGAGACCAAGACCAAGACCTTATATGGTCTGGAAAAAGATATAGAAAAAACAATTCTGCAGCTTCTAAGGTCTCAGTGAACACAGTGGCCTCATCATTCCTAAATGGAAGAAGCACCAAGAAACAATTTGTGCAGCAGTCCTTCAGACAGGTCTGAATAAGAGTAGCCCGATGAAAGCCACCCCTTAATCTACTACAGTCGGAAACATTTAAGCTGCAGAATCTCAGTGTTTATCAGGGGAAACGGTGTGCACCTCTACTCCCTTTTAAGTTTTTTATTTTATTTATGATATCTTAGTTTTCTGGGGTTTTTAATTTGTTTTTTTTTTATAGTTTTTGCAGCACTAGAGGCTAGTTTTTTCAACAGTAGGCTGACAGGAAAAGGGGTATGAGAGTGGGGGAGAGACATGTGGCAATGGACATGGGTCGTGCGCGCTAACCACTGTGCCAGCTGCACGCCAGTTTTCTGGTTTTTAGAAAACTGCAGCTATTTACAAAATCCCATTGAGATAATATGGTATTATTGAGGAAAGAGATCAATTTAATACACTTTGGAAAAAGTCTGAAACCTAATTAAATATGGAAAAAGTGTTCCACCTTGAATAATTTCCAAATTCCCTTTTGATCGATCAGATTCTTAGTCTGATGTTCAGATTTCTTTGATCATCTGAAAAAAATAAATACATCTCTCTTTGTAGACCTTCAGGTAAAGGTGTTTCCTGCCACAGAGGGGCAGAAAGTTACTCTGATGTGCACAACCAGCTGTCCTCTGACCGAAAGCCCTGAGGCCTTCATTTGGTACCAGAACAGAGAGTTTCTCTATGAGGACTGGTCCCACTGGTACCGAGAACTGGTCAGCAGTGATCAGGCAGTCAGATACTCCTGTGCCATCAAAGGCTATGAGGATCTGAGATCTCCTGAGGTCTCAGTGGGTGAGTGGGATCAAAAAACATCATTTAGAAATCAACTTATTCAGGAAACCAACAAATGAACCAAACTCCAATTCGGAAATTATCTTTTGTTCACTTCTGTTCAGACTTTCTCAATCAAAACTGCTTTCGTGTGAGATATCCAAATGTGGAGGTGTGTCCCAGGAAGCTGAAATCAGCAGAGGAGCCCTGCTTCATCATGTATCCTAAAGGTGACATTTTCCCACAAAGACACACCATCTATTCAAAATGTAATGAAAAGATAACCCTAACCCTAACACCAATTTTTATTCTCTTCTGACAGAAGTAAATGTTGACCTGACCACAGGGAATGACTCTGTTAGACTTACCTGTAACACAAGCTGCCCAGCCGCTGACTCTAGCACCACCTTTTTGTGGTACTGGAAGGGAAATGTCCTAGACTGCATGAGTCAGGGCATCTTAGTCTTTAAATATACCGGCTACATGTCCTGTGGTGTCCATGAATACCTGCACTCTGATCAGATCTGTAAGCATTATACGTACTTCTACATTGTATCTTGCCAACAGGATTTTGAGTTGCTATTACTGAGTGTTTTTATGCTTTTTTTCAGGCACTGACAATAACTGTGCACACATGAATTATATCGGCAACAGGTTCTGCAGGCTTGAAGAATCATCTGTAAACATTTCCAGAAAATACACAAACCCCCCCTACGATTCCGGTCATGAAACATGGTATAAACTAAAGAGAAACATGGAGGAAAAGCCCCATATCACCGAAATTAAAGCTGGAGGCCGTGTAGCGTACCACAGCATAAATGGAAATCAACATACGCTCACAATTAATGACCTGAGGAAGAATGACTCGGGAGAATATATGTTCAGTTCCAATAAAGACGAGATTTGTAAACCGCCTGAGTCGCTGGGAGTGATCCTGGTGGTTACAGGTACTACCTTAAATTGAATTTCTGATTGTTTTGTGTGACACCCAAAAAAGACTTTAGGTTAAATAACACAGTGATACACAAAGCCACACCTTACACTGAAAAAAATTATGCAACTGCTTTTGGAATGTATTTAATCATATAATCATTTTTAGTTACTTTAACACAATTATTTATGTCCTACCCTATGAACATGCATAATTGTGTTAAAGTAACTAAATGTGATTAAGTAAATGCCAAAAACGGTTGCATTATTTTTCTCAGTGTAAATGTTTTCACATTTTGCCCCGAATGTAGCTTCAAACTCCAAGTGAAGTGTCCGACAGGAATTTCATGAGAAATGCAACGAAACTGTTTTAATTGGTCATAGAAGAAATTGGCTTTGCGCTTTCAGTCATTCTAGTTTAAAATAAATGTTATTTATTATGCACTTATGCAAAAAATATGTTTAATTGCTATAAAGCTGTTGTTAGAAGTATCGGTAAACATGGCAATATTAAAAACTAAAGGCAGAGGATAGAAACGCAGTCATGAAACCTTGAAAAAATATATATATTTTCAGTTGGAAGTTTGAAGTTTCAGTTTTCTTAAAGACTCAACACTGGTTTTTTTAAAATTTGAGAAACTCGTTTAACAAGTCAGTGGCAGCTGTGGAGATTTCCTTGTTTCCGATCAAGGAGAGTGGTTACAAAGGACTTCTTCAGCTTTATAGTAGACCTTCTAGTCTGCACAGGCTATAAGTCCTTCATAAAATCAGGTGTACTCCAGTTAGTGAGTAAGGAGACAGTTCTTGTGTTGAATTTAAGTACCGAAGGGAAGCCTGAGAAAGTGCAAAACCAGATTGATATGATAATGTTTTTCAGGTAGTTTAAGCAGTACTGTTTTGGACAAGCTATAGTTTATTTAGTTTTTCATTAAAAAATACCAAACAGCAGGGAGGTGCAATGTTTCAATGTGGAAAAGATGAAGGCATAAATAGTTTTTTTTTCTGCATCTGACTGAGTGATATAAAGAAGGATGGATAAGGGGTTGCAATGTTTTTTCTAATGAAAAAGGATGTTTTGCAGAGGTGTAGTATGTGGGTGTTAAATGAAATCTGAGGGTCAATCCATAGAGAATGAATGGTAACAGAAGAGGAGAGTGTAAAATTTTGCAAAAATGTTATAAAGGTTGTAGTGAATGACTGAAGTCGACGGTGAGTGCCAACCAGGGTAGCTTCTGTTTTTAAACTATTAAGTTAAAGTCAGTTCCAGATCCAGAGAGTAAAAACCCCTGCATTGATTTCCTTCAGCCAGTTCGCTTAACCAGGTGATTAACTCCTCAGGTGGTTACTGTGCATTTTCAAAGGAAGAATGTAGAGGATAAAAAGATTGGAGCCAAGGACCAAACCTTGAGGAACCCCAGAAGTGACTGTATTGAATCATAAAGAGGCTCTCATTAGTCTCAACTGTTTTGCGCCCTTTAAAAGACTTACATTATTTCTGGAATTCCCTAATATTTAGCTTCAGCCATCTTCTCATCAGCTCTGATCCGCTTTTCTATCTTCGATGAGGGAAAATATTAATTGGTCACTGCTTGGATCGTTTATTTAGGATAACATATTGTATTAATTTTCCACACCTTTTATGTTCTGTATGTTGATCTGAGCATAGCACCTTATCTGTTTTCAGAGGACATCCTCAGGTGACTTTTTTTTTCCCAATAATGTTGTTTTTCTTGCTACTCTTCTTTAAATGTCAGACTTGAGCAGTGCCCCACTTAAAGTTGTCTACCCACTCTGCATGAATCCAATGCTTCTTATGACCTGTTATTTTAGGAAGACGGGTAAGACGTGGTTATAGTAGTTGGGTTATAGTCTCTTCATTTCAGAATAGCAGATTGAGCAATTCTCTGTGAATATTCAAAGGAAACCTGCTCTAAGCTTCTCCAGAACTTCCCTGACCTTGCTTGCAGTGCTCTTAGGTCTTTATGAATGCATTAATAATCCTCTGATGCCTTCATAGAACAGATGATGTTAAAATACACACTGATAAAAGATTGGCTACACTTGATGTTATTTAGCTGTATCACACTAAATTCAATCAATTCAATTACACTTTATTAATCCCTGAAGGGAAAGGAGGTATAATGCTTCTCACATATTTCAGGTTTATATTAGTAAAAATGTGAAAAGCTGCATCATAGTCTTTCCTTTTCATGGTAATATTTTATATCTTGTATCAGAGAAAACTCTTCTTTGTGGCAATGATAAAAAATTATGAGGGCTATTGTTGCTTTGTCAATGTACTTGTAACTATGAGATATTACACTATGATAAACTAACATACAAGGTTTGCTATTGCATCAGTTGATTCATGTTAACCTTCCTTGTCCCAACATGTTTCAGGTCTGAAAGTGACCATAATTCCCTCTGATGTGGTGAAGGAAGGTCAGAGAGTCACGCTGACCTGCAGTACCAGTTGTCCCCTGTCAGAGAAAACAACCTACCTGTGGTTCTTTAATGAACAACCGCTCAGCCAGAGTACGAAGCACAACAAGCATCTTATTCTACATCCAGTCCTACTTCTGGATGCAGGAAACTACTCCTGTGCCGTCAAAACCCCCCAGAATATCGGCTCACCTCTGAAGGCTCTTACTGTCAACGGTAGGCCTGTGTAAAGATAGCTTCTATAAATTAGGGAGACTTTAAAACCAAATCAGTGAATTATTTTGTATTTATCTTTCAACAGAAGCAGATATATCCATCGTCATGATAATTATGAATGTTACAAAACTGGCCTTTTTGTCACTGCTTCCTCTTGTTGGAAGTACTCTGTACCTGATGCTAAGGTAAATATATTATATGTAAATAATCATGTGTAACTTGGGAAATTTATTTATTTCACCCTCGTCAGCCGTGTTTAATAATGTTAACTTGTACTTTTATTGATAAGGAAAAGAAGAAATGCAACTTCAACAGCAAAACAGTGTTAAAAAGCAGAATATGAAGAGGTGATAACAAATTCTAAGAAGAAAATCTTTTTGTTTGTTTTGTTTCTCTCACTTCAGTATTTACTTTTTTTTTTTAGGTGACACTTTTAGAGAATTGCATTTTTGACCATAAATCCTAACGCTGAAAGAGGAAGAGGAGCAGTATTAGGACATTGTATAATAACTGATTGAAAGCCGTATACCATCTGAGCCCTGCAAATAATGTTAAGACAGAGTGCAGGCTATGCTCTTAGGTCTATATGATAAGAAATGGTTTTGGTTTTTTTAATGTCACTTCCTGCTTGAGTTTTGGATGTAAGTTTGTTATCTACACCAACATCTGTACAGCTAACCAAGCTTTGAGGTTAAAAGAAAAGCTCATAAAATCCTACTGCAAATTGCTAAATATTACAGCCAAAGTAATGGAAAGTTTGTTTCTTGCTTTGCCCTGGCTGCACCAAAACGTACAGAACAACCTTTTGCTTAAGGCATTTTTGATGCTAGTCCTCGTTTTCAGCTTTCCAGTGGAATGTTTCGTTCAAGAATGACTGGTAGTCGGTACTGTCACTCATTTCTTCCACTTTGTAAAATACCCTTGTTCCCATTAAAAACAGTAACCCCATAGCCTGAGGCTATCACTGCTTATTCCATACTAAGTATCGTGATCCTTTGGTAATGTTAAGTTTGCTTATGTATCGAGAATATGCATTGAGCAAAAACCAAATGCTTTCTTCAGACCATGACACATCTCACCAATGTTTTAAGTGATTTTAGGCAAGCCTGTAAACAAGCTTATCTCCTTCCACACAGCCTTTTGTTTTGTGTAAAATTGCTGAGATGTATATGTGATGCATCTATTCTGTTGTAATTTAGTAACGCATTAATATAAATATCTAATGTCATATGAGTAAGGATTAATGTTTCTTTATTAAATATTTCCTGCTGTTTCTTAAATATGTTATGAGATTCAAAGAAAGCTCCTATTTGGGGCCAATTTCCAAACCTTCATGGCTAGATCACATCTAATTGCTGCAGCCAACCCATTTTATCTAATTATTTAATGACTTTCACCACACTAGAAAATGTTTTACTTGCAGATTTTAATCTCCACATTGATGATGCTTCGAAGAATTTGGCCTAATCATTTAACAACTTTTTATATCACACATCAGAGTGATGAGAAAATCCATATCCTGGACCTCCTTTCCTCTGACCTAAAAAATACAAATATCTTAATGGAGGACATATTAATAAGTGACCATTTCTGTAGATATTTTAATGCATGTGTAATATGACCTGTCTTTTCTCCAATTCAAAGATGAATAATGATTTTTATGATTTTTTTTTTACTTTTATTACCCTCTGCATGGTAATAGCAACTGTAAAAATGAACATAGTCCACAGTGAACACTCTTCTTTGGTACAGATGAAATGCACATTATAAGGAGAAAGTGGGGTGAGACTGGAGGCCTTTAGGAAAAGTTAAAGTTAATATTTTGATATTAGGATGTGACTGGAAGATTGAAACTGTCCTCTTGCTAAAAGCTGCAATATATAGCCTCCTAGCTGCCAAAGTGAAGAAGTTTAAAGTTTTTTTTTGACACAATAAAGAAAGAACATTGGATCACCTGTTTCTCTTGCCACTCTTGCTTTTTAAATCTATAATCAATATTGTAAAGAGTTTGTAAACTACTTTGTGGAAGGTTCCCATCTCTTTTATCTGGCACAATGTCTAGTACTTAAAAGGTTGTCCTTAGTCCTTTGATTTAGATTATACTCTCCCAATAGCGACAGGCCATTCCCTAAATTACCTTTTTCTTTTTCTTTTTTAATCACTGAACAATTAACTAGTTTTAGAGTTTTATGAAGGCCAGTGTTGTAATGGATTTATTGCAATAATTTTTTTGGTAAAATGCTCTTTTTTAAACTGCCTTATTAATTTTGTTGATCATGGCTGATTCTGAAGGCTACACTCTTTTGATTATGTTAGATCCTACTTCTACATTTAACACTGTCCATCATGATATTTTGATCAATAGACTGAAGGACTTCTTTAGTTTTAAACTGTTTTCAAACTGTCTTCTGTTATTGCCCCAATCCTCTTTTTATTAGATCTAAACCCTTTAGGTGATAGTAAAAAATGTGCTTTATTAAATATATGATGACAGGATATGATGACATTGAATTGCGCTGCTCTTAATCTAACCAATGTTCCTTGGAAACTAAATAAATATATGAAGATTACTAACATTACGATGGAAACTGTGCTCAAAGTGCCAACAAATGATCAAAGCTCCAGTTATCAGGCAGCATGTGGCCTTTCTATGATTTTATCGGTCTTTGTAACGGAAATTGTCAAAACTGTGGTTGTTTTGACAGAACTTATCTGGAGACTTACATTTAAAATGTTGTTAGTTGTGGTTTTTATTACCTAAGCAGCATCTTTAAGTTCAGATCCTTTATATTAAACACAACAAAAATGTAAATAGAAACACTTTTTATGAATCTGAATAGAGCAGACTTTTGCTGAATTATTTTATTTTTATCATTTATTTTATTCTTGTGCTGCACTTTCTGATGTTTCACATGAGAAGGTTTCTATATAATTAGAAATTAAGGATTTAATTACTAATCAATGTTTGCTATTGCAACATAGTTATTTTTACATAAAATTATGTGGATTAGGATCTAACATAATTAGGTTACGTACTTGCTGTCCCAAATTAGTTATTGTAAGTCATTTATTAATCACTGTGCGAAGCATGTGTGACCCTCACAGCATGCAATGCAATACTTTGAGCAGTAGATGTCTCTATTTAATTGTACTATAGGCTATTACTACACCACCAAACAGCAAAGATCAGACCTGGAGTTATTTTTTTTATTGTGTGCAACCACAATAATGAGTATATCAGATGGTCACAGCAAAGTGAGTGATTAACAGATGAGACTGAAGAGGTGAGGCTGAGATAGTTTGAATATGGTTGCTATGTGGGACATAGGATATTAATATCAATTTACCAGGGAAGAGGAAAACCACAGAGATGGTTGTGGGGGAGGATCAGAGAAAAATTGGTGGGAAAGAGGAGGATACAAGTGATGGTATGGATGGCAGTGATTCACAGTGAGATTCCCTAAATGTATAAAGACTCTCTGGGAAGGCCTAATCTAGTTTACATGTAATGAAATTGAGAATGAGTATAGTTTGACTGGTTGGGAAAGTCTTTATTACCTTTGAGAATTTTTGAGAAATAAGCTGATTAGTCAGTCACTTCATCTGGATGGGATTAAACTGATTTCAGATAAGTAAAAAAATCTTGGTGTTATTTTTGATCAGGACCTGTCATTTAAATCCCATATCAAAGAGGTTTCTAGAATGTCCTTCTTTCTTCTGCAGAATATTGCAAAAAATAGAAATATCCTGTCCAGGGGTGATGCTGAGAAACTAGTCAATGCATTTGTTACTTCAAGGCTGGACTTTTGTAATTCTTTACAATCAGGAAGCCCACAAACTGTAGTTAAAAGTAGTCCAAAATGCTACAGCCAGAATTCTGATGAAAATTAAAAAGAGATATAATATCTCTCCTATCCTGGCTTCTCTTCATTGGCTTCTTGTTAAATCCAGAATCGAATTTAAAATCCTCCTTCTCAAATATAAAGCCTTAAATGGCCAAGCTCCATCTTATATCAGAGATATGATAGATGATAATAGAATGGGAGGCAGATCGTTTAGTTATAAGGCTCCTCTCCTGTGGAACCAACTACCAGTTTTAGTCTGTGAGGCAGACACCCTGTCTAATTTTAAGGCTAGGCTTAAAACTTTCCTTTTTGATAAAGCTTATAGATAGAGAGGCTCAGGTTATCCTGAGCTATCTTTATAGTTATGCTGCTATAGGCTTAGACTTCTGGAGGACATAGGGACCCCTTTATCATCATTCTGCTTCATTCTATCTCTAAGCTCTGCCTCTTCTGTTCCTGTTTTGATGTGACACCATCCTGAAGAGAAATATCAGCTGTGCTTGTGTCGTCAACACCTTTGCTTATAAATGTATGAGCTCAGCCTATGTTTTCAGTGTAGTTCTGTTTCTCTGACGGGGCCATCTTTCTTTATGTCTGCTTCTGTCTCCTTAAACCCCAGGTGGCCTCGGCAGATAGCCACGTACACTGAGCCTGGTTCTGCTGGAGGTTTCTTCCTGTTAAAAGGGAGTTTTTCCTCTTCACTGTCGCTACAAGCATGCTTGGTGTGAGGGATTGCCTTCGAGTCAATGATTCGATGCCATCAACTAGTTTTCTTTAGATATAAAACTTTGAATCAATCTGACTGTATGATCTAGTTAAATTGTATCTGTAAATTGCCTTGAGAGGACATGTGTTGAGAGGACATGTTGTGAATTGGCACTATATAAATAAACTAAATTTAATTAAAATTATTGGTCCCTGGAACTTCTGTCCGGATTTAAAAATGTGTGGTTTGAAAATTTCGAAAACATCAAAATCTAAGGCATTTTCCTTAGATATCTACACAGTTGTGCAATCAAAGAAAATATGTTCCAGGTTCTAATGCTACATCTCAAACCACAGTTCCCAAAGTCTATTCTATTTTTTTAATAGAATAAAAAAAAGGTAAAATAATATGTGACAAATTAACTATTAGTTGTTATATTGATAATTTGAAAGAAAAAAAACACAATACGGGTACAGAGTTGTCAAAGTCTAGCCGAAATATTAGAATATACAATTTCTAGTCTGGCCTAATGAAATTTGGGGGTTGCTTTTAATATTCAATCTCTGTACAAAAGATTTGGCATTTGAAACATAACTGATACTGTAAACCACATATGTCAAAGTCAAGGCCCGCGGGCTGGATCTGGATCGAACTGTTTATTCACAGCCCCCTGGATGATATTTAATTACCATTAGAACCGGCCCACAGGCCACGGCCGCTTATGCGTGCCACTGTGACTTCGCGTTGCACGCACCAACACTACATTCCTAGGGGAAAACATGATTGTGTTTTTCTTTTGTTTAAATTTTTTTGTTGTGCTTTGCATGTTTTTATTGTTTTGGTTTTTGCTTTTCCCACTTTAACAATCCAAGCTTGGCTGAATTTTTGATTCTTCTGTCCTTTTTGGTATTGCTCTGTTTTTTGTTTAATAAATTCCTTTTTTAAAGAGCCTCTAGCTGAATTCTGGCTGCGCTGCCGTGATTCATCACAACAATTCTCCATTTTTTTTTCAAGACGTGATTTTTCTTTGAAGGAAATATTTTATTTATTTACTACTGGACTCTCTAAGACACACCCCTCCTCATTTGCATAGTGAGACAGAAATGCATACGGAAATGTAAAAACGACAGGTAGAAATAAATAGCGTTGAAGAAAAATAAAGAGGGTAAAAAAAAAACATAAGCAGAATAAAACAAACTAAAATATTATAAACATGCACTTAAATAAATACTTAAAAAATAGGTAATAAATAAATAAAGTTGAATATTATAACGGACAATAAATAAATAAAGTAATTATTACAAAGGGGACAAACAAAGAAGCTAATTAAAAGAGATATATACATTTATGTCTCACTGTATAATTTAATTTCTACCTAAATGTATTTGTTTATTGCACTTTGGGGCAATTAATTGTATGCTTATTTTTTATGGAGTATTTATTTATTTCTGTATTTATTTTTAAATATGGCAGAGTTGATCCTCCATAAAGTGTTTCCATTGAAGTAAATAAAATGTGAACCGGCCTATATTTCATCCAAGCATTTCACATTCATCAACAAAATAAGGTGTTCTGTTAAACAGGCTTTAGGTCTATCTATTATTCCACACTGATGTATTATATTCTGAAAATTATGATACGAAATTTGTTTCCAGTAAAAAAAAGATCAGTTGTTGTCTAAGGTCAAATTGCTCAATTCAAAACTGTGACAAAAGGTGAAGTCCTCCTATTATTTTATTTATTTATTTATTTTTACACTAAATTGGATATCCATGAGAAAATTGGTAAATATTCCATCAATAATTTTTGAGGACAACTTTGCTGAAGGCACTCCACCCCTGATTAAACCTGAAAGGACGTTTGATTTGTTTTCATTGTGGATTAAACTGACACGTGACCTGCCGCCCGCCTCGTACTGCGCAGAAGCTGCAGCAGCAGCACCGCCCCTCCCCTACCCGGTCAGTCTCCGGTTCTTCATCCATTGGCTCAATATTCCTTGGATCTCCTGGTTTCGACTGCATCTTGCAAACGTGGTGGAGAAATTACCATGGACAACAGAGGTTATGGTTCTGGTAAATATGCACAGCTTTTATAGGATTTTTAGTCTTCAAATAATTCGAATTGCTCACGGTGTTACCGAATAAAAAACAGCTACATTATGCTAGCAGCGTTAGCTTTGGTTACGCACAGCTTTAGCTTCCCAGGCACAACGACACCCAGGCCTAATGGCTGGAGCTTTTAACAAAGAAGTTCAATTGTAGCAGACGCTTAAAATCATCTGCATCTAAATTGGTTTAGCAAGTTTAATTTAGATCTGATGTTTGCTGTGTTGTAGGCCCTTTAGCTAGTAGTAGCACAGTTGTGGTCAACTGCGCCATCATATATATACATGTTTCTTTTGTTTGTTTTTTCTTTCTTTGTTTTTGTTCCTCTTTGCAGCTGTAAACACGATCGCTGTGCTGTTTGACTATTATGGTGTTTGTTATTTAAAAATTGACCTGTCGTTACTAAAATCAACGTTTAAAAACGGATAAAATGGCCGCCTGAATGGACCTGGAAGCTGTATTTAAATGCATCCTCTACCAGAAAATACTAGTTTATTTGAGAAATTGGTCTCAATCACCTATTTTGGTCAGGCATTTAATGAGTTATAATGAAATTCCATACTTGACTTTGTTATGCAGTTATATCTATAATAATAGGGCATATATATTTCGGTTAACTTCCTCATGCGTTTATTTGCATTTCATTCTGCAGGTTATTCCAGTTGGGGAGGTGGAAACTCTGGAAACAGAGGTATGGAAATTAATAGAGACTTTAATAATAACTGAACTTCATTGATCTTGGATCTTGATTGGAGAAATGTACTTCTGCATTTAACCCATCCCCTTGGGGAGCAGTGGGCTGCCATCGATAGGCGCCCAGGGAGCAGTGTGGGGTTAAGGGTCTTGCTCAGGGACCCAGAGTGCCAGTCTGTGGGAGTTGTGCTCAAACTCAGGATGCCAAGCTCTATGCCCTAACCACTAGGACACCACTACCCCCTATAATATATCTATATTTTTTAACCTGAAAAGGCAAACAAAGTGTTGTTGTTTAGTAAAATGATTAGAATGCACGAAACAGTTTTTCATAGTAACAGGTGTTACAGTAGGTGTTTGTGATTCCAGTTTCTCATTCCCTCCACTTTTGAAGGTTCTGGTGGCTTTGACATGTATGGAGGAGGTTACAAAGACTCTGGGCTTGGAGGCTATGGAGGAGGAGGCAGCGGTGGTGGTGGTCATATGAAGAGAGGGTCGTCAGGAGGATCTCTCTCATCCTCTGGAGCGGATGCAGTCATTGCCAAGATTAACCAGCGCCTGGACATGCTCACTCAGTTAGAAGGGGGGTTTAGGGGGCCTCGGGGGGACAGGTAATATTGTTTTCTTTTTCTTGTCTTCTCATCAACACGCATCTATCTCTTAAAATGAAAAAAGCTTTCCCAGAAGTCTTCTTTTTTGTCTATTGCAATGCTCAGCATATGATCAATTGAAGCAATACAATCTACTTACAAGTGCATCTCAATAAATTAGATTTTTTTTTTAATTCAAAATAGTAGCTTCTATCTTAAACACAGTAAAACTGAGTCATAAATATATTGATAGATATTGTGATTAAACACAAGTATTTAAGATTTTGATTACTAACAGCTAGTAAAACCATCAAATCATTTTTCGGAAATTCAAAATATTGCATAAGTCTGATAAAGCACCTTTTCATATGAAAAAAGTATGTTTAACATCCTTCACAATCATGGGTAGAACTGATTCAATAGTTGTCCAGCAGACAGTCAAAAATGCTGTCATTAGGAGTGCTGTAATAAACACATTAATGAAAAGTTTAGTGGAAGAAAAAAGAGGCGACGATCCGACTGCAATCTGAGAGAGCGCAAAAAAAATCCGCAAGCAGAGCCTACGGGTTTGCGAGCGTATCTGAGACTCGGTTTGTGCGCAAAGAGAAGGAGGCAAGCGAGAGGAGAAAATATCTGTGCTAGAAGCATTAAATCTGAGAGAAGAAATGAAGATTTGAGAGAGAAGAGAAAATATTTGAGAGAGAGCGCATGTTTTGAGTGTTAGCATTATAAGTTTTGAGTGCAAGAAGATGAAATTCTTTTCTCAAATTGAAATTATGGGCTCTTGCATTATGGCAGGATAATTCCCCCATATAATTCCCTGTGAGTTTAAACAACACACGGAGGAAATCTGTTATTGGATGCGATCCATACAAAGTCCCTGCTCACTTTTTTTTCACATAGTTTATTCATAACCTGTCCTCGTAGACCGGGGAAAGTCTGAAAGCTTTTAAAAGCACATATGCTTATCAGTATTTCAGAGCTGGCCCGGTCATTGATCCGACAATATGATGTCCGAAAAAAATAAAGATGTGCGTATGTAAAGCAAAGGTAAGCCGCATTCTGCTTATCTTTATGTCTGCTTTATGTAAAAGGCTAAACACAACTAATGTTTATAGCAAAATTTTCAGATTTTAATATCCAAAGCGCTTCTTTTCACAAGATGTCTAATCAGTATAATCTAGTCACTTACTTGTATGCGGGGGGATTAAAACGCGTTAAATCCAGAAGACAGCAGCCTAAGCTAGTTGTCTTGAGTTGTTTTTAAATTCACTTGAAACGAAATGTCCAATCGCCTTCCAGTCAGCTTTTCGGATCGCCGACAGACATCTCTTACTGCGTTCAGTTTCTTTTGGGCAAGCGGTAAACCTATATATTTAGGTCATCTTTTTTATTGTTATATTTGGCGGCACAAAATACGCAGGGAACCCGAGTAGGTACTCAGTATAAGCCATGACTAGATTCAAACATCTGTGACGTAAGCTGCAAGGAATCTATATAAAGCCGGGCATACACTACATGATTCTTTTGCCCTTTTCAGGCCAATTCGCCAGTCGTGCGAGAATTTTTCGATCGGGCCCAAGTTTCAGCTTCATCGTCCATTGTTCATGGTAAATGTCATGTACTTATATAGCGCCTTTATTCAAGTTAGACTTGACCAAAGCGCTTCACACTACATTCATTCACGCACACACACACACACTGATGGTGGCAAGCTACATTGTAGCCACAGCTGCCCTGGGGCTCATTATACAGGGGATAACGAGGGGTGATCAGCCTCTTGCGACCACCTCCCGATCAGGAATCGTAAGGTCGGGAGAAGATCAAACATGTTAGAAATTCAGTTGGCCATCGTAAGATTGCGTCAGAGCGTCGAGCCGCAGAGTATGAGAACATGCATCGTGAGCTGCGAACTTTTAAACCCTGGGGTTTCGTCGTACAGTTTACCCGGCTGTAGAGGAAGGAAAAGGGATTTAACACATTTTACTGCGTTAAATTGATTGATATATTAGTGTTTCATTAACATTTATTGAGCTGCACCTGTAAGTTCCAGAACTTATCTTTTTTCTTGTTTGTTTTTTTTTGTGCCACTGACAATTAAAGAAAAATTAAAGAATATACAAGTTACGTTATAAATTTAGATTTTTACTGTAGTTCTGCCACATTTATCCAAATATAGTAAAAAAAAAAAAAAGACAATATAATCTCTATATTGCTAGACTCTTGACATCTAGCTTGTTTCAGAATGGTCAGGTTGCTCAGTCTTCTCTTGCTGTGGGTCACACGGTCTTTGTGAAGATACGTAGGCGGTATAATATAATATAGGTACCCCAAATCTTCTTGACTGCTTCGTTGGAACTTTTCACCCATGTCTTATTTTCTGTTGGATTTGATCTTTATTTAAAAGAAAATTGTTTCAAAGCACTTGTTTTGTAAAGGCATGGCCTTTTGTTGAAGTGGAAATTTATTGACCATATTTTCATTTAAAAGAAACCTCCATCCTTTCATCTGATGTCAAGCATTCTTCTACGCTCTCTCCCCAAACTTTTGTTTTTCTTGTTTGTGTTTGCAAACTTGATCTCCTTCGTCTTCCGTGTGACCTAACCTGTGTTCTGGCTTTAGGTTACCATGGGTGATAAGTGGTGGATTGTTACTGCTTTAAACAGCTGTAATCATTATCTGTGAATAAGAAAAAACCCAGCTGCTGGAACCATTTTCATGTTTGTTCATCCAATTCCTGTATAATTTGACCACATCTCAGGATGTTTCACTACCTGCACCTGTCTCAAGACGTTGCTGGTTCAGCTGGGCTTTCCTCTGATCCATTAAGGTTGCCCTGTCTGTCCTTTGATTAAAAAAAAGCTGAAATAATTTGCATTTCTTTTATATGCAAGACTCTCTGTAAAGAAAAAGAGAATATTGTATAAAGGACCACAAGTGGAATATATGTTTTAGATCATTACTATTTGATCTCATGTGGTTTGTGCATAAATCTGGATGTGACAGAACACTGAGAAAGCAAGATGATGGAGCAGAAGAAAAAGCAGGTGGAGAAATCCAACCTGGCTGCCTTCCCTGCCTCTCTTGCTCTCTGTTCTTCTATCAACCCGTTTCCTCCCTCCTTCCTGCAGGTTTGACGAGTACGAGTCATTCGACTCACGCTCCTCCGGGCACTCCTCTTCCCGAGATCTCTACAGATCTGGCAGCGGTAGCTATGGTTTTGGGGATGACCGTGGGGACAACATGCTGATGAATCAGCGAGGAGGCTCCGGCTTCGGAGGGGGAATTGGGCTTGGGGGTGGAGGAGGCTTTGACAGCCCCTCCTCTTCCTTTGGAGTCGCAAAAATGCGACAAAATATGAGAGATTCCTTCGCCAGTGGACAGGGAGGAGGTTCTGGAGGATGGGTTGGAGCTGGCCGACGTTCCCCCAGAAGGGGTGGAAGCGCTGGGGCTCGAGGACCTGGAGGAGGGTTTGGAGGCCGCAGGTCTGACCCCACTCAGTTAGGTGGAGGTATGCGGGGAAGTGGTGGCGGTGGCCAGTCCCACCGTGGCCATTCTCCAGGAGGTGGTAGAGGCAAGCTCCCATCCCTCCTGTCCAACCGCATGTACCCTGAGAGTGGTGGTTTCCAGGGTTCTGCTCCAGGGCCTCAAGACTTCCCTGGGAGGCATTTTGGAGGGGGGCCACGAGGTGGTCGCCAGCGAGGCCGCAAAAGACCCCTCATCAAAGTAAGTACCTCCAGCCAACCTCAGACCCTGGGCAAATGTTGAGCCCTTTCTGATTCCCTCCTTTTATTCTTAGCTGGAACATTAGCCCAACGTGCTAATAGATGGTACCTCCCAACTGAAACACTCTGTGAAATAAAACGCATACTTCACATATTTGCAACTTTAAATCCATCCACCGTTGAATAAAGTGGCTTTAAGCTGTAAGCGCTGTTTACAGTGAGAAATGATTTGATACGCCTTAAATTAGCAGCAGGTTGGTTTTTCTGTTTTGGTTGGGGCGGCAGCACTTTCTTACCAAGTTGAATGTTTTAGTTGAAGTATTGACAAATGAGTTTGTAAATGGAATAATTCTCTGAAATCTAAATTAAGATGTTCTTAATGTATTGCTTATGTGTTTGGGTGAATTGAACTATAATCACTCTGACCTGATTATTTTTGTGTCTAACTTTTCTGATTTGAATCAAAAACATTGATGAATACTCTAAAAATGTAGGGAGTTGCAGCTAAATAACAGGATCTGGAGCTCCTCTGTAGGCATGGGCCGTTAGGAGTCATATTCCCATACAGTCTAGAAATGTATAGAACCTGATTCTAGTAATTTTAGGGCTAAAAACAGTGATGTGAAGAATTTTGTTTCCATGATGATTTTTAGTTCCATTGTTTTTCTTTCGTCCTGCACTTTAATTCACCTGCTGTCCACCGATCAGTTCTTCTTGTGTCTGTCCTGTTCATCCTTCCATGTTTCTGTCTATCCTTTTTTGAACAACTTTGTACTTTTTTTCACTTTAAGTCTACCTTTAAAAAGAAAAAGACCTTTGAGATTTGAGTTTGATACAATTCAAAAAGTTAACTTTTTATTAGATTTTCTCATGATTAAGAAACAGTAGTTGTTTTTAACATTAATTTAAACATTCACTCATGGATGGTGAGTAGTAGAACACCTGAATACTTGAAATAAAAACCAACAGGTTTGGTATCGCTCTACATGTTAGGTTTATCATGCAGAATATAATACCATCTGCATTTCTGCTGACATGGTCCTTTTTGTTTGTCTTATCCATTTGTTCTGTTCTCAGACACTAAAGGGAGTTTAAACTATAGGATCTATAAATTTCTTTTAAATATTGTGTTATATATTGAAAGTAGAAACCGGCCCATGCCTAAATAGTTTTGGGATTCAGAAAGGCAAATTTGAAAGTCAATGAGGGTCAGGTGTAATTTGCATGCTTTGGCCATAGTCGAAACAGGTATGTAGTGTTGGTTTAAGGCTGGGTATTTTTTATTTACTTTCTTCCTGTGGGTTTTTAATTTGGCTGCACAGCAACAGGTGAAGCCTCAACGCGACGGTCAAAAGAAGAGGAAGCAAACTCCAACTGGAACCGATGAGCCAGAGTCAAAGATGAACAAGACAGAGGGCGAGGAGACTGAGGGGAAACAAGGTACCTCCAAAAGTGTTTTTGGATCAGTGTGTTTTGAGTTAATGGTCTATGAGAGATAGGGATGGGGATCGTTAATATTTATTGATATCGATACCTTTATCTATACTCCTTATCGATCCGAGTCTTTATCGATACCACTATCGATACTTTTCTGTTATTTGGTGGAAAGACGATGCAACAAAATTTTTTTAACAGAACTGGTATTGCTTTTATTGCTTAACAAGTGAGCATAATAAAAGGGTTTCTAGCCTTCAATAAACATGGCTAATGTAATAGGCCACTTCGAAATGACATAAAACTAACTAGAATATATTTTCACAATTGTTGGTTAATGTATTGTCTACTGTCAATATTCATCATGTTTTTAGTGATTAGGAAAATATTTAACAAATAAATAATTGTATTTTAAATTAAATGTAATTTTTAATAAATGTTGGCATCAGTAGTTTAATTATATATTCTAAAATAATTAGAGCAATATACAACTGTATTACTCATGTTTCTCGCCAAAAACTAAATTTCCCGTTTTCTTTACGTTACACTTGAACGCATCATGATAACCTAATTGTCGTTTTACTGAGCCAATCTGAACAAATCATCACGCAGCACGTCTGAAACTTTATTTACTTTTCAAGCTAACTAGCTTGTATGCTTCCGATTACAAGACGGATTTCACAATTACTATTTTTAACTGACCGGACAAGCTACAAAGTCTGTGTTCGCGCTTACCAGTGGTACTCTGAGTGGATGATGAAGACGGGCCCGACTGTGGTGCGGTGGCAGCAGCCGGAGGAGGAGGAATCTTTTCCGTTCAGCCATTCTCGAGTTGCGAGCAAAGTTAAGTGCCAGACTTCACTTGTTTTACTTTTAATATCTGTTTGTTTACAATTTCATTCCAAAACATTGGTGGACATGCTGCAGTGATCGGATTGATTAGATTTAAATGCTGTGACGCGACTCGAGGGACACAATTATGTTACAGGACCTAAGGGAGAAAAAAAAAAACGACCAGACTCGATAGTGGTATCGATAAGCCCAAACGTTATTGATTTTCGGGTTTTGAAAAAAGTGGAACCGGGTCCTTGATGGAACCGGGTTTCGATCCCCATCCCTAGTGAGAGAGAGCAGCATTTTACTGCTTTGAATCTGATGTCTATCTACTTATTTTAACCAGAAGAACCAAAACCTGAAGGAGAAGAAAACAACCCAGAAACTGCTACTGAGGTGAGTGGGCAGGGTTGTTTTGGGTTTAAGTATTTTTAGATAGTTGAATAAAAAGCATTTGACTGAAGAGTTGAGGTTTGATGAGAAACTGAATTTATTGGTATCATCTTTGCATTGATACAGGAGGCAGCCCCCTCTGAGGAAGGCAATACTGGTAATATTCAGCAATAGTGGCTTTAAGATTAGTCAATATCTGCATTTATTTAAAGTGTAATTGAACTGAATCAGTTTTGATTCTCTCTGCCTTTGTGTTGATTAGCTACACCTACGCAGGAGAAGAAAAAGCCTGCTTTAAAACCGACTCAAGGACAGGAAAAGCAGCAAAAAGCCAGAAAGAGAAGGGGTTTCATGGACAGGTGAGGGAGGGAATACATTGTTTCCCTCTTGAACTAGTGATGTTGACAAGATCTTATGCTTTTTTGTGTGTTGATTTCTGTACCCTAAAATCAGTGGTTCTAATTGCATTTATTTTTTTGTCTCAGGTTGATGTTTGCATGTTCTGTTTGCAAGTTCCGCTCATTCTACAAGGAAGAAATGGATGCTCACCTGGAAAGTCGCTTTCATAAGGACCATTTCAAGTTCCTTTCCAACCAGCTGTCCAAACCTACCACAGACTTCTTACAGGTGACTGTATATCATCCTTAGTTTGCATTTTACAAATGGACTGGATTTCAACCGTCTGAAAAAATGTGAAATTTGCTTGTTTAATTTTCCAGATCTAGAAAAGTGTTAGAAGAATAATTTCAGGTGTATTGTGATGCATGACATTTCCCCTAAACTTAATTTGATGCTTTTGGACTAAATGTATTAAAGCAGAGACATAATGGGCCATCTCCCTGGCTTTCTTGGCATGTAACTCTGCACCTGACAATCTGGAAATTCTAAATGGAAGATATTAAACAGGATTAGAATCCTATTTAATATCTTCCATTTAGAATTTCCAGATTTTTGTAATATCCCAAAATATTCCGGATTAATTTGCTTATAAAAACCATATTAAAGTTTCATTATTTTGCAGGAGTACATGCAAAATAAATTTAAGAAGACAGCAGAGCGGGTCAGCCAGTTGGAAAACCAAAGCGCCACCATCTGCCAGATATACAGAGAGCAAGATCTAACGCGGGGTAACTACCTGCTTCAGCTGCTTGTGCACCAGAACTAAGAAATGTCAGAGATTGTGCTGATGTTTTCTCTTGCCTTTTGCAGAACTTGGAATGGAGCACTTCATGAAAAAGGTGGAAGCTGCTCACTGTGGAGCCTGTGACATTTTTATTCCCATGCAGCCCCACCTGATTCAAAAACACATCAAATCTCCTGATCATAACTATAACCGCAAGGTATATAATAAGCTGTTTTGTGTTGCACAGGTTGTTGTGAAGGCCTTCTTAGTGTAATAGTAGCATTAATATTAAAAATGGGTTCCTCTTATTTTTAAGTCCTTTGTTTGCCTTGTTTGCTGCACAATAGAGCCATTATAAGCCACAACCATAAAGTCTTTTTTTTTTTTACTGGAAACATACATGTATAAGCTACACCTCCGCTGACATCTACTGGTATGCCCTCCACCAAACCCGTAGGGAGAGCTCTACATATCAACCCTAGAGTAGGGGTTAAGAAGAATGCTAGCTGCTCTTAGCTTGGCATTTGTCAGCTCTTTATTTAATCTCTGCAGCAGGTGAATTCAGTCTCTTCATCGGTTCCACAGCTGTGTCAAATGAATGTCAAACTCTAGCAAGAATCTTTGAAGTGTGGCCAAGAGTTTGCAATTTTACCTCCCGCACAAGCTCCACCTTTTATACTTAACATTTTACTGAGACAATTATTCTATTAAAGCTTTCATTAATCTCTCTTTAGTCATTGTTTCACTCTGTCTAAAACCAAGAACTGTTTATTTTCCAGGGTATGATGGAGCAGTCAAAGCGCAGCAGTTTGTCAGTAGCCCGTAGCATTCTTAATCACAAACTTATTGGCAAGAAGCTGGAGAGCTACCTAAAGGTATGTGCCTTTTTTCTTTTTTTTCGTATCTTGTTGGTACAGATGCTTCTAAATATATTACATTATTACACAAAGGTTTTTTTTTTATTTCAATTGATTTGAATCACAAAGTGAAGTCTTTATTTTAAAAAAAAAGACTTGTATACAGTAAATAAAATAATTATTGAACACTTCACCATTTTTCATAGCAAACATATTTCTAATGGTGCTATTGATTATAATTACACCAGGTTTTTGTAACAACCCAAGTAATCTATACAAAGATCGAAACTAACACAAATGAGCTCAGAAATGTAGATAATGTATAATTTTGTAGAGGGAAATGGTATTGAACATGTTAACTATTATTATTTTGCCCCAAGTCTTTGTCACTAATGACAGTTTTAAGGCGGATTATTCACTGGCTGGAATGTCCACTCCTTTTTCATCTTTAAACTGGGAGAGTATGGTGGGAAAACGAGTAGGACCATTAGAAACTGGCAGATTGACGATAACTTAAAGATGTATTGATATTATGATGACAAATTTGATTAAGTATTTATGTTGGGTTAAATTAAAATATTTTTTTTTTTTTTTTTTTTGAGCGAGTCTTGTTTCCTTGTTAAACCCCTTATCAGTTGGTGGCGGTAATGCACTTTAACTAGTTTGCCAACTGCCATAAAAGACTACAAGAAGAAGAGAACCCTTTGCTTTACCAATTATGAGTCCTAACTTGTGTGACAATGTGGTAAAAACCCACCTTAATGCCCATCTGTTTGGGCCGATCCTACTGATTTAATTAGTACTAATGAGAGCAGAATGCTTTTCTGATCACTGATAGGTTTCAGCCATTCCACCTCTTTTCTGTCTGTTCAATAAGTTTTTCCTTTCATTTCACACATACATAACTTGATTTCTAGGTTTATTTGTACTTGTTTCTTTCTACACTAGAAAAACAATCTAGAAATAAGTAAAGGTTTCTTAAATTAAATAGTGTATCTACTCTTAATTTGAGTAGGTAAATGAGATGATTAGCCAATGTAATGAGTATTTTTACTCTTAAAATAAGATAATTAGATAAAATGCACTGGAAATAAGAAAATGCGATTGTGTTTTCTTATGTTAAATGTAAATTGTCTTGTTCCATAGGCAAAATGTCTATTTTACCTTCTGAATTCAAGAACGAATGCACTTATTTCGACAAAAATTGACTTATCTAGATTTTGATTTTTTCTCCAGCGTATGTATCAGTTACTGTCATGTCAGTGGCCCCTTTAGAAATGCATATACTATGAAAAATTGAATACTTGTTTTATTATTTATTATTAACCTTAATCATAATTTAGATAAGGGTACTGCACAATATTACATTGACCTAATAAAACAAGGACATGTATGGTACAAGCATATAGTGTAATATGCCCATATCCTCCTGTAGTCTCAGGACAGGTTGAAGTTAAAATGATTTCTATATCTATATGGGAAGCCTGTATTTCTGTACTATCTGTATTTTTTCAGTGGGATTAGGTAATGAGACCAAAACTCAGAAGTAAAATATTACATGAGAAAATTAAAGAATCTTTAAAACAGAAAAATCCCTATATAGTGATATTTCAGGACATAGGCATTGTATCCAAAAATCATCAGAGTCACCTGTTGACTTGATGTGTCCAGCATGCCGTCATTTATGTCCTCCATAAACATTATAGCCTTTATTTCCTTCTCTGTTTTATTTCTGTTGTAGTTTCTGGCAAACTGAGATTTTGGCCTTTTGTTCATTTTAAGTCATGGCCACAGAAATTAATGGGGCTTAACTCATGAAAAGCAGAATTTTTTAACTAGGTGTTAATCTGTTACTCAATATTCCAGGTAATCTTGGCTCTACTGAATTCAAATATTCTTTCTTTGACAGGGTGAAAACCCATTCACTGGGAACCAAGATGAACATGACCCCGAGGACTCTGCAGCAATGGATGTATCAGAGCTGGAGATGATGGGGGAGACAACAGAAAACCAGCAAGAAAATCCACAAGCCAAAGATGAGTCCATGGCTGAAGGAGAAAATGTTGGAGAGGCTGCTGAGACAGAAAATGTTGAAGGAGAGGCTGCTCAGGAGGAGAATGTTGAAGGAGAAAATGCAGAAGCTGCTCAAGAGGAAGAACCATCAGCTGTTGCATTTGCGGAGGAAGGAGGAGAGGAAAATATGGAGCAGCAAGAGATTCAGGAAGGAGGAGGGCAGGAAAACCATGGGGAGGAAGGTTTCATTATTGGGGAGGAGGAGGAGGGATATATAGTGCATGATGAAGGAGAAGAGGGATTCCATGATGAGCAAGAAGCAGCAGAGGAATGTCAAGAATGAGTGCAACATCCCTTCTCTGAGCTCTTAATGTGAATATGTTTCTGGACCAGTTGGTGATCACTTCCACTGTTGAATCAATCCAGTTCCTTTGGCTGTAAATACCTCTGATGTTTGTGGGGTTGGTCTATCCATTAGGAAGACGTTTTACACTTCGGGTACTACTATACATTTTTGTTAAGATCAAATGCATGACTGACTACCAGTATGTTTGAGTGGCATTTATGATCAGGCAAATCTTGGGACAAACAGCTGGTCTTAATTGTAATGATAAATGCTTGTTTCGTTTTCATTCTCAACGATACAGGAATTTGAATATCTTTATTTAAACCTTCAAGGCAAATGATGATTCAAAAAAAAAATTTCAAACTTTAACCCTTTTTGTGAAATGTTGTATATTTTCTTTTAGAAATAATCAGTATTGTAATGTCAAATGCTTGTTTTTTTATTTTCTTTAGTTTACACAGTGACCCAGAACTTAACTGTTTGACAGCAGTTTACAAAGAAGTGAAATTTTACAGCAATGTGAGCTTTTTAATGATGCAGTAAAAGTGTCTGTTAATATTTAGTATGTTTGGGGGGGGGCACTTTTTGTTTAACTGAAGAAATAAAGTTGTTCAAAACGAAGCCTTTTGTTGCTTTTTTCTGTTAAGTTCCGGTTGTGTAGTTGGAAGGGTTCTGACTTTAAAGTTTGTAGTTCAAGAGAAGTCAATGAAAAATGTTGATCTCAATAGTGATTAGCTTTTTTTTGTTTGTTTCTAAAATGCTGTAAGAGCTACCCTCTCCCATCACTAACAAAAAACTCAGTATATAATTTAGGTGTTATGTAATTGCTCAGCTCATGGTGGGATGGAAATGAATTATGGTTTCCAGAAATTCACCAAACAATTAGTATTGTCTATTTGTCTATTAAGTCATCTTGATCCAATAAGATGATAAAGATCTTGTGATGTTTGAGCATCGATGAGAAAATGTGAAGAGCAAAGAACACAGACTGTAAGGAATAGATTGTGATGCATTTTTAACATGTAATCCAAAGCTATGAACATTTCAAAGCACTGTAGAATCAATTTACAAATGTATTAGAATGGCCTTGTCCAAGGCCCCCCAGCCTAACTTCAACTGGGAATATTTTGCAGGCACTTGTCCGTTGATCTACACTCAAATCTGACAGCTTGCGCTACAGTCATTTTCAGTAGAGATTGTAAAAAAGAGGCATATGTCTAGCATTTATTTGAAGTAAAAGTAAATACCCACTTTACAGCTATACACTAATTTGGTTTGGTCTGTCATGTGCGATCAGCAACCCTCACTGGAAAGATTTAATGTTAATATCTACAATATTTCAGACTTGTCTGTACTACAAACACTAGTTTGTGTTATTTTGTTATAAATAAAAATAAGAAAATCTTATTTAAACAATTTAATATCTTAAAAAAATTTAGCAGCAGTAGTAATAATAACGGATATTTGCTTTTTATTAAGAGTTTTTTTGTGCAGCTGGTAATTTATTCCTGAAGCAGTTTCCTTTTTGTGTTAGTCCAAACAACACCAGCCTGTTTTGTGGAGGACACGATTACTAGGTGTTGCGTGATCTCACCCGTGGGAGGAGCGGGCCTGTAGGTGACATTTTTCCTCTGACATACATTCGCCCCGCCCCCTTTACGTCTGACGTACACGACGTTGAACGGGACTGTTCTGGATTTGGGGCGAGGAAGGTCTACGAGCGCTGACAAGCCGCTGAACAAGGTAAAAATAGACCTTAATGGTTCCGAGTGGAAGACTTAAGGATATCTAACGATAGCGTACAACTCCGGAGACCTGCTTAGGTGTTAATAATGCTCTTCGTTGCTGTTTTTTCCGCCCTGTCAGTGAGCTCTTCAGCAAGCGGAGCATGAGCTGTCCTCGCAGGCCTTGCAATGGTTCGGCTACATGAGCTATACCTTATTCTGCTCCTTTTATGTGTTCGGTTGAGTGTTCTCATGCACGTCCTAGTTTGTGTCTTCCTCGATTAGATACTTTCGTTGATGTGACCTACGTGACAGTTGTCACTCGGGGCTGTCAGTGTACATGTTAGCGGCAGGGTCGCTGGAACGCTAGTGGTTAGCTGCTAGCCTGTTTGTTTGTAGCACCACAGGCCGTATTCGTGACATAAGTTACGTTCTAAAGATTGCGTAGATGAGGCACTGTGGCGCAGAAACGCATGTGAACTGTGGCGTACGTCGTTACGGGAATACTACCAACGTTGTCGGAATCGTAGGCTGCGTTCGAATTCATGGGCCGCGTCTTCCAAGGACGCGGTCTACCTGGACTGGATCCTTCGAAGTCCGTGAAAATAAGGAGACCGAAAGAGTTTTGGCTGTTTATTCCAAAAGCTCCAGCCTTCTGCGGCTTTCTTTGCCGTAAACTCTGTCGCTTGGCAACCGTGACAGCTGACTCACAAAGCAGGGAAATAATGAATAGCAAACTTTTCAAAACTGTTTCTTTTTCTTTTTTCATTATTGTAAAATTAATAGACTGCACTCATGAGAATCCAGAGTGGAATAAAGAAGCCAACCAACCCTGGGCGTGAACAAATAAAATCCAACGTAATTATATAAACTTTAGTCAGTTAAATAACACGCTGCTGTCATATAGCACATCTCTGATATTGCTGCTATTTTCAAATATCCATTACTGTAAAAATGTCCATTATTTCCAAGTGCACAGTTTTATATTGTTAAAACTTTACTGTACAGTACTTTATTGTTTATCTTTTAACTCCTCACTCTTATGTTATGTTTTTTGTAAGGTCCACTTTTGTGTAAACATCTTTTTCTATAATCTTTTTGCTGCTGTAAACACCAGAATTTCCCCATTGTGGAACAATAAAGGGATTTTCTATTCTGTTCTATAAAAGGAGTTGCAAGTAATTCTAAACAATGTATGTATGTATAAACAAATCTGTACAATCTCCTATATTCAGCAACAAAAAATACTTAGTTAAACAAATTTTGCAAAATAGCAATTACAATATAAAAATATTAGATTTATTGTCCCCACACTGCAGATATATTAGAATCTATCCTTAAATTACAGCCAAACCCATTTACACAGTAACAGATAAAAACCTTTAGATAAACCAAACATTACTCACCACATATGACTCAATAACCATTAGAACAACTATTTTGATTAATTTTAGACGGAACTATTTACATACTTGGATTATATTAAACTGCACTTTCAATATTCACCAGTTTATTGCACCAACAAACCTTTTTCCTCTGATCACAGAGCAGTTCAAATCGGACGCATTTGTAGGCTGCATAATGAGGACTCTTGGAATCCGACCAAACCCCGGTGCCGCGCTATGATGTAATATGCCTTCAAATCTGGCTTTCGGAGGACGTAGCCCATAAATCGAACGCTCCGTATACTGAAACGCTGTTTACATGCTCAGCTGTCACTTTGTCACAGTGAACATGGTGATCCACTGACATGGAAGGATTTTGGTTTTTGCTAAACACAAATAACTTAGGTAATTTAGGTTGAAAAATATATTGCTCTGAATGCTTTCAAAACAAAACAAAAAAAAAAAGCAAAGAACACAAATATATATTTTAATACAAGATATGTCTGTGACTTTTATTATTAGAACACAGTTGAGGATATTGATTTTGTGCTGTCAAATTCTCAATAAAAACTCTTTCAACTTCTCTAAGCTAAAGAGATGTTTTTGTTTTTTTTCCAAACGTGGACAATGAGCAAAAGTATAACACACACCTGCCTATTTTGTAGCAGTATTTCAGTAAACAAGCTTCCGGTTCTTTTTTTGCTGCTTTCGCTCTATATAATTACATTGGAAGTTGTGAAAATATTTTTTTATCTGAGTCATTCCTAACTTTCCTTAATATCCACATGTTGTATATATTTATTGCTAATATGTTAAAGCTTCTGCTCTAAACATTTTCTCCTTAGTTTTTGGAAAAACAAAAGCTTAATACCGATAACTTGGTAGTAATCCTTCGAAAAAACATATGACGACTATGAAGAAGGATCTTAATGTCTTAACTCCATTTATACTATTTTTATCGTTTATACTTATTCTTTTTGTTGGAAAAACCTTTTCAAAACTACAGCTTTTAATCTGCAAATATTATAAATATTGAAATCCAATGACATAATCCAAAATTGGCAGATTGTTGCTCAGCTGCTTTAGCTGTATCATTAAATTACCATTCAGCCTTATGTACATCAGGGCTCAACCATTTTCCAAAAGTTTAAATTGTGATTTATTTTGAGCAATATTGTGTTTGTATTTTCCTCTGCACTAAGCATGAGTATGCACATGTTTCACTCCAGCGTTTTATTGTTTTCATGACCTTGAAACTTTGTTTTGAGTCCATTGTTGCAGGACTTTACTCTTAGTGCTACGTGGAGAATTGCTGACTTTTAGCTTGAATGCATGAATCTGCAGACTAGCTGCAGCTCTCCTTTCCCTTTAGTGTGGCGGTAAACCCACCTTAAAGCGTGTTGCAGCTACCTGAAAGGCTGGAGTGAGAAAGTCTGTGTATTACTCTTGTTAAATGCAAGGTGACCAAACCTGGGTCCCTTTGTGATTAGAAAATTAAATTTTGTACAATATCAATTATATGCAAATGCTAATTGATTGCTCAGCCCAAATCTACATAATAAGAAAACATAATTATTTTATTGTTTTTAAACTGATTTGACTTTAAAGTCTGTTTATCAATTTCTAATTCAATTATACCGTTTTCATATAAACCCTTAAGATTTGATGAGATTACCTTCACTTCTACCACAGTCATCTGAGCATTGCCCTCTCTGGTTTTATAAATAGTAACTGGACATATCTTGTCATACTGTTTACCTGTAGGTGTAAAGCTCGCTCGCTTGTCGCAGACAAGCAATCCCCTGTTACCTGAGGAGATTGCCGCCCCACCAACCAAGATATGATTAAACTAGTGGATTAGACCGTAGCGGCCACAGGATCAACCATGTGAGTGTCTAAAAGTTGTTATCTTAGGTGATTGGTAGAACATAAATGTTTGTATTTCACATTTATATTGAGATTTGAAAAATAAACAGATTTGCTCATATTTTTCATGACCTTTTAATCTTTTGCATTGAAATGTTGGGATAGAAAAGAAGTTAACCTCCTTTTTTGAGCATTAAAGCTGTAGCCTGTAACTTTTGATTGAGATTATTTGAGAGATTTCTAAATCACTGACTTGATGCAAAGAAAGCAATCTGTCATAGTTTTTATCTTGCTCATATTCCAACGTGACAAATCCAAGGCCTGAAGCTACAACCTCAACCAAAAGAATTACTTATTTGTTTGGAAGGAGCTGCCAATAGAGTATGCGCAGCAGTGTGAGAAAGAAATAATCTGCCCCAGTCAGCCAGGGAGGCTGTTAGAGAAATCAGACATGATCAGAGTTATTCTCTATTTCTGCCTCTTAAAGTCGTAGGGAAATCATATTTAAATTTCAAATCATTCTGGCTGAAACATGTATATAAATGTACTCTTTATCAGACTATATCGTCCCAAAATTTAGAACATTTCTATAAAAAAAAAAAAAATCCTTTCTTAAAATCTGTGTTTTTTTCCTGTTATTTTATGCAGGCCGGTTAGTTCTCTCAGCTTCTACAGCTAAATTGTACACCGACCACAATCAAACTTGCCTTCGAACCTTCCGCGACAACAACCCCAACGTCTTGATGATCGACCAATCAAATTCACTTTATTCACTGGTGTAAAGTCGTGCACGACTCGGGAGAATTCGGAAATGCCGTTTCCCCACAAATTTATTTTTTAAACGAAATTTAAAACCGCACACTAAAGATGCACACATCCATTTTTTTACAGTGTGATATGAAACCTGGGCTGAACGTATAGCAGATACCGATCCAACCGATCCAATTGAACTGTCGAATGAATAGAAATTTATTTCAGACGATTTGACAAACAACAAATTCAACGGGTTAAGTCAAAGAGTCGTGGGTGCGTTTAGAGTCACCACATGCACATCCAGCAGCAGGGAATCCTAAAACGTCAACAAGCTGATGCAATCAGCTGGGATTCCTCAAATCTTTTAACTAATCTTTTTACTAAGCTGTCTGGATGATTGGATTAAATTATATCCTGTAATGTGGCTTGAGATGATGTGTAGTGAATTGGCGCTGTGTAAATAAACTGATTTGAACTTGAGTCAAAGGACCTGAGTGGTCTAAGTGGGACATACAGGAAGCTATTAGAATGACTTAAGAACTGTAGAGATGTGAGACAGCTGATAACATAAAACTACTTATCTTGCAATCAGTAAAGCAATTAGCTCAAAATGTTGTCAAATGTTTAAGAAAGTGTATGGACTACAGAATTAATTTGTTGTAGATTTGGCAGAAGAAGAAATACAACTGGATAAATTTTTTGTCTGTTAAGTGCTGGCCTTTTTTGATACAGTCCCTTTTTTTGCATTTTATCGCAAGTTTATTAGCTACTACAAGGCTGCGTTTTACTTTGATAGGTCAGCATTGTAGATCATGTTCTGATCTCTTGAGGGTTTTTATTAACTGGTATCATTTTAAACCTCTACATGTGAAATTTGTATCTGAAATCCTACATTTTAAATAGGAAACACACATGTGACATCACTTCGACATACAGTTTATACAAGATACTTATATGCCTTTTCTTTACTGACGAACAGGTTGTGTTTAAGATGATTTTGAATAAATAAAAATAAAGTATTGGAGTTGGAACTGTTGGTACTTCACAGAGCGACACCTGAAACAGACTGCTGTTCAAAGTTCATCAGTAAAAAAGAAAGAAAATGTTTTCAATGGCATTGAGTAAAAAGACATTATTTTGGTAATGCTTAAAAGTTTTGTCTGATCTAATTTCAGACTGTAAAATAATACTTTGTTTTTTTTTATGTAATATATCTTATCTGGGGTCAAGAGTGAGTTGACCTTCATGGGTTATCTCTTCGTTTTGTTTGAGCGGTAGGTTAAAGGCTTTTCGATGAAGTATGCTTTTCATCTGGGCTTGAATCTGTGTTGACTGCAGTTCCCTTTTGCCCAAAATTGGTGATAAAGGATATTATCAGCAGTTGTTTTGGTAAAAAAAAAAAAATCCCATTTTATATGTTGTTCATGTGGAACATAATTGTTTTCTCACCTTGAACTGAATAAAGACAAACGTTTGCTGCAGATACCAGCTCTCGGTTGTCATGGCAAAGATGAAGTGATATGTGTTTTTCTGTTCTTCTTCCTATCATACACTGAGGCATTTAGGATCTAAGTAGCAAGCAGGCAACATATTATTTGAATAGATACTTGACTGATGGGTTTGTTAGTTTCTCAAAGATTATTTTAAGAAACAAAAATTTTTATTGACAGTGGATCTTGTGTTTTTTTTTTGTTTTTTTTGTTATCATTGTCCTTTTAGAGGGTCGAAGGAGGAGTGTAATGGCCTGAGGGGGTTCCCCCCACTACAACCTGCCCCTGCCAGGTCCAAACCACCTAATCTCCCTGCTCAGTCACTGCAACCCACTGCTGTGATGGGAGACGGACTGGAGGCAGGCAGCAGCCAGAACCCTCCCTCCGCCACAGCACCTCTCCCCTTCAACCCCCCTCCTCCAGAAACATGGAACCCTTCCAGACCCAAACGACAGACCAATCAGCTTCAGGTAGTTTCATTTTCTCTTTGTACAAGTCGCCTCTGTCCAATGGTGCGTCTTTGAACCAGATGTTTATTTTTGGATGTCTCTGCTCTTTTCAGTACCTGCTCAAAGTGGTGCTGAAGACATTGTGGAAACACCAGTTTGCATGGCCCTTTCAGGCACCTGTAGATGCAGTCAAACTGAATTTGCCTGTGAGTCATTTTTTATTTCAAGCTTACTTGTAATCACACCATATAAATCCTGTTGGCACTTAAGCTGCAGCCAAATAACTTTTACATGCAAACATCAGAGTCGTGTAAGTTGATGTTTTGTTGACAGAAAATAACCAAAGATTTAGAGACATTTCTTAAACCTGGGATTCTGTTCCTGGCTGTAGTTAATCAGCTGAAAACGGATTAGTTTGTTGGTCTGAATATAATCATTTTAGTCTGAGAAGAAAATGCAAATTTTTCTGTTTTGTTATTAATCATACTGAAATTAAATCAATCCTGAGCTCCTTTTTTGAAAGAGTAAGTTCACCACTTTAACCCAGTTGTTGCTCCCAACCAAGAAAAGCTTGCAAACTTCTGAGAATTTACTGAAACCCCCTAAGTTAAATCACGCAATATGCTAGCTTATCATAGTAAATGTTGAAACTCATTAATCTGCATGTAGAAAAAATCTAAATACGTGTAACTTGTTTGGGTTGGTTGGTAAGGGAAAGACTCTTCTAGAAGAAACAACATGGCAACATGGCACAAAGTGGACAAAGTTCCACCTGAATGAACCCTTAAACTTTTGGAACCATGTCTTTTAGGTCACAGTTTAGCCTTAATTCACATAATAATGTTTAGAGGAAACCCAAATAACACATCAGTGAAAAGTCCCTGGCCCATGGACCAAGGCACGTTACAGCTCTTAAGCTAACCAAGAGCAGCGTTCTCTCCTTAAGTGTTATGGAGCTTGGCTGATATTGGTTTTTGAAAGTAATAGAGCAAAGTTATTATGACGAGGGAACCTAACTTCCTCCATAGTGCATTACTTTATCAGAGAGTCATGCAGAAAAATTACTTCTCCAGGTAATAACTGATCAATCTGGTTCTACAAGCTTACGAATCATCTGGTGTTCCTAGCTCTTTATTCACAGCCTGACTATTCTGGATTTTTCGTTAAAAAAATCAAGCGTGTAATCTGCACGGTTTGCTATTTATTTAAAGGTTCACTCTTAAATTGTTTTTGGCTAGAGTGAAGATCAAATTATCTGCTTCCTGATACACAAACCCTTAAATTTGAAAGATAATGTTTTACCATGATTATATATAAAATCTCTTATTTTTATTTGAAGAAGTTTGTGTTATTTCTTCAAGGATGATATATATTTATTCTGCCTCACACACATGCTATAAACTTTTTTTTTGTTAACCAAGGACTACTACAAGATAATAAAGAATCCTATGGACATGGGCACAATAAGAAAACGCCTGGAGAACAACTACTACTGGAACGCCCAGGAGTGTATCCAAGACTTCAGCACAATGTTCACAAACTGCTACATCTACAACAAGGTTAGCAGAGGAAAGTTATCCTGTTCTTTTACAAGAGAACAGGGGGGTTTATGTATTAAGATCAGAGAGTAAAGAAAGGTTTTATGAAAATCATGCAAGGAAAAGCTCAGGGAAATAAGAGTATTTTGAATTCTGTTCATTCTAGAGTGTGTTTTAACTGTAAGCACATCTTCATGTTCTCATATTCTCAGCCTGGAGATGATATTGTCCTTATGGCTGAGGCTTTGGAAAAGCTTTTCCTGCAGAAGATCACAGAGATGCCGCAGGAAGAGGTAGAGATTGCTGTGGTCACTAAGGGACGACGTGTGGGGAGGCGGGAGCCCTGTAAGTATAGCCACCCATTTTTAAATTAAAGATAAACCGACACCGTTTTTTTGTTTTGTTTTTAAGACTGAAACCGATTATTTTAACCCCAGTTTAACCAATCCTGATATACGCTCCTGATATTTTATTTTTAAACCGTTTATGACCTAAAATAGAACAAAGATTTGCTAGGACATATTTCTACATGCTTTAGAGCCATTTTTGAAGCATTTCAATCTGTAAGAGGTCTTTCCAAATGTTAATAATTTATGGGAATTAAGTCTATTTTAACTGAAGAAAATCCAAAAAGGTGCAGCTCAGCAATAGAAAAAGGAAATTAAATTTTTTACACATATTTTTCTAAATACAGAAAATTCCCAGCTTTGTCCCTCAAAAATGTCCTTTAAAAAAGTTACACAAAGTCATTTCGAAACAGAACATTCATTTGGAGTGTGTATACCTTCATTTTTGACATACACATACTTTCTAAAACTGAGACAAACATGAAAAAATATGGACATTGTGAACCATTGGAGGAAAAAATGTATGTGTACCTCAAAATGAAGTGTTTACCTTATTGCAATCAAATCTTTAACACTCGATACATATGAACATACAGTATGTGTAAACTATCAAAAGTGAAATGAACAACAGAAAATATTGTTTTATTTTTACTATAACTATACTATATTACTATAACTAAACTATTGTTTTATTTTGAAACTTTAAACACAAAAAGTAGGATTCAAAAACACAGCATGAACACCTTAACCCTATTGGTTATAAATTATTTACAATACTGGAAACAAAAATGGAGTAAAGATCAGTTTTCGATCCGATCGGAGGTGCAGCGATGGACCATTTGACAGCTCTTGTCCACTATCGCACGCAGAGATTTTACACGCCTCACACATGAAGCTCGTGCATTTGTCTCACACCCTGCACTTCAAGCATCTCTGTGTGGATTTCTTGAAGACTGAGATTACCTCAGCCATGGCCATAGGGATGTGCTGATAGGCCTCTGGTGGTTGTAGACTGCTCCTGACAGCCTGGTGGGTCAGCAGCTGCCGATTCAGTCTGCCACAAGGCTCCTTGTGCAACAAGTAGCTGTTTATTACAGCAATGTCCACAAAGTGATGCTAGTCTGTCAGATACAACTTCTTGCTCTTTCTACATTAGAAAAAAGATCCAAACAACTGGTCAGAAACGTAAACTTTCCAGCCCAAGGCATTTATATTCCTCCACTGATGGTTTGAGTTGGTGACTCAGGGGGCAGTGGCTCTATGTCATGGGAAGGATCTAATCCCCCAATAAACTCTGCTTCTTCTCTGGTGTCTGTGGAATCCAACCTAGATCACAGTCCCCACTTTCATCCAGCGCCATAATCAGCTCCAAGTAAAAAACTGCGGGTGTCTTGGTGTCTGTTGATTATCTGGTCTGTTGATGCGTGTGTTTGAAGTGAAAGTGAAACTACTAAAATACTGGTTAATGTAAAAGACTAGAATAGACGAGGTAAAAAAGAACTGTTGCGGGAAAAACTACAACTCCTTGGGGAAAATACACATCACTTCTGGGTGTTTTCCCGGTCGGTGGGAGGTTAGAAAACCCTGAGGGGTCCATCCACCCATTACATCACGTATGTTTAGGGTTTCCGAGGGGCATTAAAAATCATTAAAAGTCATACTTTTTTTTTTTTAAATTAAGGCCTTTTAAATGTGATTATCAGCGGCATTTAAAATGCTTTATTTGTTTTCTAAAAATATACGCTCATATCATCAGATACATTATATCAGATATAACAAACACGCTGAACTGCTTCCGGTTGATCGTAAAGCCGTATGTTTTTACGTTGTTCGGAAAAGAAGCTTGAGGAGGAGAAAGAGCTACAGGAAATGGGGAAAATGCAAATTTCAACAAGTGGGTGGAAAACGAGGAATTTGGGACATGGCTGCAGCCTGTCGATGGTAAAGATGACGAAGAATTTTGCTGTGTTTGTAAAAAAAATTAAGCTTTGTACAATGGGTGTCAATGCTTTACGATCTCACATGAAGACTGACAGGCAGTGGTGTAGTCCAGGGTATACACGGGTACATGGCATATACCCACTTATTTTTCAGTCATCATTCCGTAAACGAACTCCTGGAGCCAAATTTGTGCCTTTTTTTGAGTGGGCAGTGAGACAAGTATTCAGCGTTTAAACATAACGCACGCTCAAAACCTGTTTGGTGCGCGCTTGACCTGATACTTACACGCTCAACAACAGCTGTAGGCCCGCTCTGCTCTGGCTGTGCGGTCGTGACTTCAAAAACTGTCCACCTCGCCAGCCAATCACAGACAGGTTTCTTTCCATCCAATTAGAATATGGCTTGCAAATACTGTATTCAGATGGAATAAATCAAAATGCTTCAGGTTTTGGCAGAAATGACTAAACATAATGGGATTAAAGAAAAAACAACCAATAACCAGTTTAATATTTTAGCCTAAAATATTTAGTCTAAAATAATGAATTGAGTTACTGAATGAGGTATGACAAATGTTTTTGTCTCTTTCCAGCTTCTGGGAGGTGATGCGAAAGTTTCTTGTTATCATAATTATCATCATTGTCATCATTATTTACATAGCATTTTAACATGAGGTAAAACAAAATAACATCTAATAAAATGACTTGGGTAAAGACTCAACAATTTAAAACAATAATAATAAATAGCTGTTTAAATCTTTAAAAACAACCAGAAGTTCTTTAAAGTGAACTCTAAGATAAACAGGCAACCAGTGAAGGGAGGCCAGGATGATGTAATGTCCTGTCTTTTATGTTTTTTATTAAAAGGTGTGCAGCATTTGAACCAGCTGGAGACATTTGAGTGAGGACTGACTGATTCAAAGATAAATATAATTACACTAATCCAGCCATGATGAAATAAAGGCTTGGAGTAGGGGTTCCATATTTTTTCCTTGAAAGAATAGGTTTTACCTTTGCTTTGTTCCTTCAATGATAAGAATGACTAAACTGAGGTCCTTTTTTGACTGTCAAGTTTTAAATCACCGTCCATTATAAAAACGACGTTCATAAATTGTGGCCAAACATTCATTGTCAGGGGCCTAAATAAACTGCATCAACACTTCTTTGGGTGTTTCAACTAGTATATCTGACAATTCATGATTTTCAAAGACAATGTTTGAGTTTTAATGGTCTCCTCATCACTACCTTTATCTCTTTCTATAGATTCTCTTTCTCATTCAATTCAGGACTTTGCATGTGCCTTTTCATCTAGGTCTATTTTGAAAAACTTACAAGTAAACCTAAAGTGTATATATGCTATATATATATCCTATATATATAGGAGAGTCATGGGTCCTTGTTGATGGCATTAAAATTAATTCTCAGAGCATTAAAAAGCATTAAATTAGGGTTACTCCCCCTGTATAAACCCTGATATTGCAAAGTAGGAAGTACACAGCGGTCTGGATTGGATTTAAAATCTAAAGCAAAATGAAAATGGTTTTAATTTTGCCATTGGTTTAACTTAACTATCTTATTTAGTTGCAATTATACATAAAAAAAAAACAGATGTGAGCGCAAATGTGAGTGCCATGCCCCCGTTGGTCATAAAGGGTTAACAATGCTTGATTAGAAAGCACAGGGAGAGTGGCAAAAATGTTGGTGTATATTTAGTTCAGATGCACATTTAATCATGAGAAAATGATTAGTTTGTTTAAAAAAGACTGCCTTGTTAACTTAGAATAAAAAACCTGTGTTGTTGTTTTAGTAAAAAGAGTGCCTTTCTTAGTAATGACAGATGAACAACAAGTCAGCAACAATTAGTTTCCAAGACTTAATTTATCGGCATGTAAATGGTTCTAATCCAACTGGCTGAACTTGTCAGGACACAGACAAGCTTGAGCTTGTCCCCAAAGGGTTATATTCTAATGCTTGGTTGAATCAGGTTTTGTTTTCTTAAAGCATTTTTGTTGTGTAGTTAACTGTTATATAACATTACTTTACACAGGTCTTCGTATGAATATGCTGTTTTTTATCTCATTGTGTGTACACATCTATCTATTCTTTGCTCCAGCTCTAATGACCATGTCGGATTCAGGCCAAGACTCATCTTCTCCTTCTACTACTCCACATACTAGAGGTTTTTCATCCCCTGCAACCACTCCACACACCCGTGGCACACCAACACAACCCGTAGCCCAGCTCCTACCCCAACCTTTAGTCCCGCCTTTACACCAACCCTTACCCCAGACTTTAGCCCAGCCCTTAGCTCTTCCTCAAGTCCAAACCCAACTCCCACGGGTACCTCCTACACCAACAAACCACGCTTCTCATCTTGCTGCCACGTTCCCCCTCTCAACCCCAGATGTCCTCGCCCAAGGTATGACATCTGTCCCTCCTCCAGCCTTGACGCACCCAGGCCTCCATCCTGCTCCAGTGCTGCCGAGCTCCCCGGCCCCTGTTAAGGTGAGGATACGTCCACACTTGCTCTGATTTCCTGTGGCCAAATATTCTGTTTCTGACAGAAAAATCAACCGATTTCAACAGCCAAGGAAAAGCCAGAAGAGGAAAGCTGATACCACCACACCTACAGCCAATGACCAGCTAAGCGAATCACCTCCAGTGTCGGATGTGACTCGGCCTCGTAGGGACAGCACTCGGCCATCAAAGCAGCCTAAAAGAGACTCCCTGCAGCCGGACTCCCAGCACTTTATAGGCGGAGGCTTGGAGACGGGAGGGACGGGGATATCGAAGCGCCAGGATCAGTTGCGTTTCTGCGCACGCCTTGTCAGAGAGATGTTGTCTAAGAAACATTTAGCTTATGCCTGGCCTTTTCACAAACCTGTTGATGCAAAAGCTCTCAACCTACACGACTACCATGACATCATCAAGCATCCAATGGATCTCAGCACCATCAAGGTGATTTTGTCTCTTCTTAAACTTTGGTCACTACAGCCAGACTGGGTTCTGTGTTTGGTTATTTGTACAGTTACTTTTTAGATAGGTTTAACCAGATTTCCAGATTTAAACCAGACATTTGCATGTTGGAAAGAAGCATTTAATCAGAGTTTATCATTAAGGTAGACTAAATGTTTTAGATCAATTAGGATATTAAAAATCACTTCTATTTTTTTATAAATTGAATGCAGTTCAGAAGATTATATTCTGTGCCTCTTAAAGGAAAAATCTGGTCAGCAAGGAATAACCAGTCATTTATACCTGAAACTAATACATTTGCTGTGATTTCATGGATTTAGTTTTAATCAATAAAAAAATAAAAAAAAATTTTGTCGCGATCACTAAGTCTGGGAACAATTTTGCCCAAATATAGTAACACCTATCTCCTGACATCTACCGGCAGTCAAGTCACGGTGCCATAAGCCTAGCGCCATTCTCCCTGCTTTAACTATTAGACACATCTGTAATCAACAACAATTATGTAAGATTTCCAGAGGACTGCAACATTGAAATTCTGAGCTATTGTTAAACTGACAGTGCCCACGTGCATGGCAGTTGGATGTTGGATTACGTCGGGGAAAATAATATTTAAAAATTGGTTATTTCACCTTTCTAATTCATGATCCTCCATGGACGGGTTCGTCGTTAGATTGCCAACTTGATGAGGGAGGATTTGCCATCGAACTTCTGGCCAGAGAAAAACACCTCATTAATCCGTTACTCTCTGCTTTGTATAGTGCACTGGTCCAATGCTACATCTGGACAAACACCAGATACAGCATTGGGACTTGCTCAGCAGCCGATACCGCACTGTGACCTCACACACCAGTAGAGGACAGTAGTGTTTTTTGAAAAACATGGATGTCTCCAGTAAAGCACATTCAAATGAAAGTGTATTCTTACCCGATAGAGGGCGAAGCCATCACCCCAAAACCAACATAGACAGATTCAAGTTTATTCATAGCCTGAGGAACAAAGTCCCTGATTTGTTTATACATTTACAGCTGTTCTTTGCACATAAATGTTATTTTTTATTTCTAAATTGAAAAATATAAGCTTTCTACTCGGAATTGCTTACAGACTAAAGAATCTCAAGAAACCAGACCAGAAATGACATATTGGGCAGAATTAAATTCCAAATATTCAGTGACCTTTAGCCTGATTAGTCGCAAAGTTGCCTAAGAAAAACAAAGGTTGCTGTCACAAAACCCTGATGTTAGTTTCAAGGGAAATCTGTGGTCAGCACTGAAAACATCTGTCCAAGATGTCTCTAGCAAACTGTTGGGAGAAACATGTGAAAGGATACCTAAAATATTAGTCAGGTCTTAAAGTTTAAGAAAAAATCTGCTTTAAATTGAGATGTTAAGTTCTGAATTCAAGAGAGATCGAAATCCTTTTCTGTCACGATTCTGTTTTTTTGCTCTAAAAAATGTTTTCCTTTTTCCAAATGGCCTAAAATACTAAAGGTTTATACTTTAATGTCAGTCTGACCAGAGTTTTCTATTTTAAACTACACATTTTCAACTGTTAAGCACATTTCAGTTGATCATGAATTTTGGGTTTCATAGATTAATTTAAAGGATATTAATAAAAAAAACCTTAGATGAAAGAATTTGATAATTGTAAACATTTTTCTTTTCAGAAAAAGCTAGATAACAGACAGTACAGAGACGCCCAAGAGGTTGCTGCAGACGTCCGGTTGATGTTCTCCAACTGCTACAAGTACAATCCACCAGACCATGATGTTGTATCCATGGCACGTAAACTGCAGGTAAAATCCCCCAGGTTTCAGTCAAGGCCAATCCACAAACATTTCAAATAACTTGTATATTCTACTTTTTTTTGCAGTTTTTAGAAAAATAATTTTGATAAAGCTATAAAACATACAATATTGATAATACATTGGTAGAATGATTTTTTAATGATGCAAATCATTATAATATTTTATATATTAAGGGGCAAAAATAAAACTCCCTTTAAATATTTAACTCTATAATAAATATGTCTTTCAAATATTAACTAAGCCTTATTTCATAGAGAATCTTTTCACAGAGTGGCCTAAAGCGCTGAGGAAGTATGTGGAACAATATTTTAAACCAGGACATTTTTGCTGCTACTTTTCATGCATATTTCACACTAAGGCTCAATCTAAACGCAGTAAATTGGAGCTTCCAGCTCCTGTGCCTTCACCTTTCATGGGGTCAACAGTAGGAGCACCATCATAGGCAGGAGGAGCTCTGCACTGCTGTCCTGAATCTAGACAGCCTTTGGCCTAAAGCACACCATTAAGTGACAGAATCACATGGAAGATGCTTGTCAAATCAGGACTGCAGGCTCTCAAAAAAGCACTCCAAAAAAAAGGATTTGTGGAAAATATTTGGAGCCATGGTCTTTGTTGGAACACCATTTTCTTTGGCACATTTTTCACACTAAATTAGCTGAAATGCATGGAAATGGCATCTCTATTGAAAGCCCTTTGATATTTTCAGTTCACTCCAGAAATACTCATTTACAATCAGTTCCAGGCAGCATGTAATTCTGGAATAATGTCAGCAGCATTGCACTGTTTTTACCATTAACATTTTATTTATTTTTTTTTATATGGTGAAAACATTTTTTTAACAATTTTTCTAAAGTCTTGATATGTTTTTAAAAATGTAAAAAAAAAAAAAAACAGTTTTGCACTGTTTTTACCATATAAACATTTTTTGCACAACCTACTGTCTACCTGAACAACTTATAAATGACTCCAGATTTCCCTCTTAGCATCAATTCCGTTCAACTTTTGACTGTCAATTCTTAAGGAAATACACCCGTTTTGGGTCACAGCTGTCTTTTACTTTACCTTTAATCCCAATGGATTGTAAAATGATGCCCAAGTTTGCAATAATAATCTACATTTCTTACATTTTGTTGAAGGGCTTAGTGCAGTGGAAGCTGTCTTTAGGTGCTTCATGCTTGTTGGACAACAATCAAATGAATTAACGCCACCTTGTGGGGACAGCGCATTACAACTAGATAGCTGCAGGAGAAAGCACATTTTATAACAATGTGTAAACTTTGGGCATCAGATTCAGTTTAGTCCTCATTTAGCAACTTAGATAACATCCAGAAATTTTATTTCTATTCATAATAAGCAAAATGGCTTAAATGTATTTAAAACAAATAGTCTTGAGAGAAAAAGCTTGGCTTAAAGCATCTTTTGGAGCACATGGCGAACATGGTGATGGCGGAATGTTTATTCCTATTAAGCACAGTGTTTCTGTTCCTGTCCTCCATTTTCAGGATGTGTTTGAGATGCGCTTTGCTAAAATGCCAGATGAATCAGAAGAGCTCACTCCAGTTCCCACACCGTCTTTGGCCCTCCATTTTGTACCATCTACTCGACAAGTCCCTCCTCCATCTGCTGCATCAGAAGACGACAGCTCAAGCTCCTCTGATTCCGAGTCCTCCAGAGGAGGCTCTGAACAGGAACGGCAACAGAGACTGGCTGAGCTACAGGAGCAGGTTAGATCAGAGGTGGCCATGATTTATGCTTTTTGTTTTTTCTTGGAAATACAAAGACAAAAAGATATATATTTTGCTTATCCCATTCACAATAAACTAAGAAAATGAAATGAAATGCATGAAATAAGAAAAAGTGGGTGAGGAGAAAAAGAATTGGTCGAGGAATTTTTTTCTGCTCTCCCTCACAAAGCTGAAATGTCAAGAATAAAAAATATAGTGTTGAGAATAAAGGGGAACTCTCAATGGAAAAAGTTTGAAACGATTTGAAGAATAAAGTCGATAATAACAGAAGTGGACATGAATAATGACAGACACACGCTTGACAGCGTACATCGTTTTTTTAATTTATATTTCAACTTAATTCTCAACATTTTAACTTGACGGACTTGGAAAAGGGGAAAAAAATTCCCTCCCCTGATATTTTTTCTCACTGTGGCCATAATACTACATTGTAAAATACAAATCAGTATGGGTTGAGGGGAAAAAACAACCCAGCATACAAGCTGATAAAAATCATTCTATTTTTACTATTTTTTTGTGGGTTTTTTTCTTTGTATTTTAGCAACAACACTAGGATTTGGATCACTCTGGTTTTATTTAGCTTTAGTTTTATAAATTGGTTTGTCTGAGTTTGCTTCTCAGTGAGACAGTGGGTGATTGTGCACCTAATTACTGTCAAAATCTACCTAAACCCAAAAGCCTGGTTGCTAAAAATTTATACTTTTTCCATTTGGTGATGTTTTTAAAAGGGCCTGGGATCAGGGAAAATGTGTCCTCTTACATGTGTTTATATCAGCAGCCTGAGCAGGCAAACCTAATTTACGCTACAATTGAAAAATTGACATTTGTTTATTTAAATGTTGTCAATTCACAGCAAATGTTGTTTAAAAGCACTTTTCAAAACTAGTCACCTGAATCAAATCTCACTGTTAGAATTCAAGGTGACTTATATTCCAGTTTGCTCCTAAATATCACTGTAGTCAACTTTAGTTTGTCTGAGTTAAAAAGTTTGGTAAAAGGTTTTCTATCTAAGGAATTGTGGTCGAGGGCTGCACAAAATCGTTCAGAGGGCTGCAGATGGCCCCCAAGCCGCACTTTGGACATCCCTGGGGTAGGTGAATGGAAATGGAACGGAAAGGCTGGCCTTATCAAACCCGACTTGATACTGAAACACGGAGCGGATGATTCAGTAATGTTTTATGGCATTAATAGTTGTTTTATTTATTCTTTTAACCTTGTAGCTCAAAGCTGTGCATGAACAGCTGGCAGCACTTTCCCAGCCGCAGACCAGCAAACCCAAGAAGAAAGAGAGAGACAAAAAAGAGAAGAAGAAGGAAAAGCATAAAAAGAAGTTGGAAGCAGATGAACCTGCAAAAACTCCTCCTCATGCAGTCCTTCAGCCTCCTAAGAAAAGCAAGAACAAAGATCCTGTCGTGATAAAGGAGAGGAAAAAGTCCAGGTATGGTTCCTGCAGACAAGAGCCTTCAGTCATAATGTTACAGCTTGAAATGAGACTGAATCAATTATTTGTTATCACAGTAAAAAAGATGACATCAAAAACAGCCGACCCGCTGTGCCCCCTCCTTCAGCCCCCGTCGCTCTTCTGCCTTCAGCTTCTCTGGAAGCAGAGGATGATGCAGGTATGTTTACTACAGAAGAGACATTCCTTATATTACCCTCTTTCCTGCACACAGGGAATCCTCACAGTTTGGAAAGATCTGGAATTTCATTATAGATTTTGTTGAAACTATGAAAAATTATGAGATCAAATAAAATTTCCCTTTTTAGACTCATCCATATCCCTTTCTCTAAAGGTTGTCTTTCCTTATTAAAGGTATGTCTTTCTGTCCTTATTATCTTTATTGGTGCTTTCTAAAGCCAGTTTGACCTAAAGATTTCTGGTGTAAAAGTATCAGACGTAAACTGTGTAATTTTTATATCTAAATTGTTTAAAACAACCTTTTTTTAACGTGTACTAACATGAAATGTTCATTAATCAACAGCCCACTGTAAACATCTGCAATGTTTTTTCTGTCCAGATGTTGCTGTTTGCAAGCCGATGTCTTATGAGGAGAAGCGCCAGCTGAGCCTGGATATAAACAAACTGCCTGGTGACAAACTAGGCCGAGTCGTGCACATAATCCAGACGCGTGAGCCATCGCTGAAAAACTCTAATCCAGATGAAATAGAGATTGACTTTGAGACCCTGAAGCCCTCCACACTGAGGGAGCTGGAAAAGTATGTTTCTACCTGCCTCAAAAAGAAGAAAAAACCATCAGGTAGGCTTTTTATGTGAAGTAAAGGTAAAGAAAACATAATAAGTTTGATCTCTGCAATTAACTGATTTATTTAGTCTCTACAGCAGTAATCAACAGACCTCAGTTTGAATGGAACAGTGATAGAGGGGATTTACTAAATGTTTATTCAGTTGATTACATTAAGAATCAAACCTCTTAAGTTTGAAATAAACATTATTTTGGCTTGAGAAGTCAAACCAGTGGTACACAGCTGTTCAACACAAAGTCTAGACTGAATCTTTATTGAACACAGAGAACCTAAGATGCGTCAGCAGTTCTTCTTCGACCTTTGTGAACCAAAACAATGCGTTCATTTCAGATGAATACCGCTCTGTTCCGTCTTGAATAGCTTGCAAAATATCAAAGGGTGTATATTAGGGGTGTGCAAAATAATCGTGATGATGATGCATCGTGATTCTAATTTTCGTGATCTACTGCATCGATTCTTGATGCCAAGAATCGATTATTAATTTAAAAAAATGAATAAATAAAATTGCATGAATGGTTGGCGAACATCAGCCAAAAACAAGTGCAATACCACTTCCAGTCCAGTAGATGTCGCTGCAAATGTGTTGACGCACGCTGCCTTGTGTCACAAGCATTTCCGGCCGTGGGATACTGTGCTGAGTCATTCAAAAACAAAACATGGAGGAGAAAATACTGCAATGCATCGCAATAATTGAAGTATCGTGATGCATCGTGATAGAATCGCATCGTGGCCTGTGAATCGTGATTCGAATCGAATCGTGACTTCTTTGGCAATACCCACCCCTAGTGTATATAAACAAAAATGTCTGCAAGAAATAAAGAGAATTCAAATTGTCTCATTAAGAAGCCATTGTAGAAAAGGTCCAACATCCAACCCACTCTAAACACAATATATTTAATTGGAACATAGGGATATAATTCAGTAGCATAAAATTTAAAATGTTAATATTGCATATCAAAGCAATACAAAAAAGGTTATTATGAGGTGTGTCCTTTAGGCTGACACTATTTGTCTACACTTCAGGTGAGAAAAGAAGTATTTCTGGAGGTGCTCTGTGTTTCTGGTGCTAAATCTCAATAATTCTTTTAGGGATGCACAATATTGGGATTTTGGCCGATATCCGATATCGATACCGATGTTAAAGCTGGACAAAAATAAGTAGTCATTGAAAATAGCAGTTTTGTTATCCATTTCTGACACTTTGAAAAATAATATACTCAAATATATTTTCATATGCTGATATCAAATTAATTTTTAAAAACGCGGTATCGATCTATTTTACTTTCAAAATCTCGTGAAATTTCATCATTCTGTTACAAACTCTCGTGATATTTTGCAAATTCTTGTGAGATTTTGTTAGTAAAATAGATCGATACCGCGTCAATATATCAACATATAAAAATATGGCAACATTTCGTGAATTTGCGGGGGATTTCGTAGCATAACGATGACATATAGCAATATTCATTAGTAAAAGAGATTGATATGGTGTTTTTAAATGGCAATATATCAGCATATGAAGATATTGGGATATTTTAATGTATCAATATTTTTTCCCTCGTCTTTAGAAGTTTTTAAGTCTGTAAAAAAGTAGTTTTTGAGGAAGAAGAAGTAGTATTTTTTTTTTTTTTTTCGACTTTAGAAACTCAGAAGCTGATCAAATATCGGGTTAATTATCGGTGGGGTGGCCGATGTCCGATATTCAGTTTTAAGGCCGATACAGGACGATACCGATAGGGGGCCGATTATATCGAGCAAACAAATGGATGTTTTTCAATCACTGGTCATTGTAATACAGTTTTAAATGAATCCACATCTGTTTCAGTGCAAATTAAGAGAGCAAATTAAAATAGACATTATTAAAAAAAAGTTGTCTTTAAGCTTGTGGAACATTATCGATGAATGAAAAATGAGAGGTAAAGTTTCACTCTTGTGCTTAGCCATACATTGATATTTGTAACTGTGTAAAAGGTCAAACATATTTCATCAAAAGGACCAAATCCTGTTTATACCACCTGTTTAAAATGTTCCCTGTAATCTAATAATGCTGAAAGTTTTTATTTTAAAAAAGCAGCAGTATTCGATCATTGGAGTCAAAATCTAAAGTACTCGATCTACAAAGATTTAAAAACTGTTTCATTGGTGTTTTGTTTTATTTTTATTAGCTTTCAATGAAACCCAATATGCGTATTTCTTTTGGGATTGATTTCTAAAAAAAAAAAAATTAAAAAAAATTATGGCTTTTGTTTTAGTAGAGAAGTCTCTGGAAATGGCCAAGATAAAGACGGGATCTTCATCTTCAGGCAGCAGTGACTCCTCAGACAGTGAAGACTCTGAAAATGGTAATGTCTTCTCCCTCTGTGTGTCTGCCTGGATTCATTCAGCTTTTCCACCTTCAGTTGTAAACCATCCTTTTCGGTTTTGCAGCATATTATCTGAAATCTAATTTCTCTGTCTATGAAGGGCTGGTTCCCAAGCAACAGAAAAAGACTTCTACCAACAAGGACTTCAAGAGAGGACACCACCAGGCTCCCAGCAGTGGGACAATCCCAGTTGCTCCCACAGCTCAAACGCAGCCTCAGCTGGTCCAATCAAAACCCCAGTTTGTAGCTGCGCCTTCTGTCCCGCCTCTGGATTCGTCTCAGCTCATGTCATCAGGATTTGATCCTCTGGCCCACTTCATGAACTCTCACCTGACTGATTCTAACACAGAGTCCAGCGCAGCGGTTACAGCTGCTGTAGCTACTCTGACCTCAGGCCTAATTAATGCCAACGCACCCACCAACCAGACACCAACTGAAACGCATCCTTTCCTAAACCAGCATCCAATCATACCTTCCCCAGGTTTGTAGTCTGAAGCAATATCATTGTCTCTGCTTTATATAATTGTGGACTAAAAAGCTGTTCATCAAAAGACATTCGCACACATGACCTTATTTCAATGTTAGCTGAAAGCTCCTCAAAATTATTTGATGAATGTTAGTGATATCACTAAGACTGAACTCTTAAGGTTAGAGGAAATTTTTTGCCTTTTACCTTTAGTATCTCTGCTTCTGTCTCCTTGAACCCCAATCGGCCCCAGCAGATTGCCGCTCACACTGAGCCTAGTTCTGCTGGAGCTTTCTTCCTGTTAAAAGGGAATTTTTACCTCCACTGTCGCTACAAACATGCTTAGTGTGAGGTTCAAGTGAATGAGTCGATGCAATCAGCTGGTTTTCCTTAGAAATAAACTTTGAATCAGTTTGACTGTATGATCTGGTTGGAATGTAAATACACATGCCTGCATATGACATGTGTTGTGAATAGGGATGGGGATCGTTAATATTTATTGATATCGATACCTTTATCGATACTCCTTATTGATCCGAGTCTTTATCGATACCACTATCAATACTTTTCTGTTATTTGGTGGAAAGACGATGCGACAATATGTTTTTAACAGACAGAAAGGAAGGCGGAAAAAAAATTATTTGAAATGTTTATAAGAAATGTCCTATATTTTGAAGAAATGTCTTCTTTTGGTTTAAAAAAATATATAAATTTTCACAATTGTTGGTTAATGTATTGTCTACTGTCACTTTTCATCATGTTTTTAGTGATTAGGAAAATATTTAGCAAATAAATAATTGTATTTTAAAGTAAATGTAATTTTTAATAAATGTTGGCATCAGTAGTTTAATTATATATAGAGCAATATATAACTGTATTACTCGTGTTTCTCGCCAAAATCTCAATTTCCCTTTTCTTTACGTTACACTTGAACGCATCATGATAACCTAATTGTCGTTTTACTGAGCCAATCTGAACACATCATCACGCAGCACGTCTGAAACTTTATTTACTTTTCAAGCTAACTAGCTTGTATGCTGCCGATTACAACACAGATTTCACAATTATTATTTTTAACTGACCGGACAAGCTACAAAGTCTGTGTGCGCGCTGACCAGTGGTACTCTGAGTGGATGATGAAAACAGGCCCGACAATGGTGCGGCAGCAGCAGCAGGAGGAGGAGTCTTTTCAACCCGGAGACAGTCGAAGGTACTGCATTTGGCCTTTATTTGATGCACAATATTAATGTGCTTGGCCATTGAGGTTGTGTTCCCCTCTTTACAAGAGATGATTTTGCAACATAAGTTGCATTTCGCTTCTTCTTTATCTTTGAGCTTGGTAAAATGAAGCCAAACTTTAGACCTTTTCGTCCGTTCATTCATCCTCGAGTCGCGAGCGAAGTTAACTGCCAGACTTCACTTGTTTTACTTTTAATATCTGTTTGCTTACAATTTAATTCCAAAACATTGGTGGACATGCTGCAGTTATTGGATTGATTAGATTTAAATGCTGTGACGCGACTCGAGGGACACACAATTAGGTTACAGGACCTCCGGGAGAAAAAAACAAAAAACGACCAGACTCGATAGTGGTATCGATAAGCCCAAACGTTATTGATTTTCGGGTTTTGAAAAAAGTGGAACCGGGTCCTTGATAGAACCGGGTTTCGATCCCCATCCCTAGTTGTGAATTGGCACTATATAAATGAACTGAAATTAATTGAACTTTTTATATTGAGTTAGTTGTTTGTGAAATCAGCCTTAAAAAAGCATAAATTCTAAACTTAAAATTCAATGTTTGCCCTTGATTTTTGTATATAAACTTCTTTCTCTGGTGTTAGTTGCTGTTTTTTGCCTCAAATGTTGTTTAGGAATGTAGATGTGATGTTATTTTTAGTTTTAAAGTATTTCAATATTTAATTTTTCCTTGTCTGCAGCGATCCACAATGCTCTTCCCCAGCAACCACCCAGACCCAGCAACCGTGCTGCACCTCTTCCGCCCAAACCTCAAACAGCCTCCTCCTCTCTCCCTTCCCTGGTTCCGTCTGCGGCCCCGCAAGTTCAACCCACTCTTCCCCTGAACCTCCCTCAGACTGTTCCCCGCCCACGTGTCCCATCCCCACCATCGCACGGCATTCTGGGTACCCTCTCAGCTTCACCTCCCCAAGCTTTGTTGGAGGATGACGAAGAGCCCACGGCAAACAGCTCTCAAACAACACAGCTCAGTCAGGTTCACAACCTCCTGCAGTCGCTTCAGGCGAGACCCACAGCGCCGCCGCCGCCGCTGCGCACACACTCACCTGGACAGGCTGCTCCTCAGCTCATGCCATCAATGCACACACAGGGCATGACACAAGCCCCTCCTACCCAGACACAGAGACACATCCCGACTCATGTGACGCAGCTGTTCCCAAATGCCCACATCTCGGCGCCTCAGCAGCAAAAGGGAGCAGCCCTGCAACAGAAGGTACAACAGTTACAACATCAGCAACAACCATCCCCACAAAACACAGCAGAGGCCTTCTCTAATAAAGGTAAGTGTCCTCTGGCCCTCTCAGATATACCTCCTCATCAGTCTTTTGATAGTTACTAACAGACTAAGGTCTAATCATAATACATAAATGCTAGTTAAAGGTAGTAGAGAAAACAGTCTGAGGCTTAGAGGTTAGTTTCACACAAATTGCTGAGAAAAATATTTGTCCACATAAATATTTCAAACCCATTTGGTTCTCTGAAAACAAACAACTGATGTCATTTAACCACCAGGCCTGCAGGATCAAAAGCTCAGATTTATAATAAGAATTAGATTTGTTGACTAAGATTGTGTATAGAAGTAAGGGATCTGATATAAGTTAAAGTGCGATATTTGTGTATGTGTACATACACCTAGTGTCATTTTTCTTTTTTATTGCAAATTTATGGTAGCATATTAGCAATCCACTCTGGCTAATAGGTTTCCATCAGTCTGACAGCCTGAGGGAAGAACCTTCTCTGTGGTCGCTGGTTTTTGCGAATGGCAAAACTGAAGTTGTGTCCAGGATGTATTGGGTTGGCATAAATTTAGCTGCTTCTTTCCTGGCCCTAGACCCGTAGAACTCTATAATGGAGGTGAGGTCAGGCCTGGATCCTCCTTGCAGAGCCAATTGTTGGTCGCAGTTTGGACCTGTCCTGTGACTACTTGGGATGTTGCAGAAAATGCAGTCTGTACTGGACCTTCTACTGAACACTGCCTGCATGTGAGGGCGAGCTCAGGTCCAAAGAAAAAGTAGGTTCTTGAACCTGGAAGTGGTCCACAGTGGATCCAGTGTGGTTAGAGGAGGGAGTGTCTGTATACTGAGATGTATCAGGATATAATTTATTCAATAACGGTCAGATGAAATTTAAACACATTTTTTGGTATTTCAATGTTTCTGTTGTCTGTGGTTACAGTGTTTCACTGACTGACGTTCATGAAAATCTGATCGCTTAAACGCAACCTGTCTGACCTGTCATGAGGTCATCTCATGTCTGACAAGAAGCATACCGTATTTTCACGACTATAAGGCGCACCTAAACGTCTTTTTTTCCCCTCAAAATGTGGGGTGCGCCCTATGGTGCGGTGCCCCCTATCTGCGGACGTTGTTGAGACCACCATGAGTATGTGAGAACGTTAAAGGGGGAAGTGTGGGCGTGGCTTGTGTATAAAAGAACAGGTATGTGCTTTATGCAGAACATTGTTGTCTTAACAACCCTGGAAATGGCAAAGAGACACGCCTATGAAGCCCAGTTTAAACTGCAGGCTATCAGCTACGCAGAGGAACATGGAAATCGAGCAGCTGCGAGAGAATTCAATATAAATGAATCGATGGTTCGCAAGTGGAGGAAGCTGGAAAACGAACTCCGACTGGTGAAGAAGACGCAGCTGAGTTTCCGCGGACATAAGGCGAGGTGGCCCGAGTTGGAGGAAAGACTCGAGCGGTTGATCGTGGAGCAAAGAACGAGTGGGGCCAGCGTTTCAACGGTCACTGTTCGACTAAAAGCAGTAAAGCTGGCGGAAGAAATGAAAATTGAAAATTTTCAAGGAGGTCCATCGTGGTGCTTCCGTTTTATGAAACGGTGCAATTTTTCCATCCGGACCAGGACTACAGTTGCTCAGCGACGTCCGGCGGATTATGATGAAAAGCTGGCGAGCTTCCACTCCTTCTGCAGCAAACACATCGCTGACAGTCATCCAGCCAAGCCACATCACCAACATGGACGAGGTGCCGCTCACTTTCGACATCCCGGTGAATCACACCGTGGAGAAGAAGGGGACCAGCACTGTAGCGATACACACAACGGGGTATGAAAAGGCGTCGTTTACTGTTGTGCTTGGCTGCCACGCAAATGGACAGAAACTGCCGCCTATGGTGATTTTTAAAAGAAAGACTTTGCCTAAAGAGACTTTTCCAGCTGGAGTCGTTATTAAGGCGAATGAAAAAGGCTGGATGGATGAGGAGATGATGAAAGCGTGGCTGAGGGAGGTGTATGTGAGGAGACCAGGTGGTTTTTTCCACGCATCACCATCTCTGTTAATTTGTGACTCCATGCGTGCCCATCTCACAGCCGATGTGAAAAAAAAGGTCAAAGAAATGAACGCTGTGCTTGCTGTTATTCCGGGAGGTCTGACAAAGGAACTTCAACCGCTCGACATCGGTGTGAAGCGGCCGTTCAAAGTAAGGCTGCGAGCGGCGTGGGAGCGATGGATGACAGACGGAGACCACAGTTTCAGGATAAGTGGAAGGCAGCGCCGGGCAAGTTACACCACCGTTTGCGGATGGATTGTTGATGCTTGTGTCGTCTATAATTCTCTTCTTGACGACTTAAAATTGAAGCTAAGTTTTATAAAAATTCAAAGTTCTTAAAAAGCAGAAAAAGTCTCAAACAAAGATCAAAAAATTTAGGCAGAGGCAGCTGAGTCCGGGTTCAGTGTGTTTATTGCTAAACACAACACATTCACACTGAGCTGGTCACCGGTGAGCCGAAGCTGAACAAATGGTGAACACAGCTCCCTTTTATACATTTCTTATCGGTGGAAAACCCCCTTCAGAACATATTTCAGTCTTTGGTAAAGGTCACATTGATATTTATCTGCAAAACACGGTGACATTCATAGACACATCTCATTCTTGTGAGAGCAATCTCTCAGGCCATGAAAACATCTGGTGCATTCAAATCAGAAACTTATGACGGTTTAGTCACAAACATGTCAGAACACATCTTTCCCTTGCTTCAAGCCATGTCAGTCTGGCCTACTGCTCCCCCCTCGTATCTTAGTCAAAGCATCACCCTTTCTGGGACCATTACCGCTCCGTGTGCCTTGAAAATAACAACTCTTTTTGTATGGCCAAATTTTGCTGAGCTGGGCAACCTTGAGATGTCAAATATTTCATTTTTATTGAGTGTGCTTTCTTATCACTAAGGGGCCTCAACCCTGCGTTGTCCTGCAGACTTCACTCCTATTGGGGCCAGGTGCAATAGTTACACATACTCACTGCTCTGCTTTTCTCCTTTCTGGCCTTGAATGGCTCCATTCATTGCTCTGTTTTTTTTCTTTTCCTTTTTGGCCTTGAATTGCTCTTATAACAGTATTTGGGAAAACAACTTTAAACTTATAAAACATTAACTTTATTTTATCTTATGATTAGTGCAGATTAATACTCAACATTCCCCCCTTTGATCCTAAAAGGATCAATTACGTGATTATGCAGGTGATAACTAATCTAAAACAGCTTAAATGTGAACTCACCCAAGTGACAAAAGTTTATATATATTGTGCACACTAAACCAAACGTGAGATTAAACACACACCATATAGTAGAAGTGAGTAATATAAGATGTGGTGGTGTCTGAGTAAATATTAAACTAATAAAATGCAGAAAACAGAATATACAAAAACAAAGAGGGATCCCCCTCTTGGCTCCCTTAAGAGGACCCGTCCTCGTTGCTTACTTTTTTTTAGCAAGATTTTCTAATTCTGTTTTCTCAGCAGAGGCAAATACCAATGCCCAAGCAGCATCTTGTGTTACGAGGTCACTGCATTTATCCCCTACATTGGTGGTATTTCACACCCATACATACACAAACACAAACAAAAAGCTTCATCAGGCCCGGACTATGCCAGGCAAAC